>NW_009259319.1:1649682-1660607 GCF_000687185.1 Egretta garzetta
CAAGCCCCCAGGCCAGAGATGCCCCTGCAGCCCCTGGTGCAGCCCCTGGTGGGGCAGGCTGTGCCCCTGCAGCCCAGGGAGGCCCATGGTGGAGCAGATCCCCATCTGTAGTCCATGGAGAACCACACATCAGGGTGGGTGGATGCCCGAAGGAAGGAGGCTGTGACCACGTGGGAAGCCTGCGCCAGATCAGGTTCATGGCAAGACTTGCAGGCCCATGGGAAGAGGAGCCCAGGCTGGAGCAGGTTTGCTGGCAGGACTGGTGACCCATGCTGGAGTAGTCTGCTCCTGAGGGACTGCACCTGTAGAAAAGATGGGGCCATGTTGGAGTGGTTTGTGAAGAACTGCAGCCTGTTGGAAGGACTCACGTTGGAGAAGTTCATGGAGGACTGTCTGCCGTGGGAGGGACCCCAGGCTGGAGCAGGGGCAGAGTGTGAGGAGTCCTCCTGCTGAGGAGGAAGGAGCAGCAGAGACAGCGTGTGATGGACTGACCCCAGCCCCCATTCCCTGTCCCCCTGTGCCGCTGGGGAGGGAGGAGGTGGAGAAATTGGGCATAAAGTTAAGCCTAGAAAGAAGGGAGGGGTGGGGGAAGGGGGAAGGTGCTTTAAGATGTGGTTTTATTTCTCATTTCCCTACTCTGATTTGATTGGTAATAAATTAAGTTAATTTCCCCAAGCCAAGTCTCTTTTGCCTGTGATGATAATTGGTGAATGATCCCTCCTTGTCCTTATCTCGACCCATGAGCTTCTTATTCTATTTTTATCCCCTGTCCAGTTGAGGAGGGGAGTGATAGTGCAGCTCTGGTGGGCATCCAGCCAGGGTCAACCCACCACAGTCAATAAATGAAGGCAGTTGCTAATTTGAGAGCAAGCATTGTGGACAATGAGAAAGGCAGAATTGACTGAAAGAGAAATCGGTGAAAACTAGAAATTCCCAACCTTATTTTCTTTTGTAATGAAAGATGGCAGTAAAATGGGCTGAAATAGATAGAGCTGTATTTGTGCCTAATGCACAACAACACTAATTTACAACGGGCAGAGGTATTCCTGAGGCAAAATTAGAGCTAGCTAAAAGGTTCATAGTTCATTACTTCTTTCCCCAAATAAATCAAAGGTAAAAAGGGTGAAGTCAGTCCAGAACATTTACATTTTTTAGATCTAATTCTTTTTCTTTTAAGAAAAAAAAGCTTTCCTACTGTACAGCAAGAACTACAAACTCGCTTTATTGTCACAGAAATGCAATTTACAGCACATAACTATAACTCATCTTTAAGTGAACAGGCTTCATGTTATTTATGTAGGAACTGTAAATAGATTTCAAGGAGAGGGAGCTTATTTTCAGTCTCATAGAAAGGGCAACCCTTTGGATTATGCATATTTACACACACACACAAAATCACACCTACATTAGTTCTTGTGAAAGCAGTGAGGGTCTTTCCTTCTGCCCACAGAACTTGCCTGGGAAATGGTGCAGCTTATTCTGAAAGGCTGAGGGATCTGGGGTGGTTTAGGCTGGAGAAAAGGAGGCTGAGGTGGGACTTTACCACTCCCTACTACCTGAAAGGAGGTTGTAGCGAGGTGGATGTTGGTCTCTTCTCCCCAGTAGCAAGCAATAGGACAAGATAAAATGGCCTCAAGTTGCATTAGGGGAGGTTTAGATTAGATATTAGGAAAAATTTCTTCACTGAAAGGGTAATCAAGCACTGTAACAGGTTGGCCAGGGATGTGGTGGAGTCCCTATCCCTGGAGGTACTTAAAAGATGTGTAGATGTGGTGCTTAGGAACACGGTTTAGTGGTGGGCTTGGCAGTGCTAGGTTAACAGTTGGACTTGATGATCTTTTCAGTCAGGTCTATTCTAACCTAAATTATTCTACAATTTTATCATTCCAAGGATGACTCCTTGGTCAAGGTTACAGCTTGGCCCAGGTGAAATCTTTCATGAAACTTTTTTCAGAAAATGGGAAGTACAAAAAGCTGGTTTCAGAAACTCACTGGCTCAGCAAAGCTCTCTCTGTGTGGTGTCTTCAGGTGTAGGAAGGATTTCATGATTACAAGAGACTTTCTATGACGAGGTAGGGCTAACAGTTTGATTTGGGGGTATATTCTGAGCCTGCTCCATTTAGCCTCTGCCTTGTTTTGAGAAGGGACATGGTTAAGCATCTTGCACATAGTCAAGTGGATATGCAGCACAAGTATGCACATTTCTCTGTTACACAGTTCTCTGTTACTTAAAAACAAAAAAAAAGGAAGGAAAAAGAAATATTTGTAACCATGAAAAATGGAAATGAATTCTGACTTTTTTGTAAACCAGGGCCCTTGTTTTACTCTGAGTCCTACTGGAAATCTTCAGCTGCTCACCACATTGCCCCAGCTACATCTTTGACCCTTGCTAATCTGAGCACCATTTTTTCAGGGTCTCCCTCAAAATCTACTATTCACTTTCTCCTGGGTCTGTTTCTTTCTTCAAAACATAGTACTTTACTTTAACAGTTGTGATTAATCAGCTTTTTCAAAGCAAAGTATTGTTTAGTTTCAACATAAGGAACAAACGAAGAACAAAAGGTACATTAACACAACCCACAAGCCTTTTGTAGACCTCTACAACCATTAACTGCTCAGCAGGTCTGAACAGGAACAAGGGAAAATTTAGCTATTCAGTCAGATTTCCAAGCAGGGTAAATTTATAAGGGCTCTCCGTGTATCTCAATAGCTCTCCACTTATCTGATAGGATGTTCAGTCTCCAGATGGCATTTTTTTTCCTTTCACTCTTTTCAGTTTGCTCTGGGCGGTGCTTCACCTCACCAATCAACAGATCTATTCCCTGTGTAACTGCAGACAATCTGCCTAGTTATTTCAGTCACAACAGAACATTCACAATCCAACAAGCATTTCCACCATCAGAAACTTGCAGTTGTTTTAGAGGTAGCTAGCCAGTGCCTGTAGCAGTTTAAGAACATGACTGTTTGTGAATCTGCCAAATTTTTCAGAAATTTAGTTATGTCCATAGACAAAGATCAAAAATGAATTTTTAAAAAACACTTTCATAGAACTGACAGTTGTTCTTTGTTTTTTAATTGCTAGCATGGTTAGTTCAAAATGCATGCAGCAGCTCTTACTCAGCTGTTATGCTGCAGCAGCAACTCCTGTTTGGACCAGCAGGGCCTTCCTTCCTTGGACAGTCTGACTGTAGGCCTATCAGGACAAGCTTTTCATATACATGCCTGCCATCTTATGAAGAAGTTCTGCAGACAGTCCAGGTCACCACCTGCAGGGTGAAGAGGTCCCATCACAACTCTCTCTTAGATATACTAGAACTGCTGATTGACATTAATTGCTTCACCTGTAACTGCTCCGAATGCATCCCCTCTCCATGGCAAAAGGCAGAACTTGTCACTGAAATTTCCACTCCAACTTCATACACTTTGATCCTGTGTTCCTCAACAGCAGCTTATCATGAGTAGTGGAAGAACTCTTCCAAACAGACTGTCTCTAGGAGAAAAAAATATCATCAACGAAATGAGGTTTTCTGCCTCAGCTGAAAATCTCAGTTTAACTACAAGGCAGAAGTGCTTCACTGATTAGGAATAGGATTAGAATTAAGATCTGCCATTTATCATGTTGGAGCTTGTGTGCTTTTGTGGTTTTTCTTTGTTCTAAAATTGATAGTAGTGTCATATTTCACAAACACAGATCAGATCTGTGAGAAAGAGTCTTTCATTTTAGAAAGTACCTACTCAGCCATGAAAGCAGTTGTTCATTCGATACTATGCACTATAGTAGAATGGACCTGGACTCTCCTGAGAAAACTGTTTCACAAGAGACCATCTGCTGGAATTTGTAGATCTTAAAGGTTCTGAAAACCAGCCTTAAATTTGTTTGTAAATGCACATTGACCCAAGTTGATCTCCTTTGAACCACCCCCTCCACAGCTGAAAATCACAACAAAGTCTATAGTTTTGATCTAAAAGTACCTGATATCAGCTTGAATGCATTTGTTTTATAGGGACATGCCTTTACAGTTAGTATCTATGTTCATGCAAATTCACTTGCAGTAAGCTACTTCAGCATAAGTCAACTTCAGGCAGAAAAAGAGAGGGATAGGATGTCTAGAGCAGTTTTTCGGTGTGTCTAGAGCAGTATTTCTGTGTGACCCTTCATTTTCTTTCTTTATTTCTTTCCCCCCATTCCCATCCCCCTGCCCCCTGGCCCAGTTTTCAGTATCATTGAAATGGAAAACAGAAAAGAGAGGGGGTGGAGAGGTTTCATACAAGTTTAGGTAGACAGACCCTGTAGGCAATCCTGACAATTCCTCCTTCATCCTTATTGAAGGTGAATTCTCCTTCACAATTGCTCTCCTAATAAGTCCCAGCTGGTTTTAATGACAGGTTTTATAGGGTGTTTCTAGACTGTTGTGAATTGCATCCAACAGACCCCTGCAGAAATTGTGTCCTGCATTGTAAGATCATTTTCACCAGGGGCATGAGTGCTGGGGTATCACATAACAGGGGCTATCTTTTTCAAACTTCAAAAGAATTCTTATAAACTATGAGGGCCGCCTTCTCCTCCCACTCTCACCTCTCTTCTTGTGAGACAATTTCATAAATATTTATAGCTGAAGGGCATGGAAGTTACCTTCCATTGCCCATCTGAGTTAGAGAAGGTTCCCCTCCTTTCCCAATTACCAGGAATTTGGCAGCCTTCCAAGTTTCCTCTATAATTGTTCTAATAGACAGAAGAACATCTGAATTTTTACTTTGCATGTACAAAGAATATATGGTTACTGCCTAAAAGGGTAAAAAAAATCATGTGGTTTATTTATTAGAACTATAAGATCACAAAGGGAGGTAAAGCCAATTCTGCCCTTATCAAGCATAATATTGACACATCGGTTTAGAGTCCATTCAGCTGGGGAAGACAAGTGATGATTAAAAACATACCTATTATCCTTGTATCAGGTCAACAGTCAAGGTCCAATGCCTTCAACACAGACGTTACTGTCATTGTAAGGAATCCAGCTGGTTTAAGGTGAAAAATGTAGCTGATCATTCTTCTAAGCGGACATCTTCAGCTCTGCGTGTAAAACAAATGATAAAAGGCAGCAGATCATATATTTATTTGAAACATATCTGATGCTAAGTCAACTGGTAGTGTACTTCCTACATTATTGTACTGTATCTTTAAGGCTACAGTAAGTCACAAGCATATAAACTATGCAGGAGTGGAGTTTCAGATTATGGGAAATGTGGTAAAAGAAACACTTTCAGTAAGACAGGATTAATTCTGAAACTCGTTGGGAGTACTGGAGTGATGTCTCTGTAGGATAAAGCCTCCATTCAGCAATGGAAGGGAAACACAAATACGTGGAACAATTCCATATTACCCCATTATTTTGGGGTGGTTTTATTTCTTTTCCTTTTTTTTCAGATTAAGAATGATAACTTTCCTTTTTATTTTGCAGGAAACAGTACTTTTGGCTCATCTTGTTGAATGTTATTGCCAACATATGTTGAACCACTATTTAAACAAAACCCAAAACCAACACAGTACAAAATAACTAATGGAAACACATACGTGTGTTCCTTGTAATGCCTGAGAGAATAGCTGATATAAACGGATGATATTTTAGAACACTAATAGGAAATGGAAGATGAGAAAAATCTAAATCCAGCTATGCTTTACTATAGCAAAAATGAGATACTTTCTTGGGATTTTTAATGATTTCTTAGTGGAAGTATACCGGATGAGGGTTTTTGAAAGAAAAGAAACATCGATAAAATAGGAAAATATTAGAGCATGCATGGCACAGTAACAATCTCCAGTAACTTTTCTTCTGAGCAAACGTTTTTGTGTATGTGGCTTCTGAAACCCATGTAGCAACCATTCTGTAAGCACTTTTATGTATATGAACTAATTCAGGTCTATTTCTGCAAATAGTAAACAATAAGGGAAATAGACAATTAAGTTCAACAGCTACGGAAATAAATTGACACAGCAGAATAAAAATGAGTTTAAAGGAGAACATTGCTCTGTTTTCACATCTCATGGGTGAAATTCTGGATACCATTTTGGTGTGCTGTTTGCCTCAAAACATGCTTAGGGAGCCAGTAACAAATCACAGCTTTTGGATACTTAATACATACATGCATAGAACAATGGAAAATTAATTCTGTGTTTAATGCTACTTTACATGTAGATTAGATTAGTTCATCTGATGGTGTAGTATCAGTAGAAATCTACAAACTAATGAAGTCTCCTGACTTACACAAAGCTGGATTTCACAGATCTTCTACTTCCTAATTTTCTTGAATGAAATAGGAAACTGTAGATGTTCTTTGCTTCAATTACAGTGAATTTGGTAGTTTTTCAGATGTATTCCTTTGAGTGGAACAGATAAACATGTAAATGACTAGTATAGGATGGAATTTAAGAGGCAATATTTTCCCTATGCTGTGGCAAGAGCTCCTGTATAATAATAAGCCTCTCACCACAAACCCTACCTCATGCCTTAACACACATCCAAGCTATTTGTCCTTTTGATATTGCAGAGGTTACCTGCTGAGAAATTGTATTTCAAGATTCAAGTCATCCTACATGCGAAGTGAAATTCCAGTTTTCATTTACATCTGGGCAACAACACTGAGTACCCAGCTACATCTCCCCAGGGAACCCAGAGTAACCCAGACACCATCACAGCTGTAAGCCCCCAATGGAGAGCTCCTTGCTATCAGCCAGACCTTCAGCACCTGAAGAACAGGAAAGGTATTTATGAGCAAAAAGTATTTCCAAGCTGAGGATGGGGGGAAGATGGTGAGATGAGGCTTCCCTTCTTCAGGTGGTCTCCCCAGTGGCTAATTCTTTGCTCCATAAATGGAAGAAGACGAGATGCGCATCTGTAGTGCCTATGCCCTAATACACACCTTTCAGTTCACTTTCTGACAGCGGTGCTCCATGATATTCACTCACACTGAATCAGTGGGGGGCACTTTTTAATGCTATTTTCTTCTGTGAAGCTTCCAGCAAGTCACCACAGACAATTACTCCAGTAATTCAAAGGCAACTACCATCTTTCCTCAAGCACTGTGGAATGTAAATAGAGGCACCCTCTCCGTGGAAAAGTATCTTTCCAGTGATTAATTATTCAAGTACATTATAAATTATTTAAAATATCTTACATATTAAGCTTGAATTTAGAATTTCAAAATAGCTCGGTATAAATAGCAAGCCATAAATGGATAAAATCTTTCTCAAACCATGTTTGATTGCATGATTTCTCCTTGCTAGAAATACACATATGGAGCACAAACACCATACCTGCTCACAAAATTAAGGCTGCATGCCACTAACCTATATGATGTTATAGCCCTCTATTTCTATTAAATTAGTTTTACTAATTTGCAAATAAGGCATCTTCTGAAGAAAGATAATAATTATGGCTGCTGCACTTACAGAATCACAGAATGGTTGATGTTGGGAGGGGCTTCTGAAGGTCACTCGGTCCAACCTCATTCAAGCAGGGCCATCTAAAGCCAGGTGCCCAGGACCATGTCCAGACAGTTTTTGAATACCTCTAAGGATAGAGACCCCACAACTTCTCTGTGTAACCTGCTCCCATACTTCGTAACCCTCAGAGTGAAATAGTGTTTCCTGATGTTCAGAGGAAACTTCTTGTGTTTCTGTTTGTGCGCATTGCCTCTTGTCCTATAATCAGGCACCACCAAAAAGAGCCTAGCTCCATTTTCCTTCCATAGAAACATAGAATCATGGAATGGTTTGGGTTGGAAGGGACCTCCAAAGGTCCCCGAGTCCAATCCCTCTGCAATGAGCAGGGACAACTTCAACTAGGTCAGGTTGCTCAGAGCCCCATACATCTTGACCTTGAATGTTTCCAGGGATGGCACATCTATGGCCTCTCTGGACCACCTATTCTAGTGTTTCACCACCTTTATTGTAAAAAATTTCTTCTTTATATCTAGTATGAATCTGCCTTCTTGTAGTTTAAAACTATTACCCCTTCTCCTATTGCTACAGGCTCTATTAAAAAGGCTGTCCCCATCTTTCTTATAAGCCCCTTACTTAAAAGTATTGAAAGGCTGCAATAAGGTCTCTCCGGACCCTTCTCTTCTCCAGGCTAAACAACCTCTACTTTCTCAGCCTTTTCTCATAGGAGAGGTGTTGCATCCTGCTGATAATTTTTGTGGTCCTTTTCTGGACCCACTTCAACAGGTCCCATGTCTTGTACTGGGTCCCCAGAGCTGGATGCAGTACTCCAGGTGGGGTCTCATCAGAGAGGAGTAGAGCAGCAGAATCACCTCCCTCAACCTGCAGGCCATGCTTCTTTTGATGTAGCCCAGAATACGATTGGCTTTCTGGGCTGCAAGTGCACATTGCTGGGTCATGTCCAGTTTTCATCCCCCAGTACTCCCAAGTCCTTCTTGGCAGGGCTGCTCTCAATCCCTTCAACCCCCAGCCTGTATTGATACCAGGGGTTGCTCTGACCCAAGTGCAGGACCTTGCACTTGGACTTGTTGAACCTCATGAGGTTCACATGGGCCCACTTCTTGAGCTTCTCCAGGTCCCTCTGAATGGCATCCCATCCCTCAGGTGTGCCAGCTGCCCCACTCAGCTTGGTGTCATCTGCAAATTTGCTGAGGGTGCACTTGATCCCACTGTCTATGTCACTAATGAAGGTATTAAACAGTACTGGTCCCAGTACAAAACCCTGAGGGACATCACTCATCACTGATCTCCATCTGGACATTGAGCTGTTGACTACTCTCTTTGAATGTGACCATCCAACCAATCACTTCTCCACAGAATAGTCCACCCATCAAATCCATCTCTCCAATTTAGAGGGAAGGATGTTGCGGGGGACTGTGTCAAAGGTCTTACAGAAGTCCAGATAGGTGACATCAGTAACTCTTCCCTTGTCCACTGATGCAGTCACTCCATCATAGAAGGCCATTAGCTGGGTCAGACAAGACTTGCCCCTTGGTGAAGCCATGCTGGATGTCTCAAATCACCTCCCTGTCCTCCATGTGCCTTTACATAGCTTCTAGGAGGATCTGTTCCATGATCTTCCCAGGCTCAGAGAGGAGGCTGACAGGTCGGTAGCAAATATCAGGGATAGTGGCTTGGCAACTACATCAGCCAATTCCCTCAAGACTTTGGGATGCATCTTGTCAGGTCCCATAGACTTATGTGTGTACATGTTCCTCAGGTGGTCTCGAACACGATCTTCTCTTGCAGTGGCAGTGACTTTGCTCTCCCAGTCCCTGCATTGAGGTCCATCCATTCAAGAGATGTGGGAAGAGAGGCTGCCAGTGAAGACTGACACAAAAAAGCTGTTGAGTACCTCAGCCTTCTCCTTGTCTGTTGTTACCATTATGGCCTCCCTTCAGGTATTTACATACATTGATGATAACCACCTGAACCTTCTCTTCTCCAGGATGAACAGTCCCAGCTCTCTCAGACTTTCCTCATGTAAGAGATGCTCCAGTCACTTAATCATCTTTGTGTCTCTTCAGTGGAGTCTCTCCAATATATCCATGTCTCTCTCGTACTGGGGAGCCCAGAAGTGGATGAGATCGTTAATGAAGATGTCAAACAGAACTAAACCCAGTATTGATCCCTGGGGTACACCACTAGTCACTGGCCTGCAACTAGACTTTGTGCTGTGGACCATCTCTGGACCTCTAGGACAAGCCACTCAGCCAGTTTTCAGTCCACCTCAGCTACCTGCTCATTCAGACCATACCTCAGTGGCTTCTCAATGAGGATCTTACGGAAGACAGTGTTGAAAACCTTACTGAAGCCCAGGTTAACGATATACACTTTTGTCCCCTCATCTACTAGGCCAGTCTTTTAATCATAAAAGTTTATTGAGTTGGTCAAGCATGACTTCCCCTTGGTGAAGCCATGCTGACCACACCTGATGATTTTCTTGTCCTTAATGTGCCTGGAAATGGTTTCCAGGGTTAGCTGCTTCATCACTTTCCCAGGGACTGAGGTAAGACTGGCTGGCTTGTAGTTCCCTGGGTCCTCCTTCTTGCTTTTTCTGAAGATAGGAGTGACATCTGCTTTCCTACAGTCTTCAGGCACTTCTCCCAATCACCATGAGTGATCAAAGATTTTTGAGAGTGGCCTTGCAGTGACATCTGCCAGCTCTCTCAGCACTTGCCAATGCAACCTGTCAGGGCCCATGGTCTTACATTTGTCCAATCTGCTTAAGTATTCCCTGACCTGATCCTTTTCCACCAAGGGTACCTCTTCCTTGCTCCAGCCTTTCCCCCTGGTCTCTGGGGCCTGGGATTCCTGAAGGCCAGTCTTGCTAGTAAAGACTGAGGTGAAGAAGGCATTCAGTACCTCAGCCTTTTCAGTGTCAGGTGTCACCAGGTTCCCCTTCTCATTCAACAGTGGGCCCATGTTTTCCCTGGCTCTCCTTTTGTCATCTATGTGCTTACAGAAGATATCCTTGCGCGTTTTGACACCTCTGGCAAGATTCAATTCGAGTTGAGCTTTGGCTTTCCTGATCTTTTCCCTGCATGCCCAGACTATGTCCTTGTATTCCTCCCAGGTTACATGTCCCTGCTTCCATCTTCTGTATACTTCCTTTCTCTGTTTGAGTTTTGCCAGGATCTCCTTGTTCATCCACGCAGGCCTTCTGGCATTTTTGACTGCTCTTGAGTTTGGAGGAGGTGATCCTTGAATATTAAACAGCTTTCTTGGTCCCCTATTCCCTCCAGGCCTTTATCCATGGGACTCTACCAAGCATATCTTTGAAGAGGTCAAAGTTTGCTCTCCTGAAGTCCAGTATCATGATCATTCTTCCTTCTCCTCAGGATACTGAACTCCACCATCTCGTGGTCACTGCTTTTGACCTTAACAACTCCAATGAGCCACTCCCTGTTGGTGTGTATGAGGTTCA
>NW_009259319.1:1660726-1704636 GCF_000687185.1 Egretta garzetta
AGCAGAGCACTTCTCATTGACTCCTTTATCACTTGGGTCAGGATGTTGTTGTTGAAGCACTCCAGAACCTCCTGGTTTGCTTATGCCCTGCTGTGTTGTTCCTCCAGCAGATATTGGGACTTTTGAACTCTCCCATCAGTACTAGGGCCTGTGAACATGAGGCTGCTCCTTTCTGTCCCTCTCCCTGTCACAAGCTTCAACAGTCCTTCCAGTAACTCCAGCTGTTATTGCACACAGAACTGGCTTAGGCTCTATCACTCCAAAATGGTCTAATTTCCTCCCTCAGGGTAAGTTGCTATTCATGCTGTGGAGAGGGAAGGAAAATTTCATTCCAGTAAAGAACAGTTATCGTCATTATGAACTGAGAAACTGAGGCGTGAGGAATCTTCCCTGCTGTGCTAGCACCGAACTGATAGGAAACTGAATGAGAAGAAGCAGAAACCGTATTTTTCTGGCAAGAAATATGCAGTGGAAGATGAAATAGAGACAAATGTCTTTGCTGCCTAGTGCATCTGTCAGGATTTCCACCTTACACACACGGACATGTGGCAGACAGCAATGAAGACAAGCCTACACCGCATTAGGAAGCACTGTTAAGAGACCAAGCCAGTAACACAATGTGGCAGTGTGGGGAAGAACCTCAGCTATGCAGCCCGTTTTTAGAAGGAGTTGACACTGAACTCTTTCCAAGAGACATTTCTACTTTCTCTAATCTCAGCCTGGTGATTTCTCAGATGGTAATGGAGATTTAGTGACTTGCTGAATATCACACACTGTATAGAGTGAAGGAAAGGATTCAGAATAGGACTCTGAGGTTCCATGTTAATAAGCTAACCACAACTGTTCTTTATGTATGCTCTCATACATGTTTAAGAAAGGTATCTGAGAGCTGTTAAGGGTAATGATTTTCTTCAGATGCACTGTCCAAAGGTAGATAGATTATCAGAAATTAGCTAAAAGCATGTTCAGAAAAAGCATGTACAAAACCCCACTTTTCCCTCAACAACTGTATTAAAATATTTTAGAATTATCTTGCTCCATGTTCTTTTGCAGCCTTCATATTATAAAAACCCCACCTCTAACTGGCTGAAATACTCTAGCAAACAATGATGTGGAATGCATATTGAGAGCTTCCTCCAATGGAGAGTTCATCAGGAGTAAAACAGTGTTTCAAAGAGTGAGGAAAAGGAGAAAACAAAAGCAGCTGCTGAAGTCTAGCCAACTTCTGAGACTAAGCAAATATTTATTTAATCATCTGATTCCTCCCCGTTCCTCAACATTTTTCTCCTACGAGAGCCTGACTCAGAACACTGCTGCTTTCACACCTCACCAGTCCATCAGAAGTCTGGGTCCAGTGTGAACCCAAATGCTGGGTTCTGCGCCTGCTTACTTTTGTGATCTGTTTGCTTCAGCTCTGATATACCCTCTTGTAGCTCTCAGAACTGAAGTCTTCCACATTCATTAGCCACAGCTGTAGGCAGCAGAAAATTAATCATTTCAGGAGGTTTGAAAAGTAGCAAGCAGAGAAGCAGGCAATTGAAAATGAACAGCTAAGCAATAGGGAGAAGGTATTCTATTTGATTTCTTTAAACTTAGCCAGTGGGGAATGAAAAGCCAAGTCTGATGGAGGAAAACACTTCTACTTTTCCCTCGTAAGTGACATGCCTGCCTATGAAACATCAGAGAACTTATGTGCAGACTGATAAACATTTATACACTACATATTTCATGAGGCTAAATGATATCAACAAGGAATAGCTCTGTGGGAGTGGGCCAATGTCAGGAATCATGGTCTTTCCTGTATATTGGAGTATCTAGTGAAGAGTGTAAAAACTACAGTAGTGCACCTTTTCTTTGTTCCCCTTTGGTGTGAAATGTTTTTGTTGTATGTATGGCAAGCTGTGGCCTTACGGGCTTTTAAATAGCAGTTGCAATCTGTTCTTGAGCTTTCTTTGTATTTCATGTTCTTTGCAAAACAAAAACTTCATAAAACCCATTTTTCAAAATGAATTGCACTCTACTTTTTCTTATTTTTAAATTTTTAACTGAAAATAGAAACTGGATAAAAATGGAGCACTCAAGTATAAGACTTCACATAAAGCAGAACCCAGGTTTTAACTAATGTATGATCCAAAGCAACCTTTGTCTCTGTCGCATAGTTCAGATGTTTTATTGTTCCCCTCTTAGAAGGGAATAAATTTCTTTTCCTTTGGCTCCCCTGACCAGGTTATTTGATCCTTTTCATTGCCATCCAGCCCACTATAATGTTCAAGGTCTCATCTCAGTGTTGTCATGATATTTGACAATATCATGTCACTTCTGCAACTGGTTCAAAAGGTTGTTGTCTTGAAGACAAAGGAAATTTGACAGAGAAAAGGGAGTTGGAAGGGGACTGTACCCCCCTGCCTCCTCTGAACAATTCCTGGTGCTCTGCATCCTCAAGATCCCAGAATGATAGTTTTGCTTAACAGCAAACTTCCTTTCCTTCTCACAAGACAACCTGAACAGTCCCACACAAAGGATGATGGCAGTCAACCAACTCTTTGTTCTCACGCTTAGTTGCCAAAATCCCCATGATGTTCAGGCAAAGATATCCATAATTCTTATCTTCATTACCTACCTGCTACATACACAATGGAATACATAATTTAAAATTAATCTGTAAGACCTAGACAGATATCTAACTAGGAAAAAGCCCATATTTTAGATACCTTATAACCCTAACAAAAGAGCATTAGTAACATCATATGCATCACTTCTAATATATTGGGTCAATTATTATTAATTTAATCAGAACTTTCAAGCAAAACATTTGCCATAAATTTAACTGACTGCAACTCAGTTACTTGGGTGAATAATTCTTAAGTTAAAGGCTTTGAATACATATCCATACACACTCTCATATCCTCCTAGTTGTAATTTCAGCAACCTTACATTCCCAGCATCAAACAAGGGTTAAGTACCATGTTATTTAAACAAGATGGAGGCATTTGATAGTGGCTGAGTATGGAAAGTGGAGGAGGAGGAATGCTGGAGGCTAACACAACTGCCAGCATCAGGGCATGGGAGAGAACAGCAACAGCACATAAATCTACTTCAATAAAAATATTGCTATCATAATATAATTCATCTCTCTGAACTTTTCTGGTTTTCACCTTAGAAAATAAGTACATCTAGGGATGTTATTTCATCCTTTTTATTACACATTTGAGAAAGTAGCCAAGACTAGTTAGACTTAATTACACCCATTAAGGCACTTTAGATGTCAAGCCTGACTAACTAATTTACAAGTGGGTTGAAAGCAAATTTCTTGTTACTAGGCTTCAGCTTTTGTTTTTTAAATTTATTCAAGGTCATGGAATGGTCAGGATTGAAAGGTACATGAAATGATGTTGGGATTCCCCCTTTCTTCTCATGCTTGACTAGTTCCTTGCATCTGATGATTTTGGTGCCATAGTTAAATAATTACATATTTCTGCAAGTAAATATGCTAAGTTATTTTTAATATCTCATTTTTTAAACAAAGAAGTAACCACCTTCCCTTCAACAAATCCTTAAGATAAGAACCTTAACCAGTTCTTTCTTGTCTATGAGCACCAAATCCAGAAGAACACCACCCTTTGTTGGCACATCTAAGATTCAATTGAAAAAGTTGCTTCCATTACCCTCCACAAAGCTTCTGGACTGCTTGAAAGTGAGCAAACTTTAGCAACATAATAGGTTAATTCTACTGAATATCAAACATAATGAATAACTTAAAAAAATATGTGAAATTTCTGGTGGCCACTCTGAGCCTTAATAGCATAAATCCCCAGACACAGAATTCGCACTGACCTTAATAATGGTTGAAGCATCTGTACCAATGGGTGGTTGGAATTAGGCCCAAGGACATAATTTCACTTAATTTGATTACATCAAACCATCTTGGAAAAAATAAACACATTTTTGTCTTCCTGAGGGAGCTGTTGCTTGTGTTTGTGCTTAGTATAGCAAAAAAATCAATCTGTCTATTCAGTAATGAACTTTTTGTGTGTGTTGGTTGATAACTTGGCAACAATGTGAGCAAACATGGCAAAGGGGAAGAAGGACACAAATTTATCAAGTTACTGCTGTTGATCTCACTGGTGAACCTGAGGTTACAGAATGATATGCAAGCCAACTTTCTACGAGTAGGAAACTGAACGGAAATCATAGCAAATGACAAACACCATTTTTGTGAAAACACATGTTCTTATCTCAGAAATCTCTATTGGCTGCAATATGCAAGATATTAGGAGCTCAAAAATTCTGCTAGTACACCCATTTCATGCTCTCATAAAACTTAAAGGCGCTAATGTTAAATTAATTGTGGAATAGAAAGGGTAAGCTTGATTCCCTACCACGTAGGGAGACATAAAGCAGGGTCCCTCTTTTTGGGAAATCACCATGATATAATGTATACTACATGGCAGAAACTGGCATGTCTACAATCCTAGCTAGTGTTCAAAGATTGATAAAACATTATACGAATTGATTAAAAAATGTAAATGCATGAGAGAGAGCAATCACAAGGTAACAGGGGGAGGGGTGGGAGGACTAAGACAGGCCATATGTTCCTCTTCTCTTCCTGCATTTGCTGCTCTCATACAGAGAATTCCCTGCCCGACAGATGGAGAGAAGCGTGCTTTATGCAAGGTGCAGGCGGGTTTCTCTGTGAAAGCTTAAGAGCTAGAGAACAAAGCAGAGCAATTACGAGTTCTCTGTATAAAAATCTATGACCCTTATCAGATATACTACAGATGACTTCCAGAGAACTACAGAATAAAATAAAACAATAAAAAAAAAATCACTGAGCATTACTAACAAAGTCACTTGATCATTGGCATTTTCTTATTTTATTTTTAATAAGAAATTGGTGCTAGGAAGAAAGAGAACTCTCACTAGCTCAAGAGGCTGCAGGGAAATAACTTCATGGCTATTTTTTTAAGAACACTGTTTTGGCAGTTCAAAATTTCTCTCTGTCTCTTTTTTTTTCCCCCCTCCAGATAGCTACAGATCTATCATTTAACGTTATTTGCATGAATGTGTGGACTTGATAGATTTAGATACTATGGACGGATGGCAGGTTTTTCTTTACCATAAATCCTGTCCCACGCCAGGCAGCATGAGAGAAGCATTTTGATAGATAACACAAACTGAAGCTTTTTGATAGATAACAAACTCATTAATCACCATCCTCTAAGTGCCATAAGAAGAATTTAAAATATGCCACATTTGGCACTTGTAAAAGTTTCTTGTTTCCAAATCACAGCAGTTACTACTCTGTGTTTTTTGACTAGCCTGAGCAGCCATTTCAATACGAAACAATGACCAGTGGGGGTTAAATTTAGTGTAAGACCAAACAGGGATGAGCTTCACAGTGCTATCATTAATGCTCTCTTCTCCTTTCAGAGAACACTGGCAGACTTCCAGTTTATTAAAACAACAGTCAAAGGCAGATCTTCTCTCTGTATACACAATGAGTCAAGGATGGATCATTTACTTAAACAGAGCTGTTCACTGAGGTATAAAAGCAAAAATGCATTTTAGGGGAAACAGTTAGTTCATGAATATTATGCAAAAAATGCTCCACAGTTTTGTCTCGTACAAAAGCATTCCAATCATCATTACATAAAGACAGAATATCATGGTGTTTTTCTGAAAGCTCTGGGCAGAAGATCAGGAAATAAAGTACCTTTAAAAGATTAATTGATAATTATTTGCACAAAGGAGCATTAGCATTTCTAAGCCTATTAATTTAACAATGTGAAAGAAATGTGAAAGAAAATTCTTTGCCTGATTGACATATATTCTAATTTTAAAAAAAAAGCATGAATACACATCTACATCTATTTGTATAGAAAAATATAAGTATAGGGAGACCATGTGTAAAATGACAGAAACATGATAGGCATACATTTTTGTTAAAAATAAGGATTGGAATTTTGGGTTTCTAGCTTGTGAGATAACTTCTTTGAGATGACAGGTTGTAAGTTCATCTGAGAAGTCCTTTAGTTCAAATCGTGATTCAGTAAAGATGGGGGAAGGGGAAGAAAGAATGAAAGAAGCAGACACAGGGCACAGAAAAAAAAAAAAACAAAACCAAAGAAAAATGGAGTTCAGAGTAAACCGAGTGGAAAACTAAATACACAGAAGGTGAAATCCTGACCCTATTGAAGTCACTGGGCACTGTGCCACTGGCTTCAAGGAAGCCAAGATTCCATCCAGAGACTGCTAAAACAAAAGTGAAAAAAAAAGGCAGGAGCAGAGAACAGCATTTAAAGGTACATACGTTGTCTATCATATGTAGGTAACCTGTTGGTGGATAATCTCATTTGGGAGGGAGAGCTGTTTTCCTGTTTTTTTATGTATAACACCAGCTTCTTCAGTTAGAAAGCAAAATACACTTGTATTTTTTATTTTCACTGAAATGCTGTAAATACTGAACAGATAGAGAAGTACTGAAAAAAACCCGGAAGCACCATTTCAAGGGGAGGGGTGCAGGGTGTTTGGAAATCTAGTTTAGCCACCTCTAAATAGATAGGACCTCAAAAGCTCAGCATCTAGGAGATTCACACATCCCTAATAAAAGCCCTTCCTGTTCTTGTAACGCCTATGGTTATATCTCAAACAATGATTTCATAGGTTAAGCAGGATTGCTGTGCATCCAAATGGCAGCTATAGATGTAAGGCACACAGGCTTCACACTTGAAGACTCCTCTCAGCTAGTGGATCCTCAGGGAGAAGCGTCTGTAAAATCTGCTTTGTTTGCAGGCTGCATTTGGTAAATCCGAATCTTTGATAATGACACAATAGTATTGAATGGTGGCTGTGAGTGAATGCTTGTTGAACTTTTAAGATATGATTCAGCACAGCACTATGAGAACAGAGCACAATAACATTAAACACCAGATGGTATTTCAAAGCCCATCAGATACACAGATTCCTTTTTCTTCTGTACAAAAGATCGGCAAGGCCTCATGTCTGAAAAAAACCCCATTAAGATAAATGGAGTTGATTTGGTTTTGTCTTGCTAGGGCTATTATAAGAAAGTCATCTGAATGGGTCAAATTACAAACCGCTCTGGATCAAAGGAGAACAACTGCAGTAGCGGGTCAAATTGATCCAAGCTATGTCAACTGGATCAGCATGAAACCCTAAACAGCAGTGCAAAAACTCCTTAGCATGGGGCTTGACAATAATTAACGGAAGTACTACCTCTTTTGCACTGGAAGTTAGGAAGGCGTTAGCTGGACAGATTCATCGGAAATCTCTTTCGCAGCTGCCTAAGAGGGAGGGATATATGAAAGCAGCCTCAGGACCCCAGGCTCAACGGAGACAAGCATCTCTGCAGCCCAAAGCACCCACTGTCAGGGCAGGTGAGGTGAAAGGCAATACAGCACTGCCAGTCTCGGAGGTACGTATGCTTAGGCAGCTGAGAGCGTGGCTGCTGATTTTGTGCAATGCTAGAAAAGACTTTTAGATTCTGAGTCACGTTCAGCCTGGGAGGAGTTCCCCTGGGATGCGAGGAATTACCCCCATGATTTATTTGGTCTATCGATAGCATCACATTTGTTGGCTTGTCTCGGTGATCCATTGGTGCAGCACGGTTTGTATGAGCAATTGGTGTTGGACAATGCTGATATTGCAGGCTGAGGGCTGTGCGTGGGTATGCGAATATCGTTGTACTGTAGGTAGCACAGGTTACAATTCTATATGGAGTGTAAAGACAGCCTTTCAGAGCAGGAACTGTAGGAAAAAAATTAGAAATATTTGTGAGCGAGTAAAGGAGTGGAGGGGCTGAAGAAGAGACAATTGTCTTGAATCAGCTAATAACTTGTTTGAAAACAGAAATGGTAACTTGCCCATCCCCTCCACTCCCTATTGCTGATGGCAAAGCAACAAACAGAAAGAGCCTCCACTGGTTAACAAAGACAGCTACTCGTGAGTCAGGATATATAAAAAAACCCTAGCATGGTGTTTCCAAAAGGAACAGCCCTCTGAGCTTCATCACAGATGTCCAAGTGTCCCCTGCTGCCTTTCTTATATGTCAGCAACAAAAGGTGCTAGTACGTCAAGCAAATGACTGACACATATACAATTTCTTGAGAGTCCAGTTGGGCTTGCAACTGCATTACTGGTTGTTGAGTCTAGAGAGGCCATTCGTTGAGGAAGTAGTTACTAGGGATCACGTAAATACCCTACAAATTGCTGTTTGCCTTTTTTGTCCATTCAACATGAGTCCTATAAAATTGTGGCATGTGTCCTTCTGGCAACAGTTGAGTCAATGAATTAATTGTCTTCTCCTCTAATCACTATGCTCCTTAACTCTGTCACATTGGGGCACTTTTTAGGATGCAGGAGGATGCCTGCTTTTTTATGTTTCATTCCAGCAGAGGCTTCAGGCACCAGGGGTTTGCTGGGAGTGCCAGTGGCCCGGTTTGATGTGAATGTGCAGCTTTTAGTAAGTGATGCGTATTTCCTCTCAGCTGCAAACATTCAGGTTTTCTCGGGGGCTGGGTGCAGTGAAATGCTATGGCCGTTCAAACAGATGAGGGTGTCAAAACCCCCGATGATTCCTAACACTTGAACACATCACACAGGAGCAATTAAACTGACAAGGGGAAAAAAGCTCTCCTCAGTCCAGATTTACACTGTGTTCCCATTCACGGACAAATCAGCAAACATTTCAAATGCCTTGACTGAGTAATGAATGGGTTCTGGGTTAGTTACTGTGCTGACAGCAGGTTTTAAATTCTATTGAGTCAGGCAAGGGGGAAGGTGAATAGGGTAGAATTACAGGAAAGGATTAATGAGGGGTTTCTTGCTGAACATACTGTTGCAGTGTTCTCTCAGTCACTATACCAAGCAGTCACTGATTTTTGCCTTAAGGACCGTACTTTTATAACCTAAAATATGCCTCCTTAAACAAATCCACATCAGGCAATGTGTCAACACTTCATTGGTTTCAATAGAATTAGTTTCCTAAACGCTCTTTTCTGAGGCAATTTTTGTACTTGAAAATGCATTACAAGGAACATTTACTACAACTACAGTACAATGATGTATAATACGACAAACACAGTTTTAATCAGTGCAAGCTGTAACAACAAATATACTACACATATGGTCTCTCTTTTTTTCATTCCTTTTGCTCCTCCACAGTCATAGTAAAAATCTGTACATTCATCTTTTTACAACCATTAGTTGCTACTATTAGATTTAAATATTGTCTTGAAGAAAACAAAAAAGAACACTGCAGAAGATGCAGTAAGAATTTTCGGATGATGACAGATTACTGTTTATTAACGTTGTATTCCTGTTGCTCATTGTATGTACTAAAGCATGCCAAGTCATAAAATAATTTTCCTAGAAAGGAAAATACACACACAGTTTCCACTATACATTGCGTGTGAAATCAAATGTCAGCGCTGCTTGCCAGGCTCAGCTGGGTCACACTCACTGACGAGTCTTAGAGAGTGCCAAGGGCTGTCAAGATGCCACATCACTGGCTCTGGAGCATCCCACAGCTCAGTCAGCTGCTAAAATTACTTCAGCATGGAGACAGTGATCTGAAGGACCAGGGGAAAAATCCTTGTTTCTTTGCCTGGACATTTCTTTTGTCCTTGTTTAAAAATGTAATTTTTGGAGTATTCTTTTTTTTATTATTATTATTCCCCAAACAGCATTCGATCGATTAGGACACCTACAGCAAATTATTTAACTTTCAGCCCTTGGTTTCTTTCATGGCTTTTGCTTTGCTTGTGTGCTATACTTTTATTCTTGAACCCCCGTCTTCTGGCATTTTAAATGATGCTGGCTAGGAGTCTGAACGACACACTTCATCAAGGGCTGCCAGTTCCTGAGATATCCTCAGTTGAGGCAATACAAATAATGAGAAAAAAGGTCTTGTTACTTTTATTCTCACCCATAGACTACAGGTAAATCCCCCTTCATACCCTAAAAAAGCAACCCTTTCACGCACCAAGAAGGGCTTCATTCCATCAGTACAGGTACAGGTGCTTGCAGTGCTGCCATAAGTGAAATGCACAGAATGATGATATTTAGTTTGATTATGGGAAGTGTGCCTTTGGTCTAAGCATATAAAATAAAATGCAAAAAACCTCTCCCTAAAGTGAGTTATGTCAAAACCGTTCATTGTTGTGATCAAAATTCACAAGACTAAACCGAACCCTAGAAAAGACGTATCATTTTACTTTTTTATTACTTTCATAAGCAATGGAGAAACTTAAACACATGTTTTTCATTCTTTCCCCTGGATTGCCTCAGTAGCAGCATTTAGAAAGATCTTGAAATGGGATACTTGCCCCTGGCTGTTTTGGTTTTTTTTTTTTTCATGTCTTCTACAGAGAAACAGCAGAAGGAAGAAGAAGAAAAACAAACAAGCACAAAACCACACACCTGAATTTGAAGCACACTTATTCTCCACCACTCCAGAAAGTCCCTAGCTCTATAGACATGCAGTTATTGACTGATTAGGCACCATGAGAGTATTAGAAGTACATGCTATTCATGCTGGCCTTGTTCTGCTGCCAGAGAAGGCAATGAGGATTCCCACTTTGGTTTCTAATCAAAGTACATGTTGTCCTCTCTCAGTTTCAAATTCTTGCCCACCCTGCTGAAACACCAGTGCAATAAAATCCTTATATGTGCACAAGAAAGACTGCAGCATACTGTGTCTCTATACGGCCTCCTAAGGGTGGGAATCTGTGCTAATAAGGTTATTTATGCTGTAGCTATCAAGAAGTAGGTTTGCACCCTCTGTGAGGTAAAGAGGTGCTGTTCTGAATACAGGAGCTATGAAACTGCAAACTGAGCATTTCATAAAGAACGCAGGTAAAGAAATCCTTAACAGCCTGAAAGGAGACGCACGGTGTCAGATCTAAGGCCTGCCTGGGTCCAGCCTGCTGCTCTGTGTCTGACAGCCTCCGGAACTGGCAAGGCTGGAAAAATGAGAGCGAAAGGTGTCCTCCCTTTGGCGTTTTCACTCATTATCAGCAGCTGGGGGCTCAAGGGCTTCTTCAGAGCTGGTTTGTGCAGCCTAGTATTTACTAGCCCTAGAAGGGCTTTTCTTTTGTGAATTCACCTGATGACTTTTGAAGCCATTTAGGTGGAAGGGGGAAGACAGTAGGTTTGCAAACAGTGAAGTTGGGCCTGAGAGGAACAAGTAAAGCCTGAGTACAAACAGGCTACAATAAACGGTAAGTTTGTAAGAAGGGAGAGTTTTCAGTCTGCTGCTAAGGATGGCAGAAAAAAACCACTTTAGGATGGTGAGTTATAACTTTAATAAAAGGGCATGTATAACAAAATCAAATTACTTGAAATGATTCTTTTTATTCCTGCAGGGACAGGTCTAAGGAATTTATATTAAAAACTCACTTTTATTAATTTCAAATGGGGGTCATTCTGGCCCTGAAGTCCCTCCTCTTTTACTGTTTCTGGGTATGAAACAGGGGAATGTATACTTGCCACTCCTATTGGAAAACCTATTTGAGTAATACAGGTTGACAAATGTGAACTTCAGTGTCTCCCAGGGCCTTAACAGAGTTTGCACTCATTTATCTGAGGAAAAAAAAATTGAGTCAGTAGAAATAATATCTAAAAAAACTCCTAATACAGATAACTAACTTAATCAATAAAATATAAGGTTCATTAGCTTCAGTGAGGACTTAAATGTCAGATATAGCCAGCCCAGCAGGGGTGATGAAATTTCATACGAGAGAAAAAGTTCTGCATGAGTAATCCAGAAAAATTTCCTTGTGTCTTCAATATTAGTATTTTAAATATGAAATTGAGACTGTTGGGGGAGGACACAAGTTAAAAAATGCTAAAAAACCTAGTAAGTTTGGTGAGTGTAAGTTCATTTTAATACTACACCTTTATACTTTTCCAGAAAAGACTGAATATAAGTCTTAGAACTCAAAGATTATGACAATTACACACTATATAAAATTAATATTTATGACAGCCAACAGAATACAAAAATCACATATTTGTATATTGTATTAAATCTTATACTATCATAGAGGTCTAAATGGCCTAATATATAAAGATCTTGCAATATGGTATTGCAAGATCTTTAGTTTTCCCAAGCCTCAAGGCTTGTATTGCTTCACAGGACACCATGCCATGTATCTTGTTACATTGCTCAATATCCACACATTTACTGTTATGTTTTCTGTACGTTTACACAGTCTCACAGTTAGGGCTGTGTGAACACATTTTTGTTTGGGGTTGAACCAAGGTAAAAAAAGTAGAACACTACGAGAATCTAACCTAAAATTTAGTTTGAACTAGCGGTGAACCTGAAAGAAAAGACTTTATTGCATAAGGTAACAGAAAAAAGATGGTTTGTTTAGTCTCTTTGTTTAAAATTTAACCTACATTTAAAAAGAAATGAAAGATTTCAGCTTTCCCATTAAATGCCATAGTTTTACAAAATAACTTGTCCACCTGTTTTCAAATAAATTTTATACAGTACTTGTAGTAGGAGGCAAAAAAAGGAGGCAAACCTTACATGAGAAAAATGGGTTCATTTAACATAGTTTCAAAAAAAATATTGAAGTTGCATAGATTCCAATACTGCAGGATAAACATGCTATTAATTTAATGTATTATATTTGATGTACAATGTTTTGAACTTAGTTTTATTATATTGAACTATTTTTCACATAAAAATAACTTCCCTGTCACATCCAGGAGATTACAATAAACCAGTCAGGTTGAAAACTCACTTGATTTTGCTGATAAATAGGAGCAAAAACAAAGTAGAATTTGCTGTGTATGTAGAGTTACCCTAGTTTTTCAAGTCAGTTTCCAGTAATAGTTTTATAGACTACTCATTATATTATGTCAATAGTATAAATACTTTCTCTGTCAGAAAAAAAAAAGAAATCAATATCAATGCTAGGGTAGAAGGTCTTCAGATGTTCACAGGTTATTTCCACGAGTTGCTGGAGATGTACAATATTTAAGTGAGCTGCATGAGGAACGGGAAGACTTATGCAAGTACCCAGGATACAGATAATGACAGCTGTGATTAACTATGATTACGAAGCAACAGGCCACTGTGAGTAACACTACCTGTCAATGCTGGATCATGGTACTATTGCTTACTGAATACAGAAGTTGAAACAAAATGTTCTTTTATATCTGTTGAGCCAGTCTGATTGTTTTGGTATAAAAGATAAGAATAATTCTGCAAACAATAACAACAGAATTATAGCATTGTTGTTCTTCAAAAGGAGTATGGAAATTCTCTGAGTAGCCCCTATTTAACAATCAGAGTTTTGTGCTCTTTAGAAGAGCCATATCATTGGATTATTATCAGAAAAGCACACACAGGCAGCTTCCCTATTGCTGCTGATGTTGTAAACACATGAACTTTTCCTCTGAGAGACAGGACAAAGAAATATACCTCGCATTTTCTCTCAGAATTAATATTCAAGCTGGGAAACCTCCGTCTTCTAGAAGAAGTCATACATTATGGACCATCCATACATGAACGTAACAATGTTCTCCTCTTCAAGCTCAGCAGCTTGCTTACATGATTATTCTACAGAATTGTTTCTGTATTCCTGTGATTACTAAAGAGGTGTCTTGTATTGCTGTATTGTAAACAAGAAAAGAGAAAACTTATTCGTTGGCATAACTCCAACATGTTCTCAACTTTCTTGAGCTCCCAAGATGAGGACACCAGTGTGTGGTAGTTTTTAAATCCAGAAGGGCTGTTCATTCTTTTGTGTCTGCATCTTACATGCATCTCAGCAGAAATATTATGAATCTGTTTTAATTTAAATAGGTTTTAAAACCTTTGAAGAGTGCCAAATCGATAGCAGTTTGGACTGGAAACCCATGTTTATAGAACAGGTTATAGTAATCTCAGCATAGATTGCAGACCCTGGGGCTGCCTTTCACTTGACATCCAGAGCTGTGATTCTGTCAGAGGTGATAAGGAAATGAAAGTTCTTTATCTCAATCTTGACTGCCCATATGAGAATGTATATTTATTATTAACTTAATCTTTAGCCTTTTTGCAAGGTGTACCCAAGACAGAGGAACTCGAAGCCATTTATGGTGATGTTTCTTTTGTGTAAGGTGGGCATGTGAGGTGGGTGTGTAAGGTGAAAGAAATGAATTATGAATATCATATTATTTCAAAAGGACTGTTCATCTGATGCTAGTACAGATCCACTTGAATCTTTCTCCCTGTTTATTGCATTCCTACTGAGACTATATGGTGTGTGCAGAGAGCCTCTCATACTCACCCACATCAGATTCAGAAAGTAGAGACTTGGGAAATACAAATCTATATCTAGTTTGAAAGTGGCAAAGAACTTGCATTGGAAAACAGTAAAATAGTCTGCAATCCATCTGAAAGGGTGTCATTCCTATTCTGTTGGAAAAAAGAGAGAGATTCAGGGACCTCTGTGCAAAGAACTGTTCACAAGCAGAGCCTGTTCCTTAGGGAAACTATATAGAAGGTCTCTGCAATAGAATCATAGAATCGTAGAATGTTTTGGGTTGGAAGGGACCCATAGAGGTCATCACCCCCTAGGGGCCAACCCTCCTGCAGTGAGCAGGGACACCGCTAACTAGATCAGGTTGCTCAGAGCCTCGTCCAACCTGGCTTTGAATGTTTCCAGGGATGGGGCCTCCACTACCTCTCTGAGCAACCTGTTCCAGTGTTTCACCACCCTCATTGTAAAGCATTTCTTCCTTAGATCCAGTCTAAATCTGCTCTCCTTTCGTTTAAAACCATTACCCCTTGTCCTGTCACAGCTGGCCCTCCTAAAAAGATTTTCCCCATCTTTCCTATAGGCCCCCTTTAAGTACTGAAAGGCCGCAATCAGGTCTCCCCGCAGCCTTCTCTTCTCCAGGCTGAACAAGCCCAACTCTCTCAGCCTGTCCTCACAGGAGAGGTGCTCCAGCCCTCGGATCATTTTTGTAGCCCTCCTCTGGACCCGCTTCAACACTTCCATGTCCTTCTTGTGCTGAGGGCTCCAGAGCTGGACGCAGGGCTCCAGGTGAGGCCTCACCAGAGCAGAGTAGAGGGGCAGAATCACCTCCCTCGACCTGCTGGCCACGCTTCTCTTGATGCAGCCCAGGGTACGGTTGGCCTTCTGGGCTGCCAGCGCACATTGCCGGCTCATGTCCAGCTTTTCGTCCATCAGTACCCCCAAGTCCCTCTCGGCAGGGCTGCTCTCGATCCTTTCTTCCCCCAGCCTGTACTGATACTGGGGGTTACCCCGACCCAGGTGCAGGACCTTGCACTTGGACTTGTTGAACCTCATGAGGTTCACACAGGCCCACCTCTCCAGCTTGTCCAGGTCTCTTTGGATGACATCCCGTCCTTCTGGTGTGTCAACTGCACCACTCAGCTTGGTGTCATCTGCAAACTTGCTGAGGGTACACTCGATCTCGCTGTTTTATAGCACTAGGAGGTCAGCAGGATCCAAACTGTTACATGGATATCTTAAAATTACACAGAAAACACATTTAGGCTTTGAACAAGGACTTGAATTTCAGTAATCTCAATCCAATTGTTCATTGTTCTCTTTAAACTGGAAGAATTTCAAGATAAGCACACAAATTGCTCTCCTACATGCAGGTTATAATACCTGATATATACATTTTCTTGAACTCTGTTATTAAAATCATCCAGATGTTCTTGAACGCAGCTGGCTTTTAACTAGCTCATCACTCTGCTAGGATGTGCCCGTAATTTAATCTGATGTAACACGAGAACCTGTCTATTTTTAGTGACATTATGCCTAACTCCGAAGATCCAGAGGCTAGCATTAACAGATCAGAGTTCATGGAGCAGTTCTTTATTCCTGTAATGCACACAAGGATGAATGGTCTACTAGACTCATGTGTTGCCAGCGTATATCCTAGATTTCTACAGTGTGTGGTGTGGTTTCTGAGTATATCCCTTTTTCATTTCAATGAGCTCACATACTCTGTCATTATGAAATGTAACACAGCTTGGATTAAATCTCATATCTTCTCTGTTTTGTAGCAGAAAAAGGGCAAGACAAATTATTTTTCTGCAACAATACAAATAAATTGAAAATTTAGTAAAGGCTATATGTGCTGACAACATCCAAATAATCTTCAATTACAGGTCATGTTCTGTACAACTCTGTTGACTTCAGAGGAGTTTCACAAGGCAAAAACTAATGTATTATATATCCCATGGGCTGAAAATTTTAAGACACTGGATATACAACTGGATATAACATTGCTTGGCAAAAAAAAAATTATCTGGAGGGAGTCACTAAGGTTATTGCAGGTCACATAAGTCATTAACAGTGGAACTTTGCTACTCAAATTTACACAGTCCAGATCCAGATTAGATTATTCTAAGACATTTTAAAAAATTATTCTGTATGTCTCTCTATACTGTGTCACTTCATATTCAACTGTGTAAGCTGTTATATTAAAAAGAGTATCTGCAGTTATGGAGGCATCCTTTCTGATAACTTCAAGCAGAAGGCTGGTTACAGGTTGATTTGCTGGTAGTTAACAATGTTTGCATGCTTTTTGGCTTTAGATTTAGAGGTAGATGGGAAATGGTCTCCCCCTCTCACACAACTGTTGAAATTCAAGTTTTTCCCTTCTGTGCTGGGATAAATCCCAGGTATTTGAAAACAACGTGCATGTGCCTGTGTCAGAGAGGGAGAGAGAAAATCTGTGTGCAACCCATCTAACCCCGAAGAGCAAACAGGGTGAGAGTTTATATACTTACTGAGGTATAAAACACACAGGGACAGATCCTTTGTCTGACTAACACGAAGCAACTGCTTTTTTCCGGTGAGCATCTCTTTATGTCACCTAGCAGAGCTGTTCCTCTGGATAAAATAGTATGTATCTGCTGGGCCAGGGAGAATTCAGCTGCTCAGCACAGGGGTTAGGAATCTCCCATGGGACATAGCAGCTCTCGGTCCAAAGACTATCTGCTTATCTGGGCAGATAGTTTTGAAAAAGGAGTGTAAGAGGAGCAAGAATCGACTAGGACTTACGACTGTTGCTTAGATGCTTCCAAAGCTTTTGCTATTTTATTTTTTAACTAGGCTCTTGAATCTTTGCACCAGTACAATTGAATCCATCCTGGACCTGTTCATCCTAGCATTGTTCCCTTCAAACAGCCACAGAACACTCAGGAGCTGTAGTCATCTAGACACCAGCTCTCAGGCAGTATTGCAGGTACTAAACCAGCAACTTTGAGAGTAGAGTTTGTATGGGAACTGGTAATTGTCATTGTCTCCAGTGCAGTAGTTTGTGGACTAACATGAGACCTCCATAATCAGAAAGGATTTTTCGTTCAAGTTCATTTGTGTCAGGTGGGACCAAAACCTTTTCTCTTTGAAAAGGAGGTACTGACCAATTGTTCTCACTCCAGATCCTGCCTTTCTTCAACACTTGGTTTCAAAGCCTCAAGAGCTACCCTGCTCTGAAACTGTAAATAGCTGTAGGTAAAAGTGTACTTAATTTCTTAATCAAATTTTATGACAAAAAACCACCCCTTAAATTACTGGAAAAGTAGCATGAGGTAGGCTGCCAGTCACTTCTCTCATTCCTCAGAAATACTTGCCATCAGCTGAAAATTCTTCATTACTTTCATGAAAAAGACTGAATTCTGAATTCCACCTCTACCTAGTGAATGCTGTATACCACACAAGGGAATGTGACTACAAAAAAAAATCAGTGAGTTTTTTACAGTAAGAGTGTCTGCAAACCCCTCAAATCTACTACTCCTATTGGTTGCATATGAAAGATGGTCAAATACTCAGTAATGCAGAATAATGTAAAACTCTAACACAGCCCTTAATACAGTCAGCAATTCTGACTTACGTACAATGTGGGAAGTAATTGTAGTTCCTAGAGGACAGAATTATTATTATCATTAAAGGAAAAGCTTTTACTAAATGTGATGTATTTATTATTTTCAATTTTTCTTTTTTTAAAGAGAACTTCACGGATTTAATCTAGAATATGGTTCTCGTCTTCAATTCCTTATCAAAGGCTTGGCATTTTTATTTTACCTATCTTATCAAGAATTTGAATTACACAGAAATTTCACAGTAGAAGCCTGATTCACCCTCTTTGTTTTCTCATTTAGCTAAACTAAACCATTTTTTTTTCTGAACAGCTATCACAAAATAATAAATTATAATTTTGCAGCTATTCAACCTAGCCAATTTTTATGCAAGTGCAGTAATGGATCACAAGGTTAGCTGTGAATTGTGATCCCTTGTGCAGTTTCTTAAATGAGGGGCTATGCCAACTCAGCTTTGCTTAGCTCATTTACTCTGCATCTCAACTTGTAAATTAATCATTGCTGGCAACATCAATTTCATTGTAATTAATCATACAGGGAGGAGCAAAGAAATTGCACTGAAGTGAGTCATATTAACAACGTTATCTGATTGCTCTCAGTGTAATTTACTAGGATCATGATGTGTGCATACAAGGCTTCTGGCTGGTACTTTGGCACAGAAGGAAATTTGTAAATTGCTGTGTACGATAGGTAGAATAATGGGTAGCCCAACCAGCCATATATATAGATTTCTAATGAGCCCTGCTTTGATGCATTATTTTTGTGCCCATAATTGCACATGCTCTCAGCCCTTTAGCTCTCAAATTGCCAATGAAGGAAAGGGACCTCTAATGCCCCTCTGCCACATAATAAATAACAACGGAGTCCATTTCCAGGCAAGCCAAAGAGAATTCCATCCTGGGAAATGCTGCTACAGTCAAAGATAAAATACTGAGGAAAAGACTGTATTGAATTTAAAGCAAAATTTAACTGGAGAAAATAAAAATGGAAAACAACTGGCTACACAGGTTTTTGGTATTGAAAAGGACTTTTTTTTTTTCCCCCCCAAAAAAGCAGACTAAAAGAATAGGTATTGATGGTCTTAGGAGGCAATAGAAAATTTACTGTTTCAAAGGAATTCCTCTGTTAATGAGATGGTTGAGATCTTGAAGCACTTGAAGTTTCTTTACACATTCAGTTAATCTCAAAGCAGGTTACTGATAAGCATAATTTTATTTTTAAAACAATTAAACTATGGCATAATTTCCATCTGAGATGTGTATCTCTATCCAGAGAGGAAACAGGAAAACAGTATGGCAGATAATCTTAAATGATAAAACAAAAATCTGAAAGCCAAGGTCTAGAAGTAAAACAATGTCAGTTTTGCACGTTTACATACATCTAATGCAACCATATGTGCATCCAAGCTGGATAGCTGTTTACAGGTGCACACAGTCTAAACTTGGAACTTGAGGCTGTAATTTACCAGAGGGTGTCAAAGTTCTATAGACACATACAGGACTGTACGTTTATCAATTACTGCCTGGAATGAACACGCAAAGAAAGACCATTATTTCACACAGCACTGTACATTAAAGCTCTGAATCTACATCCCAGTGTTGAAAAGATATAGTTTCCATTAAACCTGCTTTCTCATGGCAGAGCTTCAATGTTAGCAAACGAGAAAGGTCAGAGATAAGGTAGACTGGTTTCATGACTGAGTGCAGCCCAACTTTTCCAGGAAACCAGACGACCTACATAAACCTCACATCTAATAGTAAACGTATTTCAACTAGGGCAATAATTATAGGAGGCCAATTAGCCAGTTACAGGAGGCTGTGCAGCAGGCCGCTGGAAGAAACAATTCCATTTCTTTTGTTTTAACGTCAACAGCTATAGGAAAACATGTTTCTCCTATCCTGAGAACACTGAGCTGACTGAAAAGGGGAAAATTCAGGTAATAGGGGGAATAAAACAAATGCCCACTGACATCCTACATATTTATTATTCCCCCAGTAATGTAGAGACCTGGATAGCAGTGTCAGCCCTCTCAACACATCTGCTCTCCTGGCAAGAAGGAAGGGTGTGGGAGCGGAGTGGTCTCCTGCCAGCCCAGAAGCCTCTCCCCTGCCACGTATGCACCGGCAATGCGAGAGCAGGAGGCAAGCACACAGTCACAGAAATGCTCCACCAGCCTCCAGCAAGCTATGGCTCATGGATGTCCCAAGCTAGCAGTTATATTGTTACATTTAAACTAGAGGTATTTAACTTACAGGTGGTCCTGCAGAAGCAGAGCTGAAGCATAATTTATATGGCTTTTCTTCCTAAATCTCTGAAAAATAATTACCCATAATTGGTGCTTAATGCTAACTGTGTTCACTGCAAGCCGTCTAATGAAGTTCAAGGCTAGCAAACATTTCCTGTGCTCTTTGAGAGGATTATTACCTTCATATTATGCAAATCTGCTCTGCTTTGAACCCATAAGACTAGTAGGAGGCACTCTTAATCTCCCTGGTTTGGTTGTCAAAAAGTAAAATAGAGGTAATACTGCTTGCAACTTACTTGCACACCTGAAATTGCAGGGCAAGACAGTTTTTACAGCACTTGCAAGGTCTGGAGCAATAGATCAACAGTCTTGTTGTGTATGACTTCTAAATTAGGCAGCAAAATCCATAAAGTAGTAGGAATAAAGAACTTTACAGGACATTCTAATTGCCACAAGAATACCAAATTGTTCTTCTTCAGAAATGGAAAGTCTCCTGCCAGCCCAGAAGCCTCTCCCCTGCCACGTATGCACCGGCAATGCGAGAGCAGGAGGCAAGCACACAGTCACAGAAATGCTCCACCAGCCTCCAGCAAGCTATGGCTCATGGATGTCCCAAGCTAGCAGTTATATTGTTACATTTAAACTAGAGGTATTTAACTTACAGGTGGTCCTGCAGAAGCAGAGCTGAAGCATAATTTATATGGCTTTTCTTCCTAAATCTCTGAAAAATAATTACCCATAATTGGTGCTTAATGCTAACTGTGTTCACTGCAAGCCGTCTAATGAAGTTCAAGGCTAGCAAACATTTCCTGTGCTCTTTGAGAGGATTATTACCTTCATATTATGCAAATCTGCTCTGCTTTGAACCCATAAGACTAGTAGGAGGCACTCTTAATCTCCCTGGTTTGGTTGTCAAAAAGTAAAATAGAGGTAATACTGCTTGCAACTTACTTGCACACCTGAAATTGCAGGGCAAGACAGTTTTTACAGCACTTGCAAGGTCTGGAGCAATAGATCAACAGTCTTGTTGTGTATGACTTCTAAATTAGGCAGCAAAATCCATAAAGTAGTAGGAATAAAGAACTTTACAGGACATTCTAATTGCCACAAGAATACCAAATTGTTCTTCTTCAGAAATGGAAAGATGTGGTGTTAATTGTAGGTAAATCACTGGACAGCAATCTCAGCTTATGTTACACACAAGAGCAGCAACCACAAAAATGGTAGATGTCCTAGTAGGTAAATTTTAAAATCAGAATACTGAGCTTGGCATTTCTACACACTAGATAAACCTGTACTGGCATGTCACATTCACTGTCCATACTCTAAAAATGATGTTTAAAGGTTAGAAAGAACTTGAAAATAAGTATAATTAAAGCCTGATATCTGGAAAACAGGCCTTATCTTGAGACATTTAACAAGCCTAGCCTCTTTAATAGTGATAATAGTGAGTAATAGTGAGTTTATTATTGTGTATGCACATGTAAAGGGCAGAAGTTACAAGGTTTAGGGAGTGGGGTGTCACAGTCGTGACTTGTATGGGAGGACAGATGGAAACCATTGCAGCTGGCTCTGAAACCTACTTAAGCAACAGTGGAAAAAATAAAAAAAACTTTAAAACTGCATGCCAGAGTATGTCCAACCAGAGCAGCATGTGGTGCCCTGCTCAGACATATTGCAGAGAAGCACTGGAAGCTGGTGGCAGGTGGAGATGTGCTTGTGGGGTGGCTCTGATGCCAGAAGGGAGGAGGTACACCCCTGAAGGGCCTGCAGCCCGTGGGTGACCCACACTGGAGCAGGGACAACAGGGAACGGAGCCACAGACATGGTTACACGTGGAGTGGCAGAAATCCATGAAGCATCAGCCATCAGAAAGAAACAATTAGGCACAGAACAAGGGAAAGTGTTGGGCAGAACACCTCAGCCTCCTATACCACCCCCACCTCATCAGCTGAACTCTGACGGACTGAGCACAACTCACATAAAACATATGAAAAGTTGAGGCTGTGGAGAGGGAAGGACAGATGTTTATCTAAGTGCTTGTATAATTGCTTGTGGTTTTTTTTCCCCTCTCAACATTCAAATCAATGATCGGAAGTTTATGTTTCAAGGCAATGAGTCAAGTATGTTTCCCCAAATCAGGACTGTTTTGCTTGTGACAATGTATCAAAAAGGAAAAACAATATCTGATTCTAAATGGCTCTATAACAGAAAAAGTCATAACAAAATCCAATGGCTGGAAGATGTATGCTAATCAGAGGTTTGATTCAAAGAGCTCCATGTCTCTAGCCTTTGTAATATGGGACACATCTGCTTGGATCATGATAGTGGTCCCTTTCAGGCTTTTAAATCCTGAAGTATCAGTCAATATACCTGAGAGTAGGAACGGTGTACCATAGCAATAAGCAATAGGTAGGCAGTATACAAAGCAGTGTCGTGACAGAAAAAGCTTAAGAAATAGCTGATTCCCATTCACCTGCTTTAATTCTTCCCCTAGAAACCATTTTGCTGATACAGCCATTTGTGGAGCCAGACCACAAGCTAGAGAATTTAAGCAATCTGTGTAAAAAATAAAGCTCTAAAAAACAAATGCCAAAATTAGTGTATAGGTAAGTATTCCCCAAAGAGTGCTTCCAAACACATCCTGAACTCAGAACAAAGACTTGTCAAAGAGAATCACAATCTCTGATCTTTTTTTATGACGACGTTGTAATAAGCCCTGTTTGTATTAACCTTTGAATAAAGTTTTTGCAAGTGTCAGAGCAGCTAGGAACCAAATTACAATTTTTAAAAGAGAGTTTCAGCAAGGTGAAACACCTTCTGTAACACTGAGATGGGCAGATGTAAGACTTTTAAGTACTTTCAAGCATTTTCATAAAAAGTGTCATTCAAAAGCAAGAAGGAGGCCTTGAACACTTCTGAGTACCTTCAATGTTTTTGAGGGAATTGTTATGAGGTTTTGCAACCACAGAAAACCAAGCTTTGCTTGTTCCCTGCAGCAATCCTGGCTTGAAACCCCACCTAATTTTCAATTTGTGTTCTGTAAGTTGCTTAGAAACTTATAGAAGAACATGAAGATTTTAATGAACTGGCTTAGGTTAGCGTGCGGTTTCACTGAGAAACATGAGTATGATTTAAGTCAACTAAACACAGATGCTCGAGTTAGATGAAATCACAGCAAAACTATGTTTGCAATTGCATTAAAATTACAGGCTAATGAGTACAAAAAATGCTTGGCTTAAGTGGGTGTCTTAGGCATAGGACTATGCCTCAAAAATATTCCAGCTATCCAGGTTTATTGCTGATCAGTTCCACACAGAAGGTGTTTTTATACAACTCAGTATGTTAGAAATTATACTTTTAATTTGCAAATTTCCTACATTCTAAACACATAACTGGCATAAGCTTATCTGAAGTTTATTATTTCTTATGATTTTAGATTGCGAACACTCTGCCTATCTAGTTTATAGTCTTGAAAAAACAAAAATATAAAGCTATCAATTCTCACATTTTACCAAGCATCTCAAAATCAAACATTGCTAGCACTATGCAGCCCTGGACACTTCAAGGCACCAGCTGTTCCACAAAAGCTGGAATGTGATGGCATCATTATAGGCATCATATGTTCTCCAGGAGAAGCTTTGTAACCACATAAACTGATAGGGTGTATTGCTGTGCTTTAAATTCCTTTCCAGTTCATGTCAAAAATTGCCACATATCTAAAAAAGGTTTCCTAAGAAAAAACCATCTCAAATCATTGTCAGTTTGATCAGATCTATCATTTCTTAGAAGTCTATAAGCTTAATAAAAAAAGTTCTGTTGATAGAACATAAGGTCAAAGTGCAATAACAATATAAAAGAGGTACTAATAAGACCCACATGTAAAAAAATACTCTCAACATTTTCAAACAGAATTTGCTTCAAGTCAAATTCTGTTTTCCAAATTCAGCAAGAAATTTTAGGAGAATATATGCAATGAAAAATATTGCAACTAAACTATGTATTCTGTGCTACAAATGAAGGGATAGCTAAGTTTAGAGGAAGAATTGCATCATAGAAAAACATATCTTGAGCATAGAACATCAAATTGCAAGGTGAATTCTTATGCTTGTGATATGTTGGAATCTGTCAGGGAATGCAACATGAGGCAGGAAATTGCTGTCTGATATATTGCTACATTGAGATTATTTGTTATATTCATATCATTTTGGTGCTTCTGCTGGATGTCCATGGGGCTGGGGAAACCTTTATGGTTCTGATGCATTCACAGGGAGAGAAACATGATGTGTGAGTTTGTTCCCCCTGATGCTTTTGAGATAGGCTATAAGAGATAGTGTGCAATGGGGCTCTTATTAACATTGGAATTTCTCAGTTGCCAGTTTGACATGTTTTTTCCTGTGTTCAGGGCTGAAATAATTGCCAGGTTTGGATTCAGAAGTTTTATTTCTAGTCTTAATCTTGTTGTGGGTGGTAGTTATATGGTTTGTGATCACAGGTGTGTCACAGCACATGAAAGATTTCTGTGGATCCTTTGGCACTTATTGCCAAAATTATTTTATGGGTGTTTGTGACTACAGGATACTGAACACAATGGCTGAGATGGTGTCTGTGGCATCAGCCTTGTGCTCTGACAGATCCACATGAAATAGGATGATTTCAGCTGCTGTTGCCATTTACCATTCGATATTTTGTAAACTGAAGGCACAAACTTGAAGCCACAGACATAAGTATGTGGCTGCAATATGCATGTACATCCATCATACAGGAAACACGCAATTCTTTTTCTGAAGGCTGAGGGAAAATATACTGGTTTAATTCCAATATTTGAAAAAAATGAACAAAGGGATCACATTGTTCTAAATAACTTGATGTAATTCTCAAGCATACAAAAGTAGAACAATGGAGTAAGCTGCACACAGGACATTGAGTTGTTAAGATTGCAACTCTTTTTATTGTTTTGTTTTTGTTTTTTTTTTTTTTAAGGAAAGTGTGTGCCCTTGATTCTAGCTTGGAGAATCAATATTATAAATATTAACAAAGAGCAGTGATCCCAGGTGTGACTGATGTGTAGTTCACCATTAAAGAAGAGTTAGGCTTTGCTAGAGCACTATTAGGGACATGGGGGCATTAGTTCATGGATACATGTTACACATTTGTTAGATGACTACAGCATGCCAGAGCAATTACAGTGCTCCTTCACTGATGGAGCTGGGGAGGGGAGAAGCAGTTAAAGCGACCCTCTTGGAAATTTTCCTTTTTGAGACAAATATTAAAATTGAAATAGTACAACTATAGATTATAAATTCCAGTCTCTAGTGAACAAATGGGGAGAGTATCATGTTCTGGAGGGCAAAGGAAGTCCTACACTCATAAATCACCTACCCAATATTTTGCTTTTAAGCTAGTGAAACAGCCAAAACGTGACTCTACACACATGCCTGTTACATCACAGGAAGCTAATTGTTCTAAAAATACATCTCTCTGTAAACCCATCCAAATGGTGGTGATGCAGTATCACACTTGCAGTTTTAAAACAAAGGAAGTCACAGGCATGCAAGTCAACTAGTTATCCTGAGGTGGAGAAAGGAGGATTACGACAGCTGAGTTACATGAGAAGCAGCTCCCTTAGCTGCATCTGAGCAAGGACTGTAAGGATGAAGGCTCCTTTAAAGAGGCATGAAATGGATTTTTTCCTTTATAAGCCTAATTTGGCCTGTCCTTCTTTTATGGATTGAAAGACATTTTTATTTTGAGTTTCACCCACTTGTGAAGAAAAATTAGTCAGGCTTTCTTCAAGTCTGTGTTTCTAAAGACCAGATGGTATTGATCTGAACATAAGGTAGATGGCAGAATTAAGGCAGAAAGAATATCACAGGGGGGAAAAAACCAACAAATAATCCTTTATGAATTGCATAGCCTCTTATTATTGCTGATATTTTTTACACTTGAAAATCTGTATTTTTCAGCCTAGCTACAAACACTGCATAAAGTGAAAGCTTTTTGTGTCATGTATTTTTCTCTTGCATACAACAAACTAGTGATAGTTGGTTTTCACAATGATTTAGTGTTATCTTAAGAAGCAGCTATTACTCGTACTGCTAAGCCTTGCCACATATCTCTAAAATTCTCTCTCTAAATTTAACACGAACATAAGAAGTGCAGCAGGTAGGAGAGTCAAAGAGCTATTCAGGTTATTTGTCATTGCCAAGAATGTTTTGAGTATGGCAGCCTTTCTCATACGCTTAATTAAACATATGTGAATGTTGACACTTCTTAAAAGGAATTGTATGTACTAAGATAAGCAGCGTATATCATTTAAAGACCCTAAATAATGTATCAGGTCTTATTAACATACCCTAGTCCTCATTAAGAGTAGCGCCTGGATCTGAAAGTAACTGTTAAAATGAAGAAGGTTGCTCCTAGACTGAGACCTCTCTCAACAGAAAGAACTAGTTCATTGCAAATGGGTTTCTAACATTTCATGTTTGAAAATTCTTAGTATTTCATGAATATATAACTCCAGAAGAGGTTAAGATTCTTGATAGAAAATATAAACTAACACTTATAAAAGGTTCATGCAGTTCTAAGTGAGCTTATCCAGTCTAATTATCTGAATACCATAGATTTTCCTTGGCTCTAACTGATAGGTGACTCCGTAATGAGTCAAGCAATGATAGACTAAATTATTTACATTTTCTGGGGTCTAACATCGCTGTTGATCACAGACAGGAAAAAAAAGGACAAACAGTGCAATTGATGCCCCTAAATGAAGACGCTGCGTAATTACCAGCTATACAGGCTATTCCAACACAGATAAGACCTACCAAACCCTATTAATTAATGTGCTGGAAGCATTCCTTCCCAGTCAAAAAATGTGGTTAGTTTAATGCTGAATATATGAACAAGTCAGAACAACTATGTTCTGTTTTCTCCACTGGCCCTACTTCCTCCCACATCTTTCCTCCAGGAGGACAGGAAAAGACAGAAAATGCTGACAGAAGACTGCTGGCCAACTACACAGTAAGGGGGGAAAAAAAAAAAAGAAAAAAAAAGTCTTCCTGACCATTTGGTTAGTTGTCTTAAAACCCTGACTTTTTCCTTAGTGCTGGGCAGGAAGTTCCATGATGTTGTTGAGAGGAGCACAGTTAAGGCCTGTGGAGGAATATTTTCAAGGCAGAGGTTCAGACATTTAAAGATACCAAAATGAGAAGCAATGACTAACATTGGCTAGAGTAGATATTTACACATAATTTATAGAATTTCTTCTGGAAACAGATAAAAATCACATCTAGATCATTGCAGGTGAAACTCAGACTCCCAGCTTCCTGATAGTAACTTTTCCTCTGATAAATCCTCAGCAGTATACCCCTACATTTTATAATTGTCCCCTCCTAATCACTGTAACTTGTTACACTTTTGTCACTCAGATTGAGAAATTTTTCCCTTCTACATCAGGTCTCTGGCATAAGGTAGTTGCCTGGATAGAGTAAATAAGTCACCTTTATTCTTGAAGAATTGAAAATCCTTACGCAGGTTAGTTATTCAGATACTGGGTCACCTTCACACCCTTTTACTTTCTTTATATTCTGGAAGTTGGTCTTAGCTGTCTCGATCACAGCACTGCATATGATCTCCAGCTACCCTAAAGCTCTTCTAGAGTCACTGCTTTCCGGTAGGTTTCCTAACCCACAGTCATACACAGGAGTTATTATCCTCACATGCATCAGCTGTATTACAACACCTGAGCTGGACTGTAGCTATGTAAATAGGTGATTCAGGTCAGTTTTCAGAAAAAAAAATAATCTTCCCTTTTTATAATTTATTGCTAGACCAAACCTTATCCCATCTGAAAATTGTTGCAGATTTGTTCATAAAAATATTGTTGGATCAAGAATTAGTCTTCTAGCAGAAACAGTTCTGTTGATTGATATCTCTCTGTTAGCAACTATATTTTCAGAGCTGGCAGCAACAGATTAAAATTCCATTTAAAATTTACTTCTCTTGTCAGTTGCTTTAAGCTTTGGAAAACTGGCCCTGCTGAAGATCCAAAAATACACAGTAGTGGTTGGTGATGTGTTTTCTTGTCAAAAAGTAAATGCTGTAGGGTCATGACCAAGATATCTAAGCAGTTGCTAGTTTTAAGTTCACAAATTCACAAGCAGAATGAGAGCCAACTTGAGTTACCTTCTGTTAGTTGCAAGACTTTCTGGATAAATAAGTTATTTTCTATTTCTTTGAGAAAAAGTGAAATTTTGTTACTGGGTGCTTGCAGAATTTGACAAAATGTCACACACACAAAAATCCCCTGCCACTGTATTCTTTTGTTTTCTGTTTCATAGTGGGGATGTTGTGGCAAACAGTTATCAATATCCTACGCCAGTCTGCATGGTGATTCTGAAGTGCTGTTGATTAAAAAGTGTCTGATGTCTAGTATCCCCATCCTATCACACAAATGATAATAAGTGATGTTAGTGTTTTACTTACATACCACATTTTAGCAACTTTCAGTAATAACAGCTGTCTCACCTTTCCTTTCACACATGAATATCTCCAAGGGCTCCTTTACTGCTTAGAGAGTCAACATGAAATATTGGCAATGTTCTTAAAGAACACAAATGCAACACTAGTTACAAGTGAAAATAACAATGCAAGACAACATAAATCTTTATGATTAGGCAAAAGCATTTAAATAAACCAATTGATGTTCTTATGCCAAGACAGTATGTCTGTTTGCTCTTCAGTAAAAATGACTGTGAGATTCTGTTCTCTGCTTAAATGTAACGTCTAAATTCATCTTCATGTGGAAAAGGTTTGTCCATTAAAGGAACTGCAGGAAATGGCATTTAATTTAGAAAATTTGGCCTCACTGTGTTTATTTACTTATTGTTCCAGTTTATATAAAAGCATATACAAAAGTTAACTGCATGCGGGCACACATACATTTATTAAACCAAGCTAGATCTTTTCTGGCAAAAATAAATACACTTTTTGCTCAGCACTGAAAATGTTATAGAGATACATTACTGTAGGCATTTTTATTCAGAAAAGAAATAAAAGGTCTTCATGTGCCTTATATGTACCGATGGTTGTGATGAGAACCTGGAATTTGAGAGACCTATGTAAACGCTCTCTGAGGCCAGTGTCCTTACCTAACAAAGTAATAGGCAGACGATGGCCTTTCTCCAACAGGAGATCTAAACTTTAGTAAAAAGAGGCATTGACTCTTTAATGTTAAAGACTAACATTATGTTTCTGCTGATGTGTTCTAGTTTTTTAAAATCAGCACAGGTTGAGTTAAAAAAAAAAAAAAAAAATTTTTGAAGGCTTCCTTGGGTAGTCACCTCTCACTCTCTCTCCCCAGGGAGACACATGTTGTACTCACCTGTGTGGGAGTTGTGCCCGTGGGCAGAGGAATGCCACCAGTGCCCCAAGCACACCCAACTTGGACTCCAGCTGCCTGCACCCTCTTGGTGCCAGGCATGGTGTTACCTGCCTTGGCTCCTGTACTCGCCCTGCCTGCTTCCCATCCCTGGTAATCCCTGATTTAACTGCGCTGCTGGATCTGCCTTCACTGACTTTGAGCTCAGAAGCTAGTGCATCTTTATGAATTTTTCTCATATTCCCTCTTCCAGAAAAACCTATAATCAACCAGAGGGGGCAATGGAAGAAGAATTAAAACAGTCCTTGGCCTCTGTTGACAGCACCTTCTGTTGTCATAGAAAGACAATGTATAGACAGACCTTGTGACAGAGCCAAAAAATATCAGATGGTAGACTATGACTACAGATGTAATAAGGATGACTACAGTGTCTCAAGAGTTGTTTCTTATTAAAGAATTGGACTGCAGCAGTGTGTTTCAGATTATTTTTTTTTTTCAGCTGAATTTAACACACATAGCTTGCTGCACGATGTCAGTGACTAGCTGTTCGTAGTCACACTTCACCAGTTCAGAAGGAATCTGCTGGGCACAGGCTGAAAGCCATGGTTAGAAAATTTTCACAGCCCTTGCATAGGAGATCACTTGCCTACTGCTTTGTGCGTGCAACAGCTCAAACAGCTCTAAAGAAATCCACATGTCAAAGGCTGAGGGTGAGTTCACTTCTCTTTTTATACTTCTCAAACACCAAGTGAAGTCACAAATACCCATTCCCAGCAGCTTTTCCTCGCTCCCCTCTCCTCATGCCCCGCAAATCCTTTACAACACACAATTTCCAAGAAAAGTTGTAATACAACATCTTACACATTGTTACCAATGTTATCAGAAGCAATAAATAAAATGATGGATGTCACTGAAGAAAAGGCAATATTTGAATACTGAACTGTTAGTTCCCACTTGAGATGGAAGCTATATCAGGAATGTAACAGTAGCTCACTAAGATCACCAAAACAATGACACTCTCTTGCAAAGATACTTGAAGATCTTTGCAGTATAACAATGCTATTTAACAACAAATCTGTGATACAGAATCTCAGAGGGAGAGTAACTCACATGAAAAAAACTTCCTAGGCCAAGCAAGTTGCACACTCCTTGTCATGGTAGAATTTTTACCTCCCCTGTAAGTCAAAATTCAAACCCATGGGACTCTCTGAATAAAAATATGGATTTAAACATTTATAGTTTTATTTGAACAGGATTTTTTTCCAAGCTTTGTCGTGGTTTAACCCTGGCTGGCAACTCAGCACCACGCAGCCGCTCACTCACTCCCCCTACAATGGGACGGGAGAGAGAATCAGAAGAGTAAAACTCATGGGTTGAGACAAAGACAGTTTAATAGGGAAAGCAAAAGCCGTGCACGCAAGCAAAGCAAAGCAAGGAATTCAATCACCACTTCCCACCGTCAGGCGGGTGCTCAGCCATCCCCAGGAAAGCAGGGCTCCATCACGCGTAACGGTGACTTGGGAAGACAAACAACATCACTCCTAACGACCCCCCCCTTCCTTCTTCTTCCCACAGTTTATATACTGAGCAGGACGTCATATGGTATGGAATAGCCCTTTGGCCAGTTTGTGTAAGCTGTCCTGGCCATGTCCCCTCCCAGTTTCTCATGCACCTGGCAGAGCTGAGAGCTGAGAAGTCCTTGGCCAGTCTAAGCACTACCCAGCAACAACCAAAACATCAGTGTGTTACCGACATTCTTCTAGCACTAAATCCAAAACACAGCACCGTACCAGCTACTAGGAAGAAAATTAACTCTGTCCCAGCTGAAACCAGGACAAACATTTTCAAACAATGCTATTTAGACCGTATTAAAAAACTAACATTATGAATTAGTTGTCAAAATAAAGTTTTGAGATGACTGAAAACTCAGCTTTATTTGAGTTTCAAGAATAGAGAATTGAAGTCTAAATCCAGTAAAATTCAATGTTTTTGTGATTACAGAAAATTTACTGTTGTCCAAGTATCATGGGTGTTCAAAATAAAACAAACCACGTTTAAGGGTGATTATGGAAGCCTTTCTTTGACTAAGAAATTGCTCTTAATTCAGCTTAAGACTAATGGGAACATCTGAATTATGACCCCAAATAGGGGGTTCATAATGGAAATGCTGACAGATGCTTGGCTGTATTGGCAGACAGAGTTCCAATAATACAGCAAATACAGGGGAAAAGGAAGTTTGTTTTGGAAAAAAGATTCCTCAGAAGTCAGCAAATACAAGGGGGAGCAGAACATTGCACCAAACTGTCAATTTGTGGTTGGCAGCCAGTGTGTAAATACACTGTACACAGTTAGAGATAGTTAAAGAAAAGAATCATCAAGATAGTTTTATTGTTCTGTTTTAAATGATAAGGGGAGAGGAAAAATATGACAATGTTATAGAATGGATTTACAGCCTGTTCTAGATAACTTCAATAACTGAACTATTAAAATCAATACCTTCTCCCTAGGTATATAAACAAGAATTATCTTACTTTTAAAATATTTATTTTCTTCTTTGCATTGTAACTTCCTGCACTGCTGCAATCATGCAATCACGCATTGCTCAAGACCACATTCAGCTGCTAGCCCAGAGAACAACTTTCAGGAATACTGCCACATCGATTAGACAGATTAGGGAAGTAATGTAATGAAGAGATCATAATTTTTCACCAGTTCAGTTGCTGAGCAGTGGCCAAGCACGTCATACTAATCATTTACCATCTACAGAAAAGGGGAGAAACAAAACATTCTAACACTTGGTCAGCCTGAAAAGATAGAAAACTAGTCTCCAAACAGAAATGCCAAACCCAGCTCTTAGTATAAATCAGTTCTGGGCTTCATTTTGCTCTCATTTAGGTTAACCACAAGACTCCATGCTTACATCAGGATCATGCTTTTAATGCTGACATTGGCAGGTATGAGAATTTTGCAATGTCCATGTCCTAACAGCTGTAAACTAATCACAGTTATGCAGGTGAAGTTCATAAACCTTTATGTGCTCTTCAGCGTAAAAAGTCTCAGGAACTTAAGGAAGGTGATTGGTGTAATCACCGTGGATTTACAAAAGGAAAATCATGCGTGACCAACTCGATAGCCTTCCACGAAGAAATGGCTAGTTTAGTGGATGAGGGTCACAGTGAATATTGTTTATCTCAATTTCAGCAAGTCTTTTGACACTGTGTCCATCACATTCTCATCAACAAAATGATGAAGTACAGGCTAGATAAGCAGATAGTGAGGTAGATAGAAAACTGGTTGAACTGCTGGGCTTAAAGATTTGTGATTAGTGGCTTGAAGTCCAACTGTAGACAAGTTCGTAGCAGTGTACCCTCAGGCCTGATACTAGCTCAGTGCTGTTTAACCTTGTTAATGACCTGGCTGGTGTGCCAGAGTGCACCTTCAGCAAGTTTGCAGAAGATAAAACTGGGGAGACTTACTGATTCAGATGGCTGTGCTGGTGTTCAGAGGGACCTCATGAAGCTGGAGAAAGGGCCTCACAGAAACGTCATGAATTTCAACAAAGGGAATTACAAAGTCATGCACCTTTGGGGGAATAACCCCCAGCACCAGTATACACTGGTGGCCAAATGGCTGAAAATCAGCTGGGCATAAGAAGACCTGGGTGTCCTGGTGGACACCAAATTGAACTTGACCCTGCAATGCACATTTGCCACAAAGAAGGGCAAACAACCTCCTGGGCTTCATTAGGAAGAGTGTTGCCAGCAGGTTGAGGGAGGTGACCCTTCTCCTCCATGCAGCACTGGACTAAAGACACATCTAGGTACTTGGTCCAGTTCTGGACCCCAGTGCAGAGATGCATTGACATGTTGGAGGATGTCCAGAAAAGGGCCACAAAGATGGAGGGCACAAAAGTCTTCGAGTATCTGTCATATCAAGAGATACAGACCTGAGCAACCTGCTGTAGCAGACCCTGCTTTGAGCAGGGGGCTTACTAGACGATCTCCAGAGGTTCCAGCCTCATACACTCTGTGATTCTCTGCGAAGAGACATTTTGAACCCATTTGCTGGGATGTTTATATCAGCATCTCAGAAAAAACAGAAATACCATTTAGTCCCAGACACATCAGATTCTGTGCTGTAGTAAGTACAAAAGAAATGCCCCAGATTGCTCATGGTCCCTCGAGTGACTGGGTGTGGTATTAATGCATAATGACAAAAATGCAAATTACAATTTCTTCATGTATATCTTTTCTAGTGATACGCTGTTTTTCAGTGCACAAAATTCAACATTTGTTTTACTTCAAGATATAATGAGAAGCTATAGAAAAAAAAAATTATGTCATTGTTTTACTAATGCCCTGGGAACCACTCATTCTACCCACATTCTATCAAGATACCATTATGGAAAGAATAATGCAAGGCAGTCTCATTTTGAGACTCTTCAAGCAATGTATGTGATCACTACAAAAACACTTCCCTGAAATACCCTGAGTCACCACCTAATATATTAATTTATCTAATTCTATATTATACTAACAATTGAGAAGCACTGTTATCAACAATTAAAAAATAAGACTCTAAGCAATTCAAAATTTTGTCTAAAGACAAACCTTTACAGGTCCCTCCCAAAAATAATAACTGAAGCCTTCTTTTCTTCACCATTTTTTGGTTATGAGGTCTCTTGCTGTAGCATCAGAACTGTAACTATTAACAGGCTCTGCATCATGCATTCCATCCTGGCACAGCCACTCTGTTTAAATATCTGCAAGTATATGACCAAATCTCAAGTACTGTTTATAGACCTTGAAGATATATCATTGATTACTATACTGCCTAGTTCACTTTGGTGGCTGTTTCACAGATTCAATACTGGCGTGTGCTTTCTGACCTGATTTGGAGTTCCCAGCATATGCTACCAACATCCATCCTTGTTATCGTGATCGTGTCTTTGGTAGGCTGTTTGGCAGTTATTTATGTACTTAAATTTGGATTTATAGATGCTGTTGTATCGAGACTCTCTGACTGAGGATAGTCTAGTCTTACAGATTTTCCTGTCATACAGCCCCCTTGCTTTTACAGTAGATTTTCACATTCTTTATTATGTTTTAAATTTCTTCTTGGGCTGGAGTTATATTTCAGATTTAATTTCGTATTCATTTTATGATCACTGAAAGAGGAGTTGGCTGTTTATCTCAGAAATCTTTCAGAGAGATTATATTTTCTTTTTATTTACCTTGGTGAACAAGTACAAAGTTACTAGTTTTCTGAAAGTAGTTGAAATTCTGTGGTTTTGTTTGAGTAGTCTTTACCTTTTTTCATTTTACTTAGATGCTGTAATGCACTGCGGGTTTAATGCAAAATTACAGATAATGTGGTATAAATTTGCTCTGTATTAAGGAACATACTGAGTTTACTGTGAGTCCCAGATTACTGGAATATCTTTATATTCTCTTAGACTCTTTCAATGGCAAACCTGTAATTAAACCTTAAGTGTATTTAAATTCCGTATTCATTAAATTATACTTATAAAATATAATAGTAACATTAATTTTTTTTTCATGCTCATTTCTCTTTTAAATAGTAATAGATTACTTTAATAGGACTATTCATGTGTATAAAGCCAAGCATGTGTTTAAGTGTTTGCATGATTGGATTCTTTGTATACAAAAGAGCAAGTGAAATTACGTTTGTGTAGCTGGCCTTCCCAATTTTCAGGACTGGGAGAAACGCAACAAATGGAAATTAATTTCTTCTCCAGGGTCTAATAAAAGTTAACACCTGTCCTTAATAGGCTAAACTGAGCAAACCTGGGAAACAATCATTGAACACCCAGGGTCTTTTTCTGCATTCCTTGGAAAGGAGTGTTAAATTAATCATACAATATTTAAAATATCAGACAAATTAGAACAATACAGACCGTGAGAAGGGATAAAAAAAAAGGAGGCTGTGCAGGCAATCCTTAGAGGCTCGGGTCTGGATATTGTGGGTAATTGTTATTTGGTATTAGTCACACTGATTCTGAAAAAAAAAAATCAGCTCTCAGATCATAAAGGCAGTATACATTGCTTTTGAAGACAGACTATAGAATCTGACAGAGAACTCCCTGCTTTTCAGCTGTCTCCATTGTACATTCTAGTTAAAAATAATGAGACTGTTGCTGAATATTTTATGAATATTTACATGCAAAAAAAAGATAAAAAGAAATGAGAATAGAAAGAATAGAATGCAGCACTTAGTTCTGTAGCTTATAAATTAGTTACATAAAATTTGTTGTAGTTTTGTTTGAATTATACAGTGCACTTTTGGTTTTGTTCCCCAATTCTGTTTACTTCAGAAAACAGCCAAAATCAGTGACAAATGATTGCTCAGTCTTTTGCTGTGGTGATTACTTTTTGTATGACTGGAATACTCTTAGGGCCAGGTCTAGATTTTCAAGTGTGCAACAGAGAGAAATGACATGCCCTTAGCCTTCTGTCCCCAGTGATTCGCTGAACTGGTGCTTGAGTATCATACAATTTGGCAAAAGGGTTCTAAAACCTGGAGAGATCCTACCACTGTGCAGCTGTGCTGCAGACATGGACAGTGCAATTCACAAGGCTACTTCACGCAAAATGTTCCTGAACTGAATGAGCCCCCTTATCGTCTGTTAGGTAAAGGACTACATAAAGACCATTTGGGTGGATCCTGTGTCTCTTCAGAGTCCTCAGGACTTTTCAGGAACACAGCTGTTTCACAACTGTTAAATTCTTCTCAGAGTCAAGCTGTCTACTTTATATCTCACCTACTTCCAACTCATGACATCTTTAATCCCTTGTGCTTTTTTTCAAGAGACTCCCAACAAACCTGCCAACTGTATGATACTCACAGTGAAGATACTAAGTAGACCTGTGATCCCCTCTCAATAGATGTCACTGATTTTGACTCAAACTGTATTATTAGAAGTAGGATATAATACAATTACAATCATTCATGATAAAAATTTGCAGTCAGTGGCAAAAAAAAAAATGCTCAGTGGTGGAAAATATAAATGAATAGAGCCTATGCAAAGGGTCACATATTAAAGAATAGAAATTCATTTTCTACCTACAGAGTATAAACTTTTCTCTGCAGTGTGTCTGGTTGGTGAATAGGTTTTAAGCATCTGGGAACACAGACATGCAAAATCTGGAACACATGCTTTGCAACAACAGCAAATACAAAGTACAGCTCACAGCAAAAATAACTTAAAATTGGCTACAACTAACTGCATGCCCTCTTTCACTTTGAAATCATCAATTCTGCTTTAACTCAAGTGCTTAAAGTTGTAGTTTTTGCTGCTTGATAAACACTGTGAGAATACACTCACGTACCATAATCCCTTTAAACTTATTTAGTTCCTTCCTAGACCTTTAAATACCTCATGGAAAGAGTTGTTTAGCAAAGCCAAAACTAGCATGCGGTCTTTGCTGTTTACAGATTCCTAGAACTGATATCTGGCAACAGCTATGGAAATATGTGCAGGCCTGAAACACGTCCTCATTTAGAAGCTTGCATTATTTTCCTGCTCACGGAAACAGTCAGTGGTTTTGTGTCCACTGCCTCCATTTTCCCTCCTACAAGTACTCATCTCTTTCCAGTTTAAGAAGTTTCCGTAAGAAGGGATCAGGCTTTACAGCAGATGCGTCCAGCGTGCCTCCTCTTCTAACAGGTAGCTGTCATTCTCACTGCTGATACGAAGGACTGTAGGAGCCTGTGAAAAACACCCTGTGTTTGCAGTTGCTCCACATGCTTCACAGCACGCCTTTGGTAGCAGAAATAGTGTTAAAAGGGACATTTACACTGACTGATTTAGGCACTGACTTTAGGATGCTAACCTCCGTAGGGTCCTTACACAGCCAGCAGCAGGAGAGAGGGATTCCTCCACCGAGCAATTCAGAGCACCTGATGGAAACTCATGGTTTGAGCCACCCTGAAAATAACTTACTTGTCTCTGTTCATTAGCAATATGGAAAGCCAATGCAAGTCAACCCATTCTGATACAGGACCTGGAGTTCAAACTCCAGTCAGGGATGTGAAAGCTGCCTTTAGTGGTACACTTAGCCTATATACAGAACAGAGCAGTGCGATATAGTCAGTGCTGGACTGGGAGACGTATTTCTAGCCATTTTAACACCACGTTAACTAAACCACAACATTTATCTGTAAAAAGGAATTAAATAGTTGATATGCCATCAAACTACACAGACCTTGTCACACTATATAAACATTTTTATCAGAAAGGACCTTAAAAGATTTTCTTGAGCAGTAGTAAGTAGAGTCAGCTACAAGCTTTGGCAAGGATGTCAGTGGAGAGATCGAATAGTGGGAAGGACCGGTGTTATCTGGAGTAACTATAGCTGTACTGGAGGTAGAGAGATAGTCCACATTCCACATAGTAAAATGCAGAGATAGTGTGAAGTGCAGAAATACAGCTACATCTGGAGAAGATTTAGTGACCTATGCCTCTATCCTAGAAAGGAAGGGAAGACAAATGTTTGGAAAGTGCTCAGGGGGGAGAGAGGAGTGGATAAAACTCCTTTGGCATCAACAAGCCCATTCCCTACCAGAAAGACAGAGGCACAAGCTTTATGCTCTCAGATTCCTACTGGCTCCTTTTAGCCCTGGAAGCTATGCTGCTGCTGTTGAAAATTCAGCTGTGTCACTGCAAGCAATAGAGAACAAATTCCCATGTCTGAATCCATGTCCTGGTTCTGTAATGGAGTAAGACCTGGAAACGCAGGTAAAGGAAATTTGGAAGATTTCTGGGCATACACCCAAAAGGTGATATGAGGATGATTGGGAACCCAGGGCTCCTGATCATAATAATGTCCTAGGTTCATCCTGTAAGACCCTAATTGCGCATTTAACAGTACAGCTGCTATGCTGCAGCCTTCACTGCAACACCCATGTGCTACCCGTAATTCAGTCAGATGCAAAACCTTTAATCTATCTTGTTTTTTTTTCCCCTGAGCAGCTCTGTTTACAAGAGTTTGTTGCATTTTCATCTTTTGACAACTAATCAAGCATTTTACACTTTGCTATTATTTGGATCTATCCTGCCCCCTCATTCCCTGCAGTCTTTGAAAAAAACATCACACTAAAATTTGGATGTTTTCCTCAACTTTACAACTCCACTTTGTCTGCATATACATATATATATAAACCACAAGCACACATTTGATAATGACACACATGCTTCCCTAACTAGAAGCTTTAAAAAATTGACGTAATTATTCTGGAAAAAAAACCCATGTGCATGTAAATTATAGTTCATAACTCAAATGCTATCTGGAATCAAGGTGTTTAAAGAAATGTTAGGGTAATTATCAATTTTTATGTACCTCTGGGAAGCATTAACAAATATGCCAGAACACAGGGGAGGGGACATTTGAAAGAGGAAACTGCAAGTATTTCTGTGTAGGTTCTTCCTTTGTGTAGTTTTCTAGTTCTGTTTGTCAACTTCATGAAACCATGGAGAAGGTCTGGGTAAGCAGCTAAACTTCTTGATGCTTATTCTAACTAAAGCAAAGCTCCAAACCTTTTGAGATTTAACCAACACTAATTATTTCATATCTTGTTTTGTAATCTCTTAGTCTCTTATGTAAACACACTGCATCTACAATCATCCAGCCTTCCTTAAACTGCCTCAGCTTTAGTCTGTACTTTTCTTTTATGAAGACTTATTTGGTCTGTTGACTGACTTTTGATTACTTCCATATTGTTTTGAATTGGCTTAATGTCCCTAAAGACTTTTCCCACTTTGTGCATCACTTTATCTTTGTTTCTTTTTGTCTCTTGCTACTTGCATATAAAAACTGACGACATTTTCAATTGTATTTAAATCCTGCAGATACAACAGAGTCCTCAAAACTGATTGTTTCCATTTTCTGATACTTAGTTTAGCATTATAATTGCATATTCTCTTTAGGGAATCTGTTTTTAATCAGCTCTTTACAATGGAAGTTAGGTAAAGTATTCTGCATAGAGTAGCAAAGAGAACAATCTGTGAGGAAAAATCCTTTTTCTTCTCTCCTGACCTGGACAGAATTGCTGTTTTCTTAGGCCACACATTTCACAACAGAAAAAAAGATGACTGAAATTTTGTTGTTTCTTTTTTTTTCCCCCCACTGGACCTGAGTTCTTCCCATAAGATAGGTGATAGTGGATGGGATTTTATTAGGAAGAGTTTTGGAAGAATTTTTTCCTTTATGCAGCCTGGTGTTCTTTGGTAAAGTCCACAAAAAAATACTGTTCCAAGGTTATCCCTTTGCTTGTCTCTATGTATATTTTCTTTGCACTTCATAAGTTCTGGTATTGCTCATTTTTCAAGAGACAGGGCAGTTCTAAGGCTACATTAGTGTTACAAAAATATTTGCTTTATTGTCCTCTGATTTATGGGGAGACAAGAGAGCTGAATATCCAGGGATACATGATAATAATTATGAACAGTAAAGGAAGAGAAGGAAACTGCATATGAAAACAACAATAAACAAGGGGGTGATGAGGTATGCTCATGTTACACTAAAGTTTCAAGGTTTTATTGTGTTCAAGTATATGTGCTCTATCAATGACAGCAGGCTACAAAGGGAGAGACCATACTGTTAACAAAAAAAATTCCATATAAGAAAAATGCTAGAAATAGGAAGTAAAAATTCAATGTTCCTGCCTCTTTCTCTCCTTCCTAAAAAGAAAAGCTGAGAACTGGGTTAATTTTAAGCAAATAATAGTTCCTGTATTTCATATTGAGTCTTCTGAGTAGGTAATTAATCAAATATTTCTTATGAAAAAAACCCCAACAAATCAATTCCTTGAAGCATCATTTACCAAATTTCAAGTACATTGTTTAAGAGGTTGGTCTGAGTGACATAGACACCTGTCCTTGATAACTAAGCCCCCTAGCTTTCAAAATATTGTGCTTCCACTATTTTAGTAAAGCTCTGTTTCAGCAGCACCCAGATATATGTCCCATATCCTGAGTACTAGACCCAAGCTCTGGAAAGAACAGGATTTTCTTTTCTTTGTATATGATTGTCTTCAGCTCTCTGGCCTTCTGCAGGATTCAGTCCTTATCCTTTAAGTGTGTCAGTCAATCAATAGCTATTTGGGAGAGTACAGCATTTGCCTCTGTCTTTGAATTATAATCCTCTGAGCACATGGAAAAACTTGTGAGTTCTCCACGGCATTCAACTGCAAGATTTCTGTCAGCCTCCTTTCTACCAGCAATAAAGATTCTTCCTCTTCTTACTTTCTAAGTAGTGCAACTCTCAGGTTTAGGCCCAACTCCATTTGCAATAGGATTATTAAGTGGTGTGCACAGCTAAGTAACAGAGTTGCTAATTTTTTTCCCCTGCTTTGAGAAGCTGGCAACAGCTTCTTCCAATATTGTACAACAAATGAGGTCATGACCACACTACCAATATGGCTATGCAGAGGTTCTTGGATTTCATCTTTTTAGGCCCAGTCAAAGGCTACCTTTTGTCAAAAATCTTCAGGTAGTACTACCTGGCCCAAATACTGTTTCCTATTTCAGTAAGACAGTGGTATGAACTAGTATTTTTATACCAATGTGACCAATGCTAAAGCTGAATTTGCAGACTCTGTTTTATATGCAGTTAAAATACTTCTGTTGCAATATGAATAGTTTAAGAAGGTGTATTAAGATAAGATAGTATAATTCCCGTAAAACATTTACTTCTAATCAGGTTTGGTTTGTGAGTTGCGCATTAGGAAGATGAGAATGGTCTACTAAGTCTACTACTAGGAGCAGTTTGGGTTTATACTTTGTATGCATTTTCTGTGCAAAGTTTTTGTCAAGGGACTCAAAATAAATACTAAACAAAGACATAAATGAATCTGTGACATACATGTGATGCCTATTAAAATGAAGTGCTGGCACTACCTGGTTAAATGTTTTTGTAGTCTTCCGGAATATGGAGCCTGTAAGGAAATCCTTACTGTTTGGTTGCCATTCTGGAGAACTCCTTTCCAAACCAGGGAAACCAACCTTAGTTCTTAGGGAACCAAGGAAAATGCTTACTTGTTTTATCAAACTCCCTTCTCTGTTCAGCACCAGTGAAACTCCAAAACCAGCTACCAGGTTCCCAGGCACAATCACCATCTCCTGGATACCCTAGGCACTTCTGTACATTGTGCCCATGAAGAATACGCCTTGAACTTGCCTATTTTTGTACATTGCTCACTAAAATCAGCAAATTCAACAAAAACTGAGCAAATCTGAAATTAGGTGGGTTTCATTGCATTTGGAATTTTGTTATTGCAGATGTGGACATCTCTAATACAAAGGCTGACATTAGTCTTCATTTCATATTGTGGTAGTGCGCTGTTGTGGTTTAAGCTGGCAGGCAGCTGAACACCATACAACTGTTCACTCAATCGCCCTCCTCCCCAGTGGAATGGAGGAGAGAATCAGAAAAAAAAAAAAAAGAAAAAAAAAAACCTAAAATTTGTGGGTTGAGATAAAGACAATTTAATAAGACAGAAAAGGAAGAGAAAATACTCATGATCATCATCTTTATAATAATAATGATGAAAGCATATACAAAACAAGTGATGCACAATACAGTTGCTCACCACCCACCAACTGATGCCCAGCCGGTTCCCAAGCAGCAATTCCCCCCAGGCCAACTCCCCCCAGTTTATACACTGAGTATGACGTCGTATGTTATGGAATATCCCTTTGACCAGTTGGGGTCAGCTGTCCTGGCTGTGCCCCCTCCCAGCTTCTCTCTAGCAGGGCATGAGACGGTGAAAAGTCCTTGACTGGTGTAAGCACTACTTAGCAACAACTAAAACATCAGTGTGTTATTAACATTCTTCTCATACTAAATCTGAAAGACAGCACTATACCACCTACTAGGAAAAAAAAGTTAACCCTATCCCAGCTGAAACTAAGACATGTGCAAAATAGAAGAAAGAAACCTATAAATTTTAAAGCACAGGGTTATTTTTGCATTCTAACAGAGGTAAGGGAATACTGGAAAACCTAACATTTTCTTTGAGTTATCAAATATTTACTTAGTCCTCCAACATAAGTTGTGGGATAAAGCATATTCTTCCAGACTGGTTTCCATGGCATATCTACTCATTATTTTCTTGAGATTTATTAGTGTATCCTGTAAAGCTCTAGAGAGAAAGTATGCTAATTTACATCTGTAAGAGAATTAACATGATGTTAAAGGAATCAATTAGTTAATCGTTAAAACACTGAACTGAAAAGACTTAGGTATGGAAGACCCTCATAGGATTTTCATGGCACCAAAAAGTCATGTACTCCAAGCACAAAATTACTATGGCTTATTTAGAGACACTGTGCCTTTATATTTTCAACATACTGCCTTATTAATGTAACCTTAGGACTTGAACTATGTGAACTCTTTCCACTGAAATGCAAAACCATGCAAGGCACAGTAGGGTTTAGGGTTTCGGTGCAAACTGAAATATTAGGGCATTCAGAAATCTTCAAGGTTGGGCTAAAACTACCTTTTCCCTTCTCTTCAAATAAAGTTTAAAAATAAACTTTTACCTGCTTAAATCATAGTTCCCTAAGTGGAAGCAACACGGGCATGGTAGAGATTATACCACTGCTGTTTAACCCCGCTCAGGGCTGCCTGTGTGAGCAGGACACCAAAAGGCCAGGCAGGAGACTGACCTGTGCTGCTGCTTTTACTGCTAAGACTGATGGCTGAACAGTGTGCAACTGTGAGAGATACCCTGGAGAAGCATACCCAAACCACACAACGGTAGCTCAGATCTTCTGGTGAGAGTAATTTCTCATCAAAACTTGGAAGAGGCTCCTTCTTTCATCTTCTTTGGATGAAAACTCTCATCTCTCACTGCATTTGCCTAAAGGACACATGCTGCTTTTCTCTCTTTTCACATCAGTTTGACATTTAGTAAGCAGAAACGGAGGGGAAGAGTTTACCACCCACACTATCATAATGGCATAAAATCTTCTCACCACCATAAAATCTTCTGCCTCACTCCTCCTCTCCTCTCTTGTAGAGCTGAGTATTTGCTGTACAACACTGTGCTAAATTCCACTCAGTTTGGGGAGAAAACAGAATAAGGATGTGTGTTTCATTAAAAAAAAAAAAAAATTCATGCAAAATTTTCAGATTTTCAGTAGCTGTATGGTCCCAGTATTTTGTGAAAGGAGACCAGAGTAGGGAGCTGAAGATTAAAGCCCCTGTGAATTTTATCATCACTTTTATACAGCAACATTTTTACCCTACAAGTACCAGTTTGGAAATTATAGTGCCATAACAACTTTTTCAGACCTATTACCATCTAATGGTTAAACATGGATATGAATCATGAAAAGAGAATCATTGGGAAATTTTTAAAAATTACTTGTTTTCCCTCTAAAA
>NW_009259319.1:1704665-1712809 GCF_000687185.1 Egretta garzetta
AACATACTCTGATGAAGCTACATGAATGCACAAAGACGGTGTGTATCTAAAAGCAGAACTGACTCCTGTAATAAGTCTGCCTGCTAAAATTTGTGAGCTATTTTCATGGAGACAAAATTACCACAAGCACACAGTAGCTAATTTCCTAAATGCAATAATGTCGTTATTTGCCATAATGGCCACAGGCACTGCATCAGTCCACATTAAAGACTAAGAGGTTAATAATTTTGAGTTTAAAAGAAGAAAAACCTGCCCAGCTTGCTTTTGAGTTATGGGACTGTAAAATGCATTTGAAATCACTAATTTCATTTTTTGTGACTTTATAACTTTTAAACAGACACATTTGTATTTATGTGTTTATTTATTAAATCTTTTCCTGCCTGAGACCACATATGCTCAGTATGTGTAATTTTATAGGTCAGTTATGAACTTCTATAAAGAGGTGTGAAATGAAAATATTGACAGCTGAGTTTGCTGGCACAATTATGACATTCTTCAAAGTAGAGGTCAAAACACTGAAAATCATGGATATTCCACAGCTCCAAAAATAAACAAAAACATCCGAACAAATGTTAGAATTTTCCTGGAGGTTTTAGTATTTCTTTAGCTCAACGACTTTTAAATCATGCCATTTCCCTTGCCAGACAGGCAAATGGTCTCGTTTGCTTGCCTTCCTTTCCACCACTTTTCAGAAATAAACAGAAAGAACAAAATCAGGAAACAAACAAAAAATCTGTTGAAAGGAAAGCTGGAACACACAGATGTGTGACTTTAGGAAAGCAAAGGGCAGAGCCCATTTGACAAGTTTTCTCCAGGACTGGCAGGGAAGTGAGCACAACTGGGAGGTAAGAGCTGGCCAAGAAAGAAATCAGAAGGCCACAGAGCAAGGACAAGAAACTACCCTCACTGGCACAAAACCAATGGCAAAAAGTTGCAAGAACGTAAGCTAGGTTAGTGTTTCGCCTTCTGACACTCTCAGCTTTGCCCTTTATCTTGGGGAAGAACCTGATCACCAGCATACAGCCTGGGTGAAGGTAGTCTGTGTAAGAAAATGAACCAGAAATATTTCCCTGCCACCACCTACCTGCTAGGAAACAGAGACTTCAGCCACAAAACTTTCCCAGTTGTGGGGCAGCATATGTTTAATGTGCAGAAAACCCCATTATGGCAACTTACAGAGACCTTCTGCTTCTTCTCTATAAAATGGAGGGCAACACTCTGAGCAGTGTCTTTAAGCAGCAGGGCAGCAACAGGGATGTCATCGGGGTGTGTGGTGAGGAAGGCATCAGTTTGAAGGATTAGTCAGAAACTTTCTGTGAATATTTATGGGTCTGTTGAACTATCACTTGAAATGAAATCCCAACTCAAATGAAGTCTATGGGATGTTTGGTTTTCAAGGGTAGCAGGTCAACAGACCAAATAAACTTTAATGTAGACCATGATCAGTTCAAGAATGTTTTCCTGGAAAAACACGGGATGGGATTCATCGACCCGGGAAATTCCTCCCAGTTGCATGCTCAGCATGGCCAGAATTTCATCCCTGGCTCCTGGCCATCCCCATGTCAACATTTGTATTTTTTTTAATTAAAATTGTTCACAGCACAGTCAGATGTGCTGTGGCTACAGCTTAACTTGATTAAGAGGTCACTGTCCTCCTCATCTGCTCACCCCCTCCTCTGTCTCGCTCCTGCTCCCTCAGCAATGCCAGCACAACCGCATAAGCAGTGACACCTTCACCAGTTTCTGTGAAAAAAAGTGTCACAATAAAACAAAAAGCCTAAAATGTATGCACGTTAGCACAGGTTATTGTCAGCAGTTACAAATACAGTAAAGCTAGAAAATCTGAACCAGCTGAGAATGTGCAAATGGAGTCACTCATCTAACTCAACCAGCTGCAGCACAACCAGCATGTCTGGCTATGCCCTTTCACCAAGGGTTTAACCTGATTTAACTAGGAGCAGTGTTTTCAAGTGATATAGTAAATTCAGAGATACTGTGTGGTGGTTCTGGCTCTGTTTTAGCATAAGTCATTTGAAAACTGAGATTTAAAGTGGACTCAAATAAGCCTGAACAACAGCTTTTGTGGTTTTGAGTGGTGAAACAGAGCGCCTAGTGTATGTTGCTCTTCCTCCCCTCTGCCAATACTGTGATGCGTGAATGCAAAACCCACACAAGAGAGCAAGGGGCACCCTGTGGATAATCTAAGCACAAGAGAACGCAGTGATTCAGGTGGTTGTTTTTATTTCAGTCGCCCAGTACACGAATATGTGAAACACGTCTCATGCAATACCAAGATCCAAGTCTGAAATGTATTCCAGGACTTGATGATAGAAGACATTACAGAACATCAGCAGTGCCTTGAAATCTATCTTTTGTTGCATGAGTAACAAGCCCCAAACAAGGACCAAGTTGGTGTCGCTCTGCTTTTTTGCACTCTGACAGCAGAATTTCACACAGATCTTGAAGTGTAGTAAAACATTTTACTAGGTAAATCAACAAGCAGAGCCATTAGTCAAAGCTGGAGGAAATAAAAGCAGACAAGCTTTTTTGAATCAAACAGGCAAAGCTGAAGTCAGGAAACATTTTTTCAAATAATAAAGCCATAAGTGCTTTGATGAATATTTTTTTGAGCATGGTTTAGAATCTAAAGATCATCCAAATGGAAAAAAATTAAAACAGCTTTATTCAGTCTCAGGACCAGATATGATCTACTAGTCTTCTTGTATTAGGATAGCCTGTAGGTGCTTGCAAAATTGTTGAAGATGGCAATTATCAAGAAATTATCAGTACCTGGGAAATAAAAATCATCATGGAACAACAATGTCTAAGGAGGTATTCATAATTTAAATGCTACCTGTGCTAATAGTCCAGACACGGCTGTAACATCTAGTACAGCTTTTTTGGTTTTAGTCAGAATGAATGACTAACCCTTGCTAAGCTGTCAAAAGGATCTCATGGTCCTGCATGAAGTTACACGAGCTGCCAAAAATTGCTGGAAAAGAAGGAAAAGATAATTGTAAAAGCCCTTATAGCATAGTTTAAAAATTAATTTTCAGTAGTTGGGGCAAAATGCTTGGCTGACAGAGCTGAAAAACAAAATCCTCTGTTTAGCCATACAGCAGATAAGACATTACCAGCCATTATGCAAGACACACTTTGTCTGTTCAGCATCACTCTACCCTAATGAACTAGATGAAATGATTGAAAATCCTAGAGACTGCTGCAGGAAGAGCCCTGACTCCCAGACTGGCACTCAGCTTTGGTGTCAGCCTGGGACTTGGGCTCTTTACAAGTGCTCCCAAGAAGAACGCCAAATGGCTGTGGGTTCTGGTTTTGGAAGGGGATCGGCAACCAACTTGTTACACACAAGTTACAGAGGGACAGCTGTTGTATGGAAATGACTTCTAGTTAATGGGCATAGTTGACAGACTGCAACAACTGGCAAATTATTTCATAGGTCTGACTAGGAGGAGAATCTGAGGACAGTTGATGAATGACAAAAGGGAACAGCAGGTGGGTTTCATTCAGATTAATCCTTTCATGAGGCAGATCCTTAACTGCCCTTCAGTAACTTGTTAAGGCACACACCACAAGCTGATCCCATTTGACTTCAATGCCAACTTTAAAAAAATAATGAAGGTAGAGGTGTTCTGAGAAAACACTTAAAAGGCCTTAAGTGAATGCTGTGCACAAGGATAGCATCTCCAACTCTGAAAGATAGCATTTGTACCTCCAAATGTTTACAAATGCAATTATCTAGGGTGGCAGTAGAGCACTTTCAAAACTGAAGGCAACTTTTCAGATTTGGGCTTCCTGCTATGGGTAATAAATATGAGAAAAACAAATGCCTTCTCCTTTTCACATTCTGTGTTTCATCCATGTTTCCTTTCCCTTCAACAGTATGCAGAAGGGTGTAACAGATCACCAGGTTTTGAGACTCTCCCTTTAAGACTTTGCAATCCAAAAGATAGTGTGAAAGATTCCAATCACTCTGAGATTGACCATAAATGAGAAAAGTTGAAAAAACAAAGTGCACCATCTTTGAAGCTCAAGACTCCATTGCATGACTACTGGTCTTAAATGCGGGTTTGCCTCGTGTAGTTGTGACTGTGCTGGGATTGGACTGTACTGGGATTGAATTCTTACAGAACAGATGTAAATTCCCAAAATAACAGGTATGTGGCTTGCTGATGTGCTCAAAGATGTGACTTTGAGAAATAAAGGCAAATGGAAGAAGTTGGGAGGAATGCACTTGAATGAAAGGAAGAAAAAAACCAGTCCTAACTTTGTGGATATCATTGCGTTATATTCCATGAGGATGCGTTAGTCAATGTAAAGCCCAACAAAAGAAAAATCTTTACCTCCTCCTCATTAAGCAAACCCTGCAACACACAGTCCAGCACAGAAATTTCAGTCAGATTCATCAGCTTCAGTAAATGCCACCAAATCCTTCTTGATGATGTCTGGAGAAAGAAAGAGGAAACAGGCAAGCTAAATATCTGCAGGAAACAGGGCAAATGAAAGGAAGTTGAAAAAAATTCATTTACCTGCACTGCCAAATAGGAACAGATGGTGAGATCCAAGGGGAGATAAACATTAAAGACTGGGAACCAAGCAATTCATCCTGCCAGCTTTCAAAGATCCAGTACCACTGAAAAATCTAAGAGCCATATAACAGCAATGTTAAACAACAATGAACAAGACTATAGGGCAGGTAAAATGGAGTGAACATGCTGAGCAGAGGGAGTTGAATGCTTTTGACAACAAGCCCATGAAGAGTTCTTGAAGTCAGATTGCAAGGAGTCACCAAGCAGAAAAAAATTAAGGGAAAGGATAAAGAGAAAAGGCAAATTGTGTGGTAAAGTGTACGAAGCAAAACCAGTCTTGTGTTGAGATATTGAGCAATCTCAGCAAGCATTTCAAAAAGCTCAGTTGAAAAATAGGGTCATTTTGAATTTCAAGGCAGTGGATAACTTTAGAAGAACTCTAAATTTTTTTAAAATAAGCTCTCTTATATAGATCTACAGATAGTAAAACACAAAGAAAAGCTGTTTGATGGTGCAATACTTGGCTCCACATAACATTTTCAGGCCCCTTAGGCATAAATGTTGGCTTCCTGCTACTAAATTCTTCTGGCCCATGGAGTACAAATGTCATAAAGGAAAGGTCCAAATTTTTCAAGGTCCTCACACAGCTGCCATTTTGCTCAAAGAGCAGGATTTCTGTATCAGAGCCCTCCCTCTAAAAGCTCATCAGATAACCTGAAAAGCTGCCCTGGAAAGCTTCAAGGGTATTAAGAAGAGATTGTACATACGGTTGGAAACTTGGCTTGGAGCTGAACAGCTGTAGCTACTGCTTTTTTACCTCCCTTTTCAACTGTGTTGTGTTCCAAAGCAGTTAAGTCTCCAACCCTGGGGCAGAATCCAATTGTATCGAACAGGAGGGAGGTCTCAGATCTAGCCTGAAAGGCCTGGGTCAGCTGCACCAGTGAACAGTGCCACTGAAGCCAGGAGTGCACACCAGCAGTCCCCCTGTGAAGGACAGCACGAGAGCATCATCTGAACACACACGACATTCACAACTCAAACAATAGAAAAGGAAAACAGGAATGTTTCTGCAAGGTTGCCATATTAAGTTTAACCTCAACATGCAAATCTCACGTTTGAAGTATACCTGTTTTGATTTCGTTGGGTTACTAGCATGCTTTAGACAACACTTGGACAACACATACATTTTACCTGATCATGAAAGAGCCTTCTAACTCATCAAATGGAACTGGAATAGTTGAGACATTTAGAGGTTAAGAGAGGGAGACACAAATATAGCGTAGTTCCATAAGTCCTTCCATTTCCTTTGACAATCAAGTTAAACAGTTACAATTAGAGACATGCAGAGTCTAGCTACTAGAGTGAATACCATCTATATCTTGGAAGTCTTAAATATATATAATTGGAAAACAGATCCATGATAAACAGTAAAATAAAACAAAAATATCCCAGCTTCTCTCATTCCCAAATGAGATTTCCTTCTCCACCTTAATTAAGCAGATGGCCAGACTTCAGCCAAACGGCATCTCCTGATTCTAGCACACATCCCTTCTTTCAGGTTCCTGACCTTCCTTTTCAAACATCAAGCTGTGCTCGGGCATCAGGAGGTTCTCAGGGGCAATCTCACTGTGTCCTCTTGACACAGATAAATTTTCTTTATGACCAGCGAGATCCCCATTATAGATGGCAAAGGCAGGATTTCAGATGCTTTCTGTACCATTGTGGTGCCATGCCAAATTGATCAAGAGGAACACAAGGCAATTCTTGGTTGCTGTGCCCAGGAAGTCTTTCTCTTCTGCTCTACAGCACCTGGAAACTCCTCCTATTCTGATGTCTGTTTATTTCATGCTGTCCTCCCTTGCCTTACGAATGGTTATAGGGTGAGCTTTGACATTGTTGTCTGAGCAAAGAGATTTTGGCAGGAGCTAATATGCCTCGGCAGAGAACAGATGAGCTCCTTGACACCTCCCTGCACTGCAACAGAATGGCTGGGAACTTAACACTTCTGTGAAATGAGCATGCTCCAGAGTCCGCGGTAATATTAAACATTTATTTAACAATACTCCCTTAAGTTTCTAATGAAAATAAATTTACTAAGCAATCAAAAATCAACACTGATCCTTGCCAAAATATAAGGAAAGAAAAATTTGGCTGGAGTCCCTGGGATAATGTTAAGGACATTTCTTTTCTAAACGTCCCTCTCTTCGCCTTAATTGGCTTCTTGGTGATTTTCAGGACATTATGCACTCTCCACTCAGCTATGGAGACTCTAGATGAAAGTGTAAGAACCCACAGGTGAAATGATGGAGGACAACCTGATTTCCTGCCTTTTGCCTTCTCCCAAGGCATGATTTTTCCAGAGGACTGAGGGCAATCTGCCCTAAAAGGCTTTTCTTTGGCAGAACAGGAGCGGTAACCTTGAGGCAGGAGACCTGAAGTTACGCATGCTGTCAGGGAGTGCAACTTCCCATTTGCATCAGGGACGACGGAATGACTTCTCAAAAGCTCTAGCATTTATGACTTGTCTGCTGTGTTAAAGGTTTATCGTATTCACATACACAGGCTTCTCCTTCATTGTCACTGGAAACTTGTCTCCCTTCACCCTGTGAAGTGGAAGAGAACAATGCCACCTTTTGGGAACCCCCCTCTGGAAAATCTTCTGGGAAGCTGCAAAAAGCCAAATTGGCTACCCCTGTTCTGTAACACTTTTTTCTTCTGGGTCCCTTTAGTTTCCTCTGTTCCATTTTTATCCTTCTTTTATTGTGGACTGATCAGCCTGAGGTGAGCAGAAAACTTCACTACTAAGGAAGAACAAAAGCAAGCTATACAGAAATCAATAGAAGTGATTCAATTATTTTGAATAGCCCCAAAAGGTAGAAGAAAGTGAAGATAGGGAATTCTGTCCTTATGGAATGTCAGATTTTAAACCTTATTTAGACAATGGAGTCATGTATAAGCACTGGAAGTTCTTTTAATACTAACAAGACATCAGCGTTCAGATCACTAGTTATGTATTTTCTAACTCTCCCTGAAATCTGCATATCTGCTGCTTTTCATGCCTAAATAACCTTAAAAGCACAGCTCCAACTGCCCTGTGTAGACAGGATGAACAGCGTCAGTGTTGGTGGAAGTTGTTTGTTTGTTTTAATTTATCCATGTAAGGAAACTATCTATCATCACTAGAGCAACCAGGTGCAAACAAAAAAGGCAGTCATATGCGGGCCTCCTTGAAATACAGCCTTGCGTGTGTATGGACACATTCGCCCCCCCGCCCCCCCAGTTTTTTATGTAAGCCTGTTTGCATGAGGGAAAACAGCGAGGAAGCTGCAAGCATTAGGTAAAGCCAGGGTTTTTGGCACACAAAGAAAAACCTTTGCTGAGGAAACACTCTGCAGTCTCCTTCGCCGCTGCCTCCCTCCCTTTCCTCATGTGTCGGTTCCTCAGCCTCTGCTTTAAATTACATTAAAACTCCAGATCTGTAAATGGCCTGGGGGAGGAACGTGCTTGCGTTTCCTTCTTCTTGAGATTCAGAATTACAAATTAATCTACAGGAAACAATTGCTTGAGCAATTTAGAAATGGTGTGGGCAAGAGTCCA
>NW_009259319.1:1712828-1719671 GCF_000687185.1 Egretta garzetta
AAAGAGGGAGGGAGAGAAAGCCAGAGGATGGTGGGCTGCTATTGTGCTACTCCCTGCCACACTGTATCGACAGCGTTCATTTTAGCTTCTTAGCAAGGTTAAGCATGATAATTGAAAATGTTCGTAGCATTACAGTACTAATGCAGCTGCATTGTGGTTCTGCACTTGGTTCCAACACGATGAAATTATCAGCTATTTAACAGCCTTTTTATGCTATTCTGACTGCAGTACTTTAATCCCTACCATAATGCAAACGCAATGCCTATCACACTTTTTTCTCTGTTAAGCGATGAATAGAATTTTATACTGACTTCTACAAAACACTTTCTCATGGGGCAAATGCCTTTTTCTCCTGTTATAGCATTATGAAGGCATCTAAAAAAAAAATATTTTTAAATCTGGCACCTGTTGAAAATACTTGGCTCATAAACTTACAACAAAAGACATGTCAAATGAAAGATAGAGTTACACTGGAAAGAAAACATTTTCTGTCAGCACAGCCTAAACAAAAATACTCTTGATGTTTCCCACACCACAGCTTTGTACAGGTTTATTTATTTTGTGTTGTGTACTGTGTGGGCAGCCTAATTTGACGTAGTGAGAAAACTAGCAATTTTATGCTAAAGCAGATTTCCCAGAAAACTCCAGTCAGTTTAGAAAGCGAATCCATTTCAACAGAAACCTCCAAAAGGAAATATAGTAGCAGACAGAATGCATGACAGTTGCCACTTCACTCGATCCAAAATACAAATGGAGAAAATAATGAAGATATAAAAAAAAAAAAAAAGAATTTAACAACCTGCCCTTCCGGCCCCTTAAGCAACTGGAGACAGATATCCAAAGTGAATTCAGGGGCTATTAGTTGCCTGTTTTCCACAGTGGTTTTGAGAGTCCTAAGTAAGTAGCTGGGCTCTCATGGCACTGGTGCCTAGAATTCTTGTTGAAGTTTCAAGAGACTTAATTTCAGCAGTTTTCAAAGCTTATATTCGACTCCTGAAGCATATACAGAAAAAGCTTTTTCCTTTTTAAAAAGAACCCACCCACAACTTCAGCACCAAGCTCATCCATTGCCTCTGAAACTCTATCAGTCTAACAAGTAAAACTAATCTTGTATTCTACTAAATCTTTAGATATCTCTTTGTTTAATATTCACAGGAAAAACTCAGGTGGTAAGAATTACATGGCACCAAAGGCAATGTGTTTTTCTAGGATTTATGTACAAACAAAAGTGATTGACAAAGGAAAAAGCAGAAGGATAAGGCCCTAAGCATCTAGGAAAACAACAGTTAAGGTTTCTGGAGCAAATCTTTGGCTGCATCTGCAATACTATTTTTGTTCAAGCGACAGTGAGGTTTTGAAATGAATCCCTTGAGATTCCCCACTTAACCATGCTTTGCTTTGGTCCTCACAGTGGTTTTGGTGTACTTGAACTACATTCCTCTCCAAGGAAGCTGAGCCAGAAGTTCCACTCCAGGTGCAAACCTAATGGTGTCCAGCCTGTCGCGGGAACACAGACATCTGAGTCAGAGATTGGTGCTTCGGACAGCTTTGAGCCACATGTGATGAGAATATTTGGTTTGAGGAAACAGACTGAATTTAGTCTGACTGAAAGCCACAAACCACATAGGGAACAAATATTAGGAACTCAGCATCAGCTACGTGAATCTATTGCTCCACTCCAGTTGCATCAAATTACTGTTCACATAGGCACGGCCTCTATCCTTCAAAATACGCATCTTCACATTCAGGCCTGTCACCTCTAGCCAGAGTTAACCAAGAGGCTTCTGTGTGGACAGACTTCTGCCTAGCCTAATACTGCAGTTTTCATTTGTAAAGTTGACCTTTTGCTTGGATGGACAGTTTTCCTTTTTATATCTGATGTGTACACCAGGGAATGCAATCAGGAGATTTCTATTGATTGCTCTCAAGCAATTTAGTTCTGGTCATGGTTGTACTGGATTTGCAATTATACTGAGGAGAGGTATTATTGACTCTGCCTAGTAATTACCAGGCTGACATCAGATTCTGCTTTAGCTGAAACTAACTTACATCTCTCTGACCAAGTTACCATAATGAGATGCCATTATTTTTTTTTCCCTAAGCAAAAGCAAGCTTATCATTTTGTCTTCTAAGCAACATAGGGAAGGAAATTTAACACCATATTCCTTTAAAGAGAGTTATGTGTACTTACAGCAGAAAATACATTTAACCTTAATTAGAAAAGGTTTGGGGGTCTGGGATATTCTCTAAGTGCTAGTATACTTGAAGAAAAACACTGCCAAAGCATATGCAAGCTAAGGGAAGTTAGATCAGCTGTTATTTGAAGAAATTTAATAGCATTAGCTGGACTTCTCTGGAGACTTGTCCTACATGCTTGGAGCCATTGCTATCAGTTAAAATGCTTTAAGAATCATACTGGTGTCCTTGCCTCCTGAGCCCAGTAATAAAAAAGAGAAAGAATGTCAGCATTGGGACTTCAGACATACACATGGCCTCCTTTCTCACACAAACTGCAGGAAAACCCACTGTAGCCTGGAACAACTTTTTTATGGTCATACCAGGACCTTTACGTTCATGCGAGCATGTGTAGTGCACATACATATTTTACCAAATTAAACCAAAGCAAATTAAACCTTCGGCTACAATTTTTGCATCATTCACCATACTCCTCCACAGAAGCTATGAAAACCAGAAGGTGATTTGTGCATGGCTTTTCCAGCTTGCTTATTACTGTTTGCTTTGCAGTTACCAACACAGTACTTCTGGGGAACAACAGCTGGTATATTAAGAAGTAATATCTATTTCTAAGTCACTGCCCACTTTGCACCCTGTCATGTAAAAAAACATCTGAGCGACTTATCTGCGTCTTGGATGACCAAGATCTGTCTAGGCTAGAGCAGAGGCAGATACAGGAGAAGAGTTTGGAAGTGGATAAGGACTTAGAGGAAAGGTGCCACGTGATTGAAAACAGCAGAGCTGATCCCTATGCAAATCCAAGCCAGCAAACACCACCGCAGAGATGAAAAGGCCTGGCAACCGCAAACACACAAATACATGTATCAACTACTCGAAAAAACTCTGGCTCCTTCAATCCCCCCCAGTCCCATTCTGTCAGCTGGGGTGCATTAGTGTACAAACACCTCCTAGCACCTCGTAAACAAGGCAGCAGCACCTATACCTTGCACACAAGCACCAAGCTATTTTGTTTGCTTGCTCTTGTGGTCAAGCTTTAGGGATTTCTCAAACGATGCAGAGTTATTCGGTCTGTCAACAAGCAGAGCAGGTGGATCCTTCTGGCACCAGCCCCGGACGTGGAACGGGTTGTGAATGCCTCTCTGGAGCACAGGAAACTAGTGACAGGGACAAAGGAGGTCCTGCAGAGAGCAGCCCAAGAAGCAGCCAAGCTCCAAAGCAAAATTTGGCAGGCCTGTTTGTTGTTATTTAAGTTCACTACAAAGGAAACTCCAGGGAGGGGGCAAAATCTGGAGCCGATCCAGCGTGTGCATGTGCTGTGCTAGGAGCAGGGTAAGAATGCCATTTTCCCAATATGTGAAGTATAGGTATGCACACACAAGAGCACACACACACACACACACACACACATAACTACTCGCTGCAGTTTCCAAGAGCCAGAAAACAGCTTATGTCTTGGCCCCGTATTTGGTGCTGCCTGTGACATAAGAACTGCTGATGAGAACACCAGTGCCGTGCATTGTGTTTTGTAGAGGACAGCCTGATTTTGTTGCTAATTTGGCTTACGGTGCTTAGCGCTTCTTGGGGTGATGAAGTTTGTGTATTTTCCCTGCTGTTTCTGCACTGGAATGGGAACGACCAGACTTGGGACTTCTCAGATTGCCCGGTTTTGAGTGTAGTCTCCCCCAGGCACCTGCCCTCCATACAGAAAGCACACTGATGTTTTGCAGCTACTCCCTAGAAATGCCAAAGAGTTAAGGCTGTGTGCATAATCCTCAAACCATACTTTTTCTTTCCTCCTCTATGGTCATCTTTGTGGGTGTGCACAGAAAAGCTGATAAATCTGTCATCTCCTTGGGGTAACATTTTCCAAAGCCTTTAAAATAGCTTTTAGAAATAGCTTGAGCAGGAGGAATCTAGCTCTCGTCGCAAGTGTTCGTACTAGCAATTTTCTTGCAGTAGCTGAACTGAAACACTGAGGCAAAGCAATCGTAGCTGAGCTCTTTGTATGTCCTTTATGATGGGGTGCAGTGGGGGATGGGGGAAGATAATTCAGATTTAAGTATTTGTGTAAAATACTCAAGCCAGTTCTGCTTAAAGCTGCTAATGTAGACATATGCTTCGAGATCTTTATAATCTACACACTTCAGTTGCATTAGAATCCAAGGTCAATTTATAAGCCCCTGTTTGCATTGTGGAAAAATAGATGAAGTGGCTGCTTCTTGTAACACACAACTGGCTGCCGCAGTAATCCTGGCAGACATTAAGCAGAATGGGGCATAAAAATTCCCAATATTTTTAGTGAGCAGCAGCAGGATGTTTGTGCCTACTGTTCCAGGAAAGCAGGAAAGCAGTAAAAGGTTTTATCATTCAGACTTGTGGAACCAAAGATGATCACCAGCCTAGTTTTTCTTGTAATTGCAATATAATGAATAAAATTAACATCTTATAATGTGTCTACGCTATTGTTTCTCAAGTAGCACAACATAATTGCGTTTGTTTGGGATTTTTTTTAACTCAAAATACATAGGTACTGCTCATTGCAATACTGTCTCTTCCATGCTCTGCCTGGGCAAAGTTCTTGAAATTCATTTATGTTACTTCCAGAATCTAACATGATTGAAACTAATTTTACTATCATTGTTAAATGTACTGAGCTCATAAGAAGAACGATTTTCCAAGGCTCATAACCTAGCCAAATCAAATCAATTTTTTCTCTGGAACACACAAAGCGCATGCCTGCCCATGATGATCTCTTTCACTGCCAGGTTTTAACTTTCAGCCTCCAGATGTTTTGTCTGGGGAGCTGCTTGACATAACGTAAATAAACAAATAAATGCAAGATTAAGATGGAGAGTAAGGTATACTCTCTCTGTTATCCTCTGGTTTCTAAATAGAATTGCCACAGACTTGCTCCTCAGGAAATACTGCTTTTAATGCAGAGAGTAACCCCCTGAAATGCATAGCAGTCACTGTCATACCTGAGCAATTAAAAGTGTTTAGGCTAGTTTTATCACTGTCTACAGCAATGACAAGACAATGTCTTTATGTACTTTATGATGTGCAGCAGAGGTTCTGTTGGCATGATTTTACTCACTGTTGGTCAAAGGTGTAAATTAAATATTCCTGCCTTTTTTGCTCCAGTGTCCCAGGAAATCAGCTGTGGAACAGTTCAACACTAATGCAAAGCAATTTCACAAAGACAGCTAGGAGCTGTGCAGAGAATTGGCTTCCTGACAACCTCTTCCTCTTCCTTCCCAATGTAATGACAAAGTAAGGGTGGTGAACAAAAACAGGACTGACTGGAGGGTTTTAAAATCAGAGCAGCTCAGAGGCTACTGTCACTGGCAAAACTCAAGGAAGGGACGAACTCGTAGTTGCAAAGGAAATTGGTCCTGAACAGCTTTCAAAAGCAGGAGCTGGCCAAATTGTGAAGTATAGCTGGGAAGGGCTGTCCAGATTCTATTAACTGTTTATATGTGTCCTGAATGTCATAAGCAGTTTTTCAGATGATCCTTGTGTCTACAGGTGAGATTTCAAGTTAGAATTAGCATAGACTTAAGATTCAGGACTTGCTGATAGAAATTCACACTCACATTTCCTCCATTTCTTGTCAGATTAACAACACAAGAAGTGGGATCTCAAACACTGAAGCCAGTAATCACATTTTTTGCCTTTAGTTATGTATGTGTTTAATAGCAAAGGACGTACCCATTATATAGCCAGGATTCTCTTCTAGAAGTTTCAGTAATTTTTACCACTCGACCAGTAAATCAAATTCTGTTCTGAGCTATGCCGGTGCATCTCTATTGCAATTTTTCTGCGTGCCTGGCAAGCTACACAGGCTTACATAAAATTCCGATCAGAGTTTGGATGCAAGGATTTGGACACAGGGAAAAAAGAAAATTAAATCTGGTCTCTGAAGTAATTTAACTTGGTTATGCAGTCAGACACATACTTAAATCTCCCCACAAAACTGTTGCATGTACTCATTTAATTGGCTGTCTGGTAGTCACCCATCAGTTATATTAATCTGATTTTCAAGCTTATCGAGTGCTTAACCCTTTGAAAGATTTTCTTGTTTTGTGACCTAAATACATCTGTATCATTGAGACAAAACACTTAAAACAGCTCATCAGGAGTCTGAACTAGTGGTTTTCTGTCCTGTTAAATTGGGCTCCTGGTAGATTTTTAGATACAGTATTTGCAAAAGAAAAATACCATCCCAACCCTTCTGATCATCTCCTAGGAAACAGTTTGGGGGGGTGGGGTGGTGGAACCAGACAAAAGGAAGTCTGAAAAATGTCCAATTTATGTTCAGATATACATGTGCATTCTTATCTAGTTATATAGATGTGAAGAGACAGATCTACGTACAAATGCACGTACTTCAGAAAGAGACAGAAGAGATTTGTGGATTTAGTTACCATAAATGTTTCTAAAATCAACTGCTGTGTTAAGTTGCATTTAGTTCTCACGTGGGGAACCAGGAGGCCAGAAGTAGGCTGAACCCAAAATGTTGCTTTTGTAATAAAAGCTCAACTAGGCAGAAAGCTGGGAACATAGCGGTTGACAAAGATAGAGCAGAGAGCTCCACAGCTTATCCTTAATTAGGTGTTGGCACTGGCTCTTGTCAAACAAGGGGAAAGA
>NW_009259319.1:1719713-1724758 GCF_000687185.1 Egretta garzetta
GAGTGTACGCTGAAGCACACTGACACACACAGACAGCACCAGTCACAGTTGGAGAGAATACAAAGTGCATTCAAGCTGGCATTGAAAGGGATTTAGATAAGTACTTGAGGTAACAAAAATCGAAAAAAGAGGATGATAGCAATGGAAGCTTTAGATGAATTGCAACGGAGTGCACCTTTATTACAGCTTATCAGTCTCCAGACAGCAACAAACCAGCCTTCCTAGTGCATTTCTCTTCTTGGTCTCCTGGATTAAAGGTCAAAGTAACTCAAATTTATATGTTCTGTCTCTCTTGCTGCTCGCACACATTCAGCACACATCTTTGTGAATTGGTATACCAAGGATGAAAGCTTCAGCTCCTTGAATATAACAAAAGCCTTTTCCTTTGTCAAAGAGGCTCCATTTTCCCCCTCAAACAATTATCGTCTGGAAGAGGTTGCAAACAATATGATATTAAAAGGTCACAATAGTGCTGCTGGAATAAATACACATCTGGCAATGCGCCAGTCCTAATCCTTCTTGTCTAGAATCACTGTTCTATTTTACAATCATTTGACATATTCAAATAGCTAATATGTGGGTTTATTAATAATACATATAGGCAGTATCCTAACATACACAAAAGCTGTGTGTTTTCACAATGTGTATAAGCACTTCAAGCAATAAGCTGTGCACATTTAGCTACCAGATGGTAGTTCTTATCACAGATAAAAGCACATATATGTTACTATAACTACACCCTCAAAAAGAAAATGATAAGAAAAAATACTCTCCACATCACAGCTTACATTATCCATCTACTTAGGCAGAAAACAGCATATGTTTTACTGCTAGGGAAATGAGAGAAAAATATGATTGCAGAGGGGAAAAAAAGGTAGAAATCTGGGGTCACAGATTTAATATGGATGCTCAATGAAAGGTTTGTTTGGAGTAATAATAATAGCATGCACGTGTTGCGATTAATGTATTTAATCTCTGAACCGCACACAACATGCAGCAGAAGATGTGTGCATCCTCATCCTCCATCCATTTCTATTTTTTAGCACCAGATGAGCTTCATAGGAGGTCTAAAAGTAAATATTTCAGGGAAATACTTTTCATTGGGATATCATAATATTTTGGTAAAAAAAAAAAAAGCCAAAGGAAAAGAAGTATATGTGATTCACAAAAAGCAATGGGAACATTACACTAAATTGTCCTTATGACCCAATCTGCATCCGCTCAGAAGGTTATTAGGAGTTCACAACTTTGTTTTCTGTGTTCCACATTTCTTTTGTCTCACATTTTCCGTTAAAAAAAAAAAAGACCCCGCAACCCCACCCCCCACCCCAAACCTAAAAACCTAAAGAGGTTTCCATTTTCACAGGAAGATTCATCTCCTCTTAGAACGCTGTGTAAACATCTGTGGATGAGCAACCTTACACGTATTTTGATCCACAGCAAATTTAAGCGATGCCCCCCGCTTCTCTCCAGCTTCGCAAGGGCAGCGAGCGTCTTCATCGCCGCTGTCGCTCACGCCGGGGGGGCTCCAGCAGCCGCCGCCCGCGCTGCGCTCTTGGCGGGCAGCCAAGCAATCTCCGAGTCCCAATGAAGCCCTGATTCCATCTGCTCCAGCAGTGCAATATATTCCACTTCAGGTCAAAAGCAGGGAGCCAGTAGTATTAACATTACACTAATCTGTAAAGACATTTTCACTAGGCTAGATAGGCTAATGTTACACAGAGCTTTTAAAGGCTGCGGGGATAAGGAACAGCAGTAATTGTCAGGGGAAGAGACAGTATGCAGAATATAGTCCAAGATGACAATAGATAGAGCGTTGTCAGAGCTGAATAAAACAATTACTTGCTGGGGAGATTAGAATTTGAATATGGATACAAGCTCACAACCAGTTTCATCTTTCGGGCACTTAATTGCAAAAATATTTTCCCTTGATTGAAAGGAGAACCCTTCCAACATCGCATTTGGAAAAAAAAAGGGAATATGGAAATAGGTCAATCTCAGCGCTACCTTCTGTAAGAGATAAACCTCGAGTATTTCAAAGCAACTAAGGTTGTTCTTTGAAAAGGAAGCAGACGTGTCTTTTGTTTCTGGAAATCAATATACACTACACATTTTGCAGATACAGTGGAATTCTGATTAAGCATTTCTGAAATATATATTGTTATATTTTCATTATTACCAGTGCTCAAGAAAACACTACAGCAATACGATAAAAGTAGGTTAATGCACACAATTGAAATTCACTATTTGCAACAGGGAAAAAAACCCGAAAAAAACAAACTGAAAAAACCAACCCACAACACATTTTTCAGTTTCTCCCTAACACATTTCTAGGAAAGTAGTTCAAGATTCATGCCTTTAGGCACATCAGAAACCATTAAGAAGTACATTTCTGGAAATCATAATGTATAAAAATTCAATTTAGGCTGCTAGAGATTTTCTTTTGAGCTCTAAGGAAAAAAATATTTGGCTAGAAATGAACCATCTGCAAATCCACACAATTAAGTATATGACTGTGTTTTAATATACTTCAAACCATGTGGCACTGACATGAAAGATAACTTAAATAATAGAACAATAGAGATTCAGTAGATGGAAATACATTGTTCTTTAATTAAAAAAAAATAATTGCTAAAAATCCATCACGTTAGCATAACATTTCTCATATGAAAGTACAGGCTTCATTTGTATTTTGCTAGTTATTAATTTCCACCCATCTTACTCCTTCATCTGCATCTTAATGAGCAGATGTTAAATGGTTACTTCTTTAGCAGACCTGATTATCATCTCAGAAGTTCACCGATTGTTACCGTTTTGCAAACAGGATTTTGTCCTCATTTGCGAAAGAGAGCTCTGCACTTCCCGTGGCCTTATTTTCAGTTACACGTAGCACACACGGCACTGATGCGTGTGCCGGCGCGACACCGGGGTGCACCCCTGCATCCTTACACAGATTTGCATTCCGGCCAGAGGAGCATTGGTCTAGAAGATTTTTATCTGGTGGGAGAGAGGCCTGCAGCAAGTTTGGATGAAGCGCGCTGACTTCCCACCCCCTCACCCTCGGCCTTTCCCAGCACTTTGCATGCTAATCGCTGCGCCCAGCATCTGCCCCTGACAGGCAGCCCGCTCCATCCGGCAGATAGCAAATGCGAGCTGATGGTGGCTGGGCCCGGCCGTGCCACATGCTCCAGCAGCCACCGCGCTCCATTCCTCTGATTAAACAGGCAGCCGGAAAGAGCTTACAGAGCTATAATTGCCTCCGTTATGAAACATCTTCACCTGTTAGCCAAAGCTAAGCTGAATCACAGCAGAAATTATTAACAGTGGCTGTTTTCATGCCAGCTTAATTTGAGCTGATGCTGCTGTTCACTTAGCACAGATGAATAGGTGTGTAGGACGAGACTTTAAACAGAGATGACACCCCAATGAATATTTGCTAGCAACTGTACTGCAGGGAGCTGAGTTGAAGAACAACAGACAATTGTTAAAAGCAAGTGGATGGGGGTGAGAGGAGGAGAAAGGAGCCGCTGCCATCAGTGTCTGTGCTGACAATAATTTTCCAGCCCGATGTCAGCTTTTAACAGCTAAATCATTTTTTTTTCAATTAGTTTCCACAAACGTTGGCAAACACAAGCTGACTTTTTGTGCATACACAATGGTGTGAGAAAACGACGCTGCATCAAACGTGGCCAGAAATGTGCTACTCCGCCAAACAGGCATTAAATTTTAATAGTCTGCTTTCATTTTCGCTGCAGTGTGATTCAAGACGATTATAAATTACAGCATTCTGCTTACTTTTGACTAAATAAGGCATGTTTTAGCATTTGATTTAGAAGTAATGTGTGCTTGACATATGAAACAAATCTTGCAGATGTAATTTATCACACAGTGCTCTATGTTTCAATAGAAATTGCTGCACTACCTAGCCACCACTTTGATGAGTGGTTATGACTTAGATGTGGCATTTAGATAAATGCGTTATTGGAGTCAGAGTAAGGCCAGGATTTACCTGCGACCTTCAAAACCGAGGGGGCACTCCTCGTGTTTGACTTCCAGAACCATTAATCAAATACCTCATCAAGGCTTAGAGGGATGGGGGCCCTGAGTACAGAGCCTTTGTAAATTAACTTTACTGAGGAACCCCCGCAGGTTGCAGGTGAACAGTCCTTGACCTTCCTGCTTTGCGCTCCCACCTCTGCACATGTGCTTCACATACCCACAATTAGCCCAAGTGCAGTGGGAAAGAGCTGTGGAGGCTGCTGAACACGCTGGCTACAAACCCCAAAGCAGATCCAAACACAAAAAAGAGCTCCTGCCAGCATGGGCAGATATAGGGGGCCCAAGCACAGTTACTAATTTTGGCACTGGAAATGCACTCGATTTTGTGCAAGGTTCAACTGGTGCCCGAATTGTTTGCACATAAATGTGCTATTTTGGCTCCCAACCATTACTGGGACCCGTTGTCTCCTGCCTGCAGGAAGAGGAAATGACAGTGTAATAGCAGAAGCATTACTGAATGTTTTAGATCTGTCTTTCTTGTCAGAGAGACAGAGGTAGCAAGTCCAGGCTAGGTAGCCAATGCCAAAGCATTTAGAATCATAGAATCATAGAATGTTTTGGGTTGGAAGGGACCCCTAGAGGTCATCTAGTCCAACCCCCCTGCAGTGAGCAGGGACACCGCTAACTAGATCAGGTTGCTCAGAGCCCCGTCCAACCTGTCCTTGAATGCTTCCAGGGATGGGGCCTCCACTACCTCTCTGGGCAACCCGTTCCAGTGTTTCACCACCCTCATTGTAAAGCATTTCTTCCTTAGATCCAGTCTAAATCTGCCCTCCTTTTGTTTAAAACCATTACCCCTTGTCCTGTCACAGCTGGCCCTGCTAAAAAGATTGTCCCCGTCTTTCCTATAGGCCCCCTTTAAGTACTGAAAGGCCACAATGAGGTCTCCCCACAGCCTTCTCTTCTCCAGGCTGAACACGTCCAACTCTCTCAACCTGTCCTCATAGGAGAGGCGCTCCAGCCCTCGGATCATTTTTGTGGCCCTC
>NW_009259319.1:1725900-1731102 GCF_000687185.1 Egretta garzetta
GGGGTACGCTTTCTTTAACCATCCTTTTCCGGCTGATATACCTGTAGAAACCCTTCTTATTATTCTTTGCATCCCTAGCCAAGTTTAGCTCCAGCCGCGCCTTGGCCTTCCTGATCCCATTCCTACACAACTGGACCACGTCCCTATACTCTTCCCAGGATGCCTGTCCCTGCTTCCACTGCCTGTGCAGTTCCCTCTTCCTCCTTAGTTTGACCAGCATCTCTTGTCTCAACCACGCCGGTCTCTTCCCTTCTTTGCCCGATTTCTTACACCTAGGGATCGAGAGCTCTTGCACTCTGTGGATCACTTCCTTAAAGATCTGCCAGCTCTGTTCTGTTCCCCTGTCCCTGAGGACTGTTTCCCAGGGGGTCCTTCTGACTATCTCCTTGAGGAGCTGGAATTTTGCTTTTCTAAAATTCAGGGTCCTGACCGTACTCTTTGTTCTTCCCATTTCCCTCAGGAGCGTGAGCTCTACCAGCGCATGATCACTGTGGCCCAGGCTGCCTTCGATCTTGACATCTCCGACGAGCTTGCTTGCACTGGTGACCACCAGGTCCAGTATCGCATCCCCTCGGGTAGGGGTGTCTATTACCTGGCTTAAGAAGTTGTCCTCAATGCATTTGAGAAACCTGCTGGGTTATTTTCTGCTATATCTAAGGTCCGCCTGCCTAATGAAACAGGTCAAGATGCCTTATGGCCAGTCCTTATGCAAACAGCAACTGCCTGTTTATGGATGTGGGGATGAACAGCCAATCCAGAGATGTGCAAAGTCCGTTGAAAGGATGAAATTATGGTAGCTGTGGCTTTAGCATTCCCATGAGGAGTCATCCCTCATTCTGACCACTTTCCCTCTCAACTATGTACCTTTTCAGAGCCCTTAACTCTATTGGTGTTGTGGTCTTAAAGAAATGTAATCTTATATTATATCCTAAACCGTGATGCTGTGTTTACAGTTAAACTGCTGAATGGTTGCACTGACACGATCTAACTTATTACACATAGAGCTGTGAGGCTTAATTAGTTTGTAAAGCTTTTGAAACATTTGGATGAAAATACTTTGGAAATGCTAAGTAAGTCATGTTCAGATTGTACCAGCCAAGAAAGCAGACTCAGAGACTCCTACTATATATTCTGTCAAGCAACACCAGCTACAAACAGGTTTCATTTTTAATGTTCTTAATAAAAGGGATGTGCTGTTTTACGGAATTGGATACATCCATCTGTTGCACACAAATTAAATCTGAGCAAAACTGTGAGACCTGCCTTTTCCAAGTTGTTTCAGAATGAAAGGGATCACATCTCTTCAGCTCAGATCATAAAGTATTGATTGGGGAGGGAAGTGTTAAAAAATGCAGCATAGCTTTTAAAAAAGACAAATGGAAAAAAATACAGTGCTTCAGGTCAAAAGCTGTCCCTCTGAGGTAGAGGCAAATGGATAAAGAGTAAAGGTTCACATGGAACCACATGAGGGTTTTTCTTTTTTTCTCCTTCAAATTCTCCAACTTTTAGGAACAGTGCAGTGCAATGCATTGTCTCCTTTGTAGCTTAACAACTGGGAGCAAGAGCAGTCAGAAAGAAAAATTAGAAAAGGGAAGCTGCAAACATTTCATGCTCTGCCCTTTCTGAGAGCTCTTACAGGTTCCCCCTTATTACCTACTCTTCAAGGCCCTGTGTTTGGGCACTGGAGTGGCAGAAGGAAGCAGCCAGGCGGAATTCACTTCCCTTTCAGGGCAGACAGGAATAATATCTGTACATTTCCTCCCCTCTGTCTTCATCCCAGCAGTTTTCCCTGTTTATCCTGCTCTCTAAATAGACCTTGCAGCAACCTGCCCATTTAGCAAGTCTCACCCTGGAAGCTCTGTACTTTTCAGCGTACTCCAGCGTGTGGACCAAAACCCACAAGATGAAGAAATGCATCCTTGAAAGTAGCCAGCAGCACAGGAGAGTGAAGGAGCTCCTTCTCTGTTTGGTACCTTTGCAATACAGAAAAGTAGAGCCAGTGCTGGAAGGTCATGTGTAAGCAATACAGGATGCCTAGAAGAGTGAAATCCTTTTGGATATGGGCCTTATCATCTCTTCATACTATCAGAAGATAGTTCTTCTGCTATAGCAGTAGCTGTGACCAGTGAATATTTTAAGGGTATCAATTTCTCTTAAGTTCTCTACTTTCCTCTGGAGAGAAAAACAAGCAGAAGAGACTAAAATGGCTATTAGAAACGTAGTTTTGCCAATAGGAGAAGGCTTCAAGGACTGCGGAGTAAGATGTTTGTCTGAAAGTATAGATCCAAGTTTTAGAAGGACTCACAAATTGGCACTTCAAAAAAGCCCGGAGTTACATACTGTGTTTAAATTTAGATCAGGAAAACCAACGGGAAACAATTAAAAGTAATTGAAATTATAGAACAGATAGCTGAGCAAGATATGTTGCAGGAAATCACCTTCTAGAAAGGAAAATCCATCCCTCTCATCTAACAGATTTCTTTGAGAATAGCAATAATATAGTTGCCATAGATATGATTTATTTGGGCTTTGAAAAAGCCTTTGACAAAATACCTTACAAGAGTCTTGAGAAATTCAAATTGTAAAGACTGAAGGGTTAAAATACTGTCAGGAATCAGAAATCAGACAAAAAAAGTAAAAAAAAAGAAAAAAGAAAAGAAACTAATGGTCAGTTTTCATCACGACAGGTTAGCAATGGGATTCTTCATGTTTCTGTACTGGGATAAGACTCTGTTCTCTTTATTAATGCTCTGGGAAAAAGGGGGGGAAAAATTGCAGACAGCACAATTATTTAGATTAGTCATCACTAGAGAAGGTTAAGAAGGTCCAAAGGGACCTTACAAAACTAAATGAATAGGCAGCAGGGCTACTTACATATGAAGTTGACAAATGCAAGATAATGCAGATAGGAAGGAGTAATTAGAAGTAATCAGACTAAATTAATTATAAACATCTGGGCACATCAGCAAACAACACACTGCAGAACTCCACATAGTAGAGCCACTGAGAAAGCCAGCAACGTTTTAATGCCTGTAAGGGCTTTTCCTAGATGGCATGGATAGATGGGGGCAAATTAGCAAACTGCCAGCTCATACCTGCCCACAAAGTCTGGTCAAGGTTCATAGCTTAAGGATGGGAGAAGGCCATCTTTCTCCCCCCTCCTCTCCAACCAGCTCCCAGGCCTTCACTCATTAGGGGAAGCTATTTCCAGAATCTAAACAAATATCCCGTGTAATTTAACACCTAGAAAAAGGTCTTAAGAGCCAACGCAGGATTCCAACAAGTGTAATTAATGTCAACTTGAGTACAAAGTGGTGTTGCCCTCCTGCTGCCCTCTCCACCTGCCGCCCGTCTGGTGTTGCCCCCCTGCTGCTCCATCTACCAGCCGGCTGTCTGGGATTGCTCTCCAGCTGCTGCGCCCACCTGCTTGCCCATGTCCTCAGAGGCGGCTCCGGCCCCCTGCGCTCCTTCTCCTCTCCGAACGGCCTCGGATGGAGCTGGCTCCGTGGCAGGACCGTGCAGAGGGGCATGGGAGAGCTGTCAGGGGCTGAAGGGAGGCAGAGGGGTTGCAGGTGATGGGAGAAGACTACATCCATCCAGCAGCATCAGCAAGGGTGGGAGGTCTGAGGCAGCTGAGGAGCTGCTGCTCCATCCCTGCTGCTAAAGGCTGGTTCGGCCCTACAGTTCAATCAAATTTCTTGTCCCCAGTCCTTGCACTTCACTGGAAGGGAAAGGAAAGGCCCCTGTCATAGGCAGACATGCTGATGAGGATTTCAGATACATAGTCATCAACATTGTATGTGGTTTCCAGTAAAGAAGTCAGAAAACCCAAAGTACACTTAAAACCCAATGTTAGCACTTCAGTAGATTACTTTACAATCGTCTGCTTCCACTATGGATCAAAGCGATCTGCTACACTACATGGTTCATTTCTCTGCCTTCAAGAGAAAGGAAGGATGATATCTCTTTTTCTTTCTCATTTCAAGTTCTGCATTATATCAGTGAAGGAGAGCACAGTATCAAGAATGACCTGACCACACACAAAGAAGTCACATCAATCATAATAGTTAAGGGATTTCTACTAAGCTCTCTCTATTTCTATACACACAAACACGCTGTATTTTACCACAGTGGGACTTAACTGTTTTTATTTAAAGATAGATTTTCTCTCAAATTTACAGCCAAATGCTGTTGACCAGAATATCAGCATACTGGAGTCCCTTGGAATAATCGTGGATAACCATGATTCGTATTCTAATATAAACACAGCATCAAAGAGTCAGTGTGTGTAAAAATAAAATATAAATCTTTTGCTTTCAGTGAACATCTGTCCTCAGGTTGACAAGGTGCCCTGATTGTTGTCACTCTTCCTGCAAATAACCATCCCTTTCTACATGCTGTATGTTTTCATATATGCTTTTTGTCATCCCATAACCTGAGTATGCAATACTTTCAGCATGCCAATAGTATTCCCATTCATTTGACCTGAAACTCAGCTGGGAATAAACTCCTCACTTAAACAAAAAAAAAAATAAAATCCAGGATGGAAATGAAAAGTATTTTCTGGATAAAGCACTTTCCGTCATTCAGTATGAACAATAAGAATTAGAGGAGTGTTTTGCTGCATCACTAGGTATTTTGAACCATTGGAATCATAACAGCTAAGAGTAAACAGTAAAAAAAATCTCAGATGGTGATCTTCCAGATACAGAGACCCTTGTAATGTCCAGCATATCCTGTCTATCCTAGGCCTAAAGCTAATCAAAAACCAGAATATACCATGGTATGCCATATTACTTAGCTGTGCTTCTCTGTCTGTACTTCATAATCTGTGCTGATTTCTGTTTTACTTCCAGATGACATCTACAAGAAACTGTCCAATTATGTCTGATTTAGGTACAGAAAACAGGGACAAATGAACTTCTTAGTTTGCCATCCAGGTGGGATCTTTTTAACCACACTTGCCTGTTGCATTTTTTGTCTTTGCCACCCATCTGTTCTAGTTGGAAACAGTATTACAGAATCACAGAATCACAGAACTGCAAGGGTTGGAAGGGACCTCGGGAGACCACCTAGTCCAACCCCCCCCGCTAAAGCAGGTTCTCCTAGAGCATGTCACACAGGACTTCGTCCAGGCAGGCTTTGAATATCTCCAGAGAAGGAGACTCCACAACCCCCCTGGGCAGCCTGTGTCAGTGCTCC
>NW_009259319.1:1731660-1735726 GCF_000687185.1 Egretta garzetta
CCCAACTCTCCAGCCTGTCCAGGTCCCGCTGAATGGCAGCGCAGCCTTCCGGCGTATCAGCCACTCTGCCCAGTTTTGTGTCGTCAGCAAACTTGCTGAGGGCACACTCTGTCCCCTCATCCAGGTCATTGATGAACAAGTTGAACAAGACTGGGCCGAGTACTGAGCCCTGGGGAACTCCACTAGCTAATGGGAATGTATGTGGGAAGAGCACTTGGGACTCTTGTTTGAAAATAACACCTGAAACACAAAAGAATTTAAAAAATCAGAACAGAAATAGAGGGTGGTTTTAGGGCCAAAGATGGATGAATAACCATTCTGTTCACTGTAGGGATACTGGAAGCTCAGTCACAGTTGGACTGTTAACTGTCAACAATATTTTTAATATTGTGTCCAATAATTCTCCTTAAAAAAGGTCCAGATGAGGTTCCCAAAGAGGTAATCTGTGTTTATTTATTTATTTTAGTTTTCTTAGGCTAGACAGATGCTAAAAAGCTGCCGTAAGCCTCTTGTTCCGTACTGACAATTAGCATTATGTGGGCTATTCAAAGCAGTAGCCCTCATGGTTACATGTTGGAGGGTTACAAGTGGTCCTTATCCTCCATGCAGAAAGCCCAGATTTATTCATCCCAAGCACATGCTGCAAAATTTAAATGTTAGAGCAGCTCTTTTGCTGACAGAAGAGACAGCTTTCCTTTGTGCAGGAAGAGTAGGAAACCATTTAATTGACTTGGCTCTGAGAGCGTTAATTAATTTACTTTTTTTTTAAATGTTTTGACATCAGAGAGTGTAAGCATCTTATAAATCAAATATAACTTACATTTTTGACACTGTTGTGAGACAGAACTTTTCCTAGAGCGTTATGAAACATTTTGTTCCCAGGTATTAACATTAAACAGGGCCACATTCTAACAAGGTGGGAAAGCTTTGGGAAATGTTCACTGTTTTTTTCTTTCCTGAATGCACTGTACAGATAGAAACACTTACACCTCCTGAACAATTTTTCTCAAGTTCCAATGGAAAACAAGACCTGTAGATATTTACAGGGAAGTATTACAGTCAAAGCCTTAACAGTTTGAGGAGCTTTCTGTAATGCAAAGGGATGAACTACACTTTCTACTGCATTAACTGACTTCTAAAGAAAGGCTAAAAAGAGGCATATGCATTTTAAGAAAAGTACCTTAAGAAAGGTATCCTTCTAGCTAACAGTCCTTCTCCTACTTCAGTTCTTGCAAGGGAGGGACCTCCTGGAGCTGGATGCTGCTTAGTTAGCCTTCCCCCCTGGTACCCAGCATCAGTGGCAGAAAGGCAAAGTCCCTGGGCAGGAAAACATCCCCCCCCACACCCACACTCTTCTCTAAGCGCTCCTGCATCTTCCTGGCAGCCACAGCTTGCTACTTAGGTGCTGCCCTCCAAACGTGATGCGTTCTCATGAGGTGTCAAGGACACGCAAGGCATACCCGGCCGCTCCAGAGAATGTATTTGCCATACACATCACATCCTGCTCCACAGCGGCTCCATGAACTGTGAGGGCGCTCTGATTCGTCTACGCAGTAGATTTTCTGGTTAGCACTAAGAGAGGGGAAGGTCACGCACCCCGGTGCTGTCAGGTTAGCAGTTCCAAAACGGCAATGCTTTTTTTAAAAAAATATGTCAAAACGTAGCCTTTTTTTCCAAATCGGGAATGTGCAGAACTGATGTTTTTGACATGAATGCTTGGGATCCAACGCCTGCAGCAAAACACACAGTTTCTACAGCTTTCTACTGTCCTATTTTGCTAAATGACCTACTGAACTGAAGGGAGCTTTTTTCTAATCCACCAATAGCAGCTGGCTCCCTTTCCCCGCCTCCAACTGTTCAGTCATTTTACAGACTTGAAGTTATGGGAGGAAAATAAAATGTCAATAAATGAAGGTCTTGGCATTCATTCTGTGTGTTATTTGCTAGCAGCACTAAAAGGGGAAAAAAAAATGGAACTAGGCTAGGCAGTCTAGAGGGAAACTGTGGAAATGACTTGTAACTAAGAGGATGTGACCCTCTGCATAATTCATAATCATTAGTCTAAGTGACACTTCTGCAGTATGTGCAGTAGTGCTCTCCAATACGACAGGTCTGAGCCCAAATGGCCCACTCAGCAGCAGTCCGTTTGTGATCAGATTTCCCTGAAAGACAACTCTCAAAGCTACATTTGCTCTGTGTACGTGTATATGCATGCTTTTTTTTTTTAAAGTAAAGATGCTGGCTCAGCTTCATCATGTGTGCAATTTAAGGGTTGCTCAAGTGATTCTTTAAAACTGCATAAAGGCAATTCTGCTGTGCCTTGGAGACAGCATTGCTGTAATGTTCTGTGCATACATCTGCATGATTTCTCAAAGCTAATTCAAATTTAATGCATTGGTAATTCCTTTTCTGCAGAAGTCACCCAGCAGTAATCTGAAGGTTACAGAATGATCTTCCAGATCAAATAACACTTCCAAAGTAGTATAAACCGGCAGGCAAGATTATAATGGGTAGAATTAGACTTTCAATGAGTCACTCCACCCTCTTTACAATCCTAAACATAGCAACCTGGTGTCAAAAGTATTTTTAGAAAGTGCAGCCAAAGAAAGGTATAGTATTTAAATCAGCTACAAGACAGTTTACAGCACAGTATTGTCAGAGGGACATTATAACAGAGGTTTGAATCAGTGGGAACTTTAAGAAGCAGGGGCATTTGTGTTTGGATGTGCACAGAATTAAGGCATTTGGTTACTTATGTAATTTAAACAAAATATGAAGACCGTCAAAATTGTTTACAGAAAATATAAATTATTCACAGTTAAATTTTGATGTAAATTGAGCCTAACCAAATGAACAAAAAAAATTACACTACTCTTGGGGTTTAGACATCACAGTACTAATGGGCCATTAGTTTCCATTTCATCCAGGCAGGCACTTAAAGTAAAATGTTACCATGTTGGACTACGTTGAAGCAGCAAGTTAAACGGGTTTACTTGACAATGACCAGTTCTAAAGAGAACAAATCTTGTTCTGTTTTGGACAGCCACATTGCAATTTAGAACTACTTAGCCTCATATTTGACCACAACAACAAGCAAGTAGAAGGATATAATTAGATTCCCTGAAGCCTGTGACTTTTTCCTACGCTGTAGCTGGATCAGTACAAACATGTTACACCCAGCCCCTGTGGCTTTGTTATGAGATACAGCTGGCAAGCTGGAAATAAAACCAAAAACCAAGTAGTCATGAGAAGTATGTATTTGAAGACACAAAACCTCATTGTTTTTATTCGGGCTGTGCTCCCTTCTCTGATTTATTTTAAGTAATATTTATTTTCAGTTAAGTCTAGAAGAGATTCCACAATGCCCTCCTCAACCCTTACTACATATCCTGAAGGTCAGCGTAGCCCGGTCTCTTCGCTGTCCCCCATGTATTTCCTCAAGAGAGAGAAGTTGTATCTTTCCACTGCCTCTGCCATTTGCTTATGGCCACTTTTACAAGCCAGTCTGTGGTGTGTGTAGACAAGAGAGTTTGGTAATCTTTGATTACTATGAAAAATATTTAAGAAGTCAGTATCTCTCACTGAAGGAAATACTCTGCAGTCTATGGCAAAAGGACCTGACTTTTTAAGAGAGGCTAATTCCAGCTGTCTGCTTCTACATTAACACTGTGGAAATGGAAAGGACATTTTCAGCTGAAAGAATTAAAGAAAAGATGGCTCAATCCAAGATCCAACATTGTCATGGGGTGTCCTATAAGTTTCTGAAAAGTATCTTTCACTGTAGGCTCTACCTCCACACCTCAGAATAAATGCACCTACAGATGTGTTAAAATGCGCTCATACTAACTGAGAATAACACGACCAAAAATCCCTCCTATTCAGCCACTGAAAGAAGTAGTGTTTCCAGAAGTGGCCTTTTTGTGAAGCATTGATAATGGCTGCCAGAAAAAAAATGCCACATCTATTTAATAATAATAATAATAATAATAATAATAATAATAATAATAATAATAATAATAATAATAATAATAATAATAATAATAATAATAATAATAATAATAATAAT
>NW_009259319.1:1735782-1768927 GCF_000687185.1 Egretta garzetta
ATAATAATAATAATAATAATAATAATAATGTTTCCAGTAAGTTGTGCTTACAGGAAACACAAGAAAAAACTCCCCGATTCTTAGGTAGCCTATAAAAAATAAAGAGGAATATAAAGGTAAGAAACTAACATTCCTTTCTCCCCTTTGTAAGTCACTTTTAAAGATGGACATAATTTGCATGACAAACATTTGATATTAATTATTTGCCAAGCTCCATATTGTGTGGGGTTTTTTTAAAAAAAGATATTTTATTGTATGAATTGTGAATGTCAACAATGACTTATTACCTTGAACAAGTTTAAAAGGAAGGCTAATATGATTTCTTATAGCAAAACCCCTATGACAGCTGCTCCATAGAGTCAATTACACTGCTGCGTGCTCTTAAGCAGAATTATTTTTCATAGTCAGAGTGAATGAGGAACAAGGTGAACAAACATCTCTGTAGTGATTGAGGACTGACTTTCTTTGGTTTGCAGCACTTGGAATAAAGGAATCCTGCCTAATGAACTGAAACCATTTATCACTGAGCAATGCAGGGCAAGCATTACTGCCCTGTCACCCCCAGAAAACATGAAACAGAGAACATGACCTGCACTGTCCACCATGAGTTTTTGGACTCCACCAAAACAACAAAACAATGACCAAAAAATCATTCTTCACAGAAAAAAAGATCCACTTTAAAATATAAACAGTTCCACTTTATGCTGGATCCTGATCTGTACCCTTTTGACACACCCCTGTGCAAAAGGAGGGTTCAAAATTAAAAGCACTACAATATGCCTTCTAAGCAGAGCTCAGTAATGTCTGCACAAGAAGTGCAAGGTCTTTCCATAAAGAAAAAACAAAAAAATACCCCACCCCCGAGATGGTGGGTTGGCTGGTGATTTGCTATCCCTAGAGGATCGGTGTTAGAGAAAGCAAGCTGAGTTTTAGCACAGTGAACTACAGTTTATGTATTGAATGACTGTTTATCAGATGGAATAATCATGATATTATAGATTAGGTAAAATTCAGTGTTTGCAAAAATATTTTCAGATGGTCTGTGGAGGCAGCAAGGCTGTGTACAAGAAGGACCTATGTTATTAAAGAAGCAGTCCCTTCCCTCATGTTTGCTTTTGCTCTTTGCAAATTTTTGTCTTAAATGTGATGGCTTGCATCAATAATACTAACTGCTTAGGACTACAGGATTTCCATTGTCAGGGTTTTCTAGTCTGATCCATGCTGTAACTGGTCAGATATACCGTTATAAGGTTAATGTGCTGGTGATTCATTTAATTAATTAAAAATACTAATATTTTGAAGAGCAGATCCAGGATACTAAGAGCTGTGTTCTTAGTATCCTACAATCTGTTAATCAGACTCTATTTTGACTCATCTGTTCTTTGGATGATCAATGTGTCTTTAGATTTGCTCTTAAAAAAGAACAGAATTTAGTCATTTAATCTAGGCAGCAACAGAAGGAAGAAAAGAAATGAAACACGTTCTTTCTTGATGCACATGGAAAATGATTCCAAAATAAGAAGTTAGGTGCATACAAGTTTAATTATATACTTAGTTTACTCTGTTTAGAGAGGAGGGAGATGATAGCACAGTGTAAGCTTTTATAGACTTACAAGAGTTATGCCACAAGACAAGCCAGGCATATCTTGTAAAAATCATCACAAATAAAATACCTATTATATCTTCTATCACTCCATGCCTTTACGTGCCCTCAATGCAATTACAGAAGCAGAGTTTGGGAAATACATCACAACATTAATAAAATTATCTCTGGAATAATTTTTCAGCTCTCAGCTTTAAAGCCAGACACCTGTAGTATCAGGATGTCTCCATGTGACACAAATACAAAATGGAAATAACTGTAAGCAATGCCTTTCCAAATTTACCAATATTGACTTGAAAGCATTTTTAAGATTTTTAAAAAATATATTTAAAAATGGTCCCTAACTATGCAATAACTAGAAAGATGGCAACATGGCTAGTTAATGGCAAGGAACACCTGCCTTTATCTTCAACCATGTGATGTTAGGGTAAAACTTCACTGGTCCTGGGCTGTGTACCAGATCTGTGTAGTTTCTTTGGGAAATTCTATATTTGCATCCAGCAAAGGAGAGAGTTGCTTTTCTATGAAGGGTAGTTAATCGTCTGTGTTAGATGGTGCAACCTGGGGTTCAGGGCTGAGCTGGTGTACATCTGTGAGGGAGCTCCTTCCCAGATGACACAAGGAGAGTGCTGATGAATCCTCCACAACTGAGCAAAAGCGAGTCTTGCTTCCTTCCCTCAGGGCTGATTTGACTCAGCCTTTACTGCTCCTGCATAGTTACAGTGGCTTATTGAAGTGTGGTCTGTCTGGGGTCTCTAACCTGCTTTTCCTGTATCTGGCACCGCATCCCCAATTTTAATGAGGTTAAAAATTGTACCCCATAAGTATTAGACAGTAAGGAGTTTGAAACTGGCTTTGGGTACATTACTCATTTTAATCACAGTCTTGCTAATCGTTTTTGTCTCAGAATGCATATGAAAAAAAAAACAGGCTGTAATCTCATCATCGGCCCACTGCCTCTATTTCTACATTGCTCAGGCCAAGATACTTGAAAAAGACATTATTTCTCTGAAAATCCCCACTGTTCCCCAAATGTAGCAGAATATATTTGGAGTACATGAGCCTCATCCCACAAATCTGCAAAATTAATTTAGTAAAAACAACTTCTAATGCTAAACAATCAGGCACTGAAAACTTACTGAGCTCATCAGATGAAAAGAGATGACTAAATGCACGTATTTACAAACACTTGTCTTGCTGATAGAAAGGAAAATTGTCCACTGTAAGTAAAAATGCTTAAAATGTGGATTAAGTTAACATTCCAATTTAAGATCCTGAAGAAACACATTTCAAGAAAAAACTAATAAAAACCTTTAGTAATATCTTCCAATGCCTTTACACTTGGCTACAAAGTGTGGCATTGCAGAGATCATGCACAGCACTGTAAATAAATAGATCCCTTTAAGTGTCTAATCATTAAGCACACTCTACAGAAATTTAAACTAAAACAAGATGATAAATACAATAAAAGTTCCTCTGATTTAGCAGCGTAACATTTATATCTTTGCTACCAAGAGAGAAAAGATTAATTTCCCTTCACGTGCCTGGGTTTACAAGCAGTTTAGGGGTTTCTGCTTGATGAAACAAATTAGTGACTACTCTGGATTTTGTGAGCATCTAAAAGCAACTAAGAAAAAGAAAATTAATGCCAGCAGCAGTGTGTGCATGTGCATCTGCACACCCATGCAGCTTGATGGTCTTCGCACTAGCCAGCAACAGCTCAGGAACTGAGTGCATCAAATGCATAATATTACTAAAAGAGTAGCAAGAGCAGAGCTGAGGGAGAAGTAATCTGGCATATTGCATGAGAAAATTACATTATTATTGGTTTACTTGCCCAGTACTCACAAACCCTATCCCTTGATAATCATCTTCACACTCAGCTGCACTTCATAGCTTGTTTACCATGTTGCACTGATGTTTACTCCCTAAGTTTATTTGATGTTGGCCATTTGAAAACATTATCATTTAAATTAGTTCCTGTAACTAATGAGCATATGTTTCATGTGTATTCCACAGGAACAAGGAAATAAAAATGTTTTGGGTTAACATCCTCTTTTTTGATCAAGTTTAAGCATCTTGGAAAATAGAGAACAGACTACAAAGATTTATTCTGACATAAGATAATATAGCAAGAATTCAAAGGAATGAACACATTCCATTATAGGAATTTTAAAGCCTATTCAGACATCATAAGCTCATGACTTTTCCGGTAGAGCTAAACCTGACAGATACGAGGGCTCTAAGAAAAACTAATTGCTTAATAGGTAACGAGGCAGAAGAAGTTCTGAATGGCAGCTCACTTACCAGCTCATAGTCCATGCTATCATGTCTGGACTATAAATATTGAAGCACTGAAACACAAAATTAAAAAAGCTGTACAATAAAACAAGGAAAAGGGGTAATAAAAATACAGTAACACTACATTTGAGGGGCAGTTGGTAGCGGCTTTCCAAAACTTTACCTGTTATACCTCTGAAGGTCAAGAGAAGGGGGTTTAGTTTTTCAAAGATATGCCAGTCCAGTCTGCATTTTTAGTTTTCCTGAGGAATTTGGAGTTTAGTATAAGGGTAGAAAAGAATATTGGATGTGAAAAGTACTGAAGCAGAAAAAAAGAATATTAAAACACTGTACCAAGTGGTAAAGAGGGTGTCATACTGGGAAGAAAAGAAGTGTAAGCGGAGGAAAAAAAGGTAGACTTAAACATGTTATTTGATACCTTCCTAGCCAGTTCTGTATTTAATAACATTGGTGTAATTTGGAAATACCTGCACTGTGTCCAAAATTTTGGCTTTGATACATTTGCTTATTGAAACAGTTGACATTTAAAAAACAATAGGCATTTTCCAATTTGCAATGCGCTGATATTTTAGATACCAGAGTTTGTCTCAAGAAGTATGTTTTTTAGGCAGTGTGGGCATACACACGGCAGGCTGGGGAATGCTCTGTGCAGATCCCATTTGGAACAGACTGTGAGGAAGCCCTCAGGCTCTGCACTTGCCCTGTGGCCCTCGCCTTGTCTGAAGATGAGGAGTACACTATAATTTGGTAGGCTCATACCATTCATGCAGTTTTGAGAAATCTAACTAGAAATAGTAGCATTTGCCAGCTTCCTAAGTGTTATAAAAGTTAATAGAGACATTTTTTGGTTGGTGACTGGCATCAAAACTCTGCCATGAAAGGTTTCCATTCACATTCTACTTGAGTTACCACCTTCTACATGCAGAAAGCTTGAGAATGTACCAGTAGGGTCTTTAAATCCACTCCTGTTTTAAGAAGAGATTTGCAACCTTGTTAGTCATCAATAACTTAGTTTTCACTAAGTTATTAGTAGTATTCACTAAGTTTTTACAATGAGAGTGGTAAAACACTGGAACAGGTTGCCCAGAGAGGTAGTGGAGGCCCCATCCCTGGAAACATTCAAGGCCAGGTTGGATGGGGCTCTGAGCAATCTGATCTAGTTAGCAGTGTCCCTGCTCACTGCAGGGGGGTTGGACTAGATGACCACTAGTGGTCCCTTCCAACCCTAAACATTCTATGATTCTATGATTCTATGATTCACTGTTTCTTAGTGGCAAAATCTGATGGCCGTTCTCCCTAGTTTTATATATGGACAATAAACTTGAAAACTCTCTTTGTAATCAAGCAAATATTCAAAATGTAGAAAGTAAAATTCTCCTGATTCTCTGCTTGACTGAGAAACTCACAATAGCTCTTAGTCACACAAAAGCCCCTGATTACCATTTCAGAGTCTGCTGTCTGCTTTTTGCTTTAATTCTTGTTAGCTTTTCAATTTTATTTTTTTTTATATCCTGGTTAGAGATCTTTTAATCTTGGCCACTTGTATTTCTTCATACTTTTGAGGTACATTTATGATACATGTTCATTCTACAGTGTTTCACAAAACCGTTTCTGTCCTACTAAATAAAAACTGCAAGAGGTTCCTAATACACAGCTTCTGGTTTCAAAAGTCAAACCTTGGTCGTGATAAGTCAAGTGCAGAGTTGCAAACAAAATGGTAAAATTTATTTTTAATGATTGAGCCTAATATTTTGGCTCCCACAATTGGTCCCAAAATTTGGGACCAGTACCAAACTAATAGGCAGTGTGGAACAATTTTCTTATCTGATCTGAAGTCTGGCTACAATCATATGTCTGCAGATAACTAACATAGGCAAGTACCCATCATCTGGTTGCTTGGAAAATCATTTTGGCTTAGGACAGAGAAATTTTACAACAAAAGAAACAGACCCATTTTTTTCTGTGAGAGCAAGCATTAACCTCATTGTGAATTACTGGGGAAAAGAACAGCATAGCACTTCATAGTTATGATGGGAGGGTTATCTGTGTTTTGAGTTTTCCTCCACTGTGGCAGAGCAATGTTTCTAAATGAAATTTCACATTTAATGCTTCCTCGAGCTTCAAAAAATATTCTGCCTTCATCTTTCTGTGGGGTAATTTTTGTTAATGCCAATAAAAAATTAAGAGCTAAAAAATTTTTCCATCGAGTAATTTCTTTTGTGGGTTGCCTTTAGTTTCATGGGTATTATTGGTTTTTCATGAGAGGGAAAATTATGGCTGCTGTTTCAGCTTGAAATAATTCTTTGCCTCCTTGCTGGGACAGAACCTGTGGCTTCCTATAAAACTATGATAGCATAAAACTGGGGACAGCCCCTGAAAAAGAAAGACTTTGCACAAGAAGAACAAGAAATTCAGTAGGAGATGTAGTGAGCAGAACTGTCTCAAGTGATCCCAAGAAGACCTATGCCTCACATCTGATCATTCTGCTTTTTTATGAAGCGCCTCCGCTCCTGTTCATACCAGCTCTGCATAGGGATTTAGCAGTAATGAAAAACTCCCCTGCCCACAGTGAATTTCAGGCTCCACTCGGTGTTAGACAACCGAAGCAAGGCAGAGCATCCTTACGCAGGTCCTGTCGACAGCTCCCTATGGGCATGCAACAGCCCTCCCTGTGCTCACTGGCCCTGCGCTGTGGGCAGCCAGGAATCCCTGCTTGGTTTCCACCACCACCACACCGCTACATACCAAGCAGTTGCCAGGTGGAAAGATTAGCATAGGACAATGAATCCCTATGAGCAAATGAGATCCAGAAGCTGCTGCCCTCTGACATGCACTAGTGCAAGCGCAAAAAGGCACGTGCAAAATCCAGCAGTACTACTCTCCACAAAGAAAACTTGTTATACAAAACATTTAATCTGGCTGAGTGTATCTTAATCCATTTCTAATACCACAAGCAACGTTCTCATAGTTGATTATGGGGACAAACAGTTCTTTAATCAATTTAATAAATATAATCTTATTAAAGCAGCTCTTGAGTCAACCATAGACCATGTCCTCAATTAACCTGAGTTATAAAATACTTGGCTAAACGAACAGACATCAGAGAGGCTGCTGAATTCAAAGATAAGCTCCACTGTTTGGATGGGGAGAAAAAGGAGAGAAAACGTATTTTCTGGCAGATGCCATTTAGCTGCTTTATTCAGTTGCTCTGAATACAAAAGAGCAACAATATTAGCCACAGCTACCTGCATGAATAAAAGGCATCCTGGAAAAAACCTGACACCTCTATATTATCTTTTTCCCCTCTGCAGCAAGTAGTTTAGTTTACTGTACTCACAGATGTCTCAAGACACAGATGTTGTCCAACAGTCTCATTGATCCTTTTGAGGGAACTTTAGATTTTTGAACGTGTACTGGTCCTGTTTATTCTCTGTTAAAGCCTTGCCTAAGGGGACAGATTTACAGACAGAAGGACAGAGGATAGGAAAGAATGTCTTAATATGTTAAATAATTACTCAACTCACACTGACTTGTTTTGAAGCCTTCCAAAGAAATAAAATGTTAATTTGGTAGCTCTGCAACATCGGAGGTTTCTGCTGGGCTGTAGACAGAGGGAACAATGCAAGACTGGTGAATCTCCTGCACATCTCCTCCCTGCTGCCCACCTGGCTGGTTGCAGTGGAGACTGCCTCCACTAGGATTCATGCCGAGTCTCCCACAGCATTGCAATTCCTTCTTTTCTTCCTGAAATTTCTTAAAAATGAAAGGAGATGAAAATGCCAGTGGAGAAAAAGAATGCAGCTTTCCATACTGGTTCTAGCTGTCCCACGGTATCTGAGCTGAGAACAACTCCAGTAACTGAGAACAGATCTGAGAAAGCACAAATACCCAGAGACATGATTTACCTGTGTTCAAGAACTGCTAAGCATTCTATCAACCAAAGCAATTAAAAACTTCTTAACCAGTTATTTCCACAACCACTTCTCCCAAACCCTAATCTGAACCTTAAATTTGTATATTTTTAGAATAGTTGTTATTAGTATTTATCAACTGACTTTCCTTATGTAATATAAATGCATTTATTTGTAAACAAACAAATGCTCAGGCTGTAGTCACAAAACCAGCTTAAATGTCTGTTCACATACATATTAGTTTGCAGTTGTTTGCAAAACAAGTCCTGGGCTGGAGTGGTAAGGGTGAACACATGCGGGCAGTTGCAGCTTCCTGGCCTTATTAGACCCTCATAAATGTGTAAACATTTCATCATATAACAGCATCTTATATATAGCTTTGCTCACTTGTACATCTCAAAAAGCACAATAAAAGAGACCTCTGTCATTATATCCATTTATACATGGAGAAACAGAGCTGAAAAGTGATTTCCCTATGTTTTAGCTTCTGGTCAGTTATAAAACTTAGAAGATAAAAAGCTCCCCACAGTACTAGGCCATCATTGACTTAACAAGAAAACACTGATTTAGGAATCAAGAAGTAAATAAGTTCACAACTGGAACGTGAGCATAATTAGTATCACATATTACTTTCACATGATTTCTATGTAATCAGTTTTTCCTTTTCCTCATTAATTTTTAATTTTTTTTCACAACAATTCATTTCTAATTTTACCTCCAGTTGTTCTTAAAGAAAAAGGCCTAGAAAGTTTCTTCTTAAGGTGAGCAATAGATTTTTTTTAAAAAATTAATCATCGAGAAACTGTTATCATTTTCTCCATTATAGCAGGAGACCATTGTTTTACTCTTGTTAGATCCACAAAGAGAGTTAGATTTGGAGACAGGAAAACAAACATAAACCTAAGATTTCTTTATTTCTGCAAGCCAGTTTTACTAAGTGCTTAAAAAAAAAAAAAAAGAGAGAGAAAATATTATAATTACAGTATCATGAAGAGAAACAATAAACACATTAAACTATGAAGGCATGATCATTACCAAGGCTTAAAGAGGAGATCAGGGTCTAAGTCAGGCATTTCTAACAAGAACATCAGCAAGGTTCATTAACTACCCTTACAGCTTTCTGAATATGGTAATTTACATAAAAATGGATTTAGTGACACCAGTTGCTCATTACCATCAGTTTGTGTTTAGGTTCATAAAATATCATTGTAAATAAATGCACTATCAATATATTTTCAAAGGAATATTCTGAGGGATGAGAAGGATGAAGATTCACACTGTTATTAAGTACTATGCAGCTATATCTATGCACAGACACTGCTAAAACAGTGCCCCAAGACAAGTAGTTTGCATTCATTTATCTTCATGTGGGTTGTGCTCTTTGTTAGATGTCCTCATCTTATTTTGTGCCAGAATATTTAGCCTCTGTTATTCTTTCCTGCACATTTATTAAATTTTGTGATTTACCTTCTCCTTATTGCTTCTTTCTAGGAGTTGCTGTCTACAGAGTGTGTACTGGTTTAAGTTAATATTTTAACTCAATTTAACATTTTAGGTTAATAACATTTTAATTTAATAATGTTGATAGCATTTTAGACCAATGTCAAGTAAACCGTGAAAGCTATTTAAGGATTCTAATTCAACTTTTGAAGCAGGCATAGGCCAGTTGAATTTAAGCACATTCTGACTGTTTAAACAAGTCACTAACGGGAAGGTAGAAGTATTCTCAAAGAATACACAAGTGGCTTAGATTGGCAAAACAAGTCTCTTGGCCTTCTCTGCTTCTTCGACAGATGCAATTCATCCAAAGGAACCATTGAACTACCAAAGTTCTTGGGCTTCTGATCCCAAACTGGTTCAAGTAAATGCATGCAGGCTAAACATTTAGCAGGCAAAATAATGCTTTAATAAATTTTCTGATGGGGAGGGGGAGAGGTTCTTGGACAAGCAATGTCTTTAGATCTGAAAGCCATCTATCCTTCAGTGTAAGAAGATACTGGAAAAAGTGATTAATATTATTAACTTAAATGCAGACCAATTAGTATGATTGAAAGAATACCCATGCTGCTGAGGGGGATGGTAGCAATGGGAAGGTTAATAGTCCCTTTGGGACTAAGAGAGACACATTTTGTCATTGTCCCCAGAAAGATGAAAAGTTAAACCCAGGTTGTTGTATGGCAAACTAATGTGCAACTAACAAATATTTCTATTGATACCATGATTAATATCTTTAAAATAGACCTTGAAGGTAAAATTAATGATTTAATTTGTTATTTCCAAAGTCTTCTTTGCAGAGATGATCTACAAAGAAAGACAAAGATAAGAGTATTTTTCTATGGAAAACATGCTCCCTTTTCTAGGAGAAAATGTAACCTCTTTCAGTTATCTGCATTAATTTTCTCCCTTGCATAATAGTTGTCTGGTTTCACACATGTAGTTTCTATAAGGGTATTTTGGTTTTGCTGAATGAAGAACCAATACAGTCCAGACATATATATAGGAACAATTATTTTCTTCTGGTTCTTCCGTAGGTGTTACATAAATTTGTTGTTTGATTCTGTATTTTTTGTTTTAGCATTGTAATATCAGCATACTCACAATGAACAACACATTAACACAAAATATGTTTCTACATAAGCTAACTTCTCTTGCTCTTTTCTCCTCCTGAAGAGAAAACATTTAAGCATTGCACTTCATCTTCTCATTCCCTCTGCTGCCTTCTCTGTGCTGATCTCTGTTTGGAAATGTCTTCCTGTCCTCAAATTATGTATTTTTTCTACATTCCTTCATGCAATCTCTACCGTCTTTTATTCAAATATTCATTTTTCTTTCAGCTCTTAGTTTCTGACTCAGGTTCTGTTCTGGTTAGTCATTTAAGTCTGCTCCTATTTTAGTTCTGTAAATAATAATGCCAACACATGTTTTGCTAAGAATAATTGTAACACTCCAGACAAGTTAAATAGTGCTGTGTCTCCTGAGCATAAGACAAGGTTTGAAATCCCAGTACCATAAGGCTTAAGATGAAACCTAGTTAGGTAGAAGTAATTTTCGAAACAGCAGTGTCCTACTCTCACAAATCTGTGTGGCTCAGGGGTGATATGGGTTATCCCAGACATATGCCACTACAGGGGATGAAGTTGGACACTTCCCAGAAATAGTTAAGAACAAAATAATTTCAGAGGCAGACACCTCTTTGCATCCTACATTTGAAATATTTTAATCAGAAGGTACCACTACTATTTTTTTTCATAGCCTCTGCATGAACTCATGGTCTACAGCTGCTTACTGAAAGGAAAAGCTGCAAGGAAGGCAAATCAAGGCACTAATTTTGCCTTTTATACAAAAGCTACTTAGTTTTAACTATAGATAGAGTTGCCACAGGGCTGAAATACTGCCTTTTTTTGAAAAGCATACTCACTCTATTAGCAACATAATACCATTTGGTACTTGGAAAACGTCCAAATCCATCATATTACAGAAAATAGAAAATTCTCTCACTGCCTGAAAAATCTTAGAAAAAGCAGAAGTTGTATCAAAAAAATTCTGTGTGCTATTTTATGAATTGCTTGTTTGCACAATCTGTTTTAAATATACAAGATTGTAAGTGACATTTATTACAATAGGGTTGCATGTAGCCATTTCCAGTGACACTCAATTGGGCTAGTGATAGGCAAACAGACATAAAGACTACTCCTGCTTCAAAGAGTTGATGTTTAACCTTGTTTAAAGAGGTATGCTGCTGTAAAAATAGAGATACTGCACCATTTGATCTTGCAAACATAAAGCAAGAAGCCAAATCATGTAACAATCAGTAGAGACTGATGTCATTGTACTAGAAAAACTTTTCTTCCCTACAAGTTCCAGCAGTTCCAGTGTTATGGTTAAAAACAAAAGGTGAACCTTGAAAAAATCACCATCCTCAGTCTGAAAAAAAACCTAAAGACCCTACTCCATACAAGTAACTTAACACACAATTTTGTGCTAATGATTCCAATAAACACACATAGGAAGGTGGGGAAGCCTTTCCAAACATGAGCATGTGTTAGGTGAAAAGCTGAGTACTGTATGAATTAAAGAGGGTTAGGAAGATAAAGATGGCACTTTACGGCATCTTCATCCATTTGACATTTCCCAAAATACACCACAGACATAGTTCCATGCAAAAAGTCTTACTCGGCTGTTTGTTTTCATTTTTCACTTTTTTCACTTTTCATAAATAATTTCTATCAAGATCTAGCAGAATGCAATAACAGCTTTGCCATCTTCAGTCCCAACTTTCTTCCTACTTCTTTCCAAAATGTTGAGAGAAATGGCATAGGACAGTATATCCTCTATTTCACTCTAGACTGAGGCCAATTCTGATAGCAAAGTCAGAAGGTAAGGCTAAAAAATATTTTTTAGAGCTTAATGATTACTAATAAAGTTGTAATTCTCACAACCCTGTATTATGAAGCTATTCTTGGTAAATACAATGGGGTGAGAATTTGGCCAGTACTCCTGGGAAACCCCACTCTTTTGGCATATTTCCTATATACTTTATTTTAAATTTATTAGAGATTAATGTATATGGTTAATATGCATTAAATATGTCCAATATATTAATATTTATTTATGCAATATTATTTATGCAATTACAATGTATCTGTGATTTGACAAACAATGAAATCTACCATCCTACAGATGATGGGGAAAAAACTACAGAAAGACAAAGTACTTTCTATCAGGACATGCAAGTCCTATTGGAATCCAGTTTTAGAAGATGTAGCTGTCAATACATTCTCCACCACCAAGTGGAAAACTTCCAATAAGCCAGAATGAAAATGTACGTCTCATATTGCAGGCAAGCACCATCTTCAGCAAGCTCTGCCTAAATCTAGCTAACTCAAAACTTGGGATATGAAACCACACATTAGTTTAGTAATTTATAACCAACAGGAAAACTGCACTAAGGCACTATGATTGTAACTACACAGTATTGTTAAAAAAATAAAATAAATAAAAAGAAAATTACACATGCCATTTAGCAGCCAGAACACAAATAACTGCAACAATTTTTTCCTCATTCCACATGGTTAAGCAGTACTAGTAAAAAGTATTTCATTTGTAAATATTACTGTAAACACACATGGTCAATTTCATATTCCTTCCAAACTGTTTACTTAAAATATGTTAGTGGCAGTGCAACACAAATCCTTTAGTAGATGCTTTATGGTTAAATAATGAGACAGTATTTATTATATTGTTTGCTTATGAAAGCATTGCATGGTTTCATGCCAAAGCTTTCACAATCAGTTGGGACTTGCTAAATATTCTCCAGTTCTGAAAAGCAGTTCACCAACCTAGGATCCCAACAGCAGGTACTCTAAAGTGACACTTAAATCCAGAATAAACTCCCACCATACACAGCATGCCAATACCTAATTCTTTTTGCTACATTTTTCAAAAAGCTGCTGATCTATTTTTGACCAAATATGTTGAGAACGGAGCATTTGTGAAAGTTTTCAGTTCTCTGTTTGGATCGAGGCTACTGTTCTCAGCTTACATCATCCAATGAACCCTTTGTACACCAGAAACCATTTGTAGATCAGAACGTAAATTTACCATAAGAACCCTGTTAAGAAGAAATCTTTTGACTATAAGCCTATGATAGCATGCCAAAAATGGAGTACAAATCTACATATTCTTTTTTTCTCTCAGGACAACTGGAATTCAGTCAGTGACTTCACCAGTTCAAACAAAGGCGCCCAGGCATAAAAGTCACTGAGTCATGAGGTGCTTTGCCTTTCAAACAGGACATAAATGGAAGTAGAAGTTAAACAACTGAGGTCATGCATGAATTAGGCGGGAAAATTCACTGTGAAAAATGGGTCCCCAGATTAGGGCTCTTAATGTCTAATCTCTCAAAGATGAATTCTGAAGAAGAATAAGAATTTAGCAGGTTAGGTAAGAATAGCCATGTCATGTCTGAAAAGCTATCGGTAGATATTTATTACAATGACAAGCTTTGTTGTTATTTAGTACTTATTAGTGGTGCATCTGAAGTTTTATTAGAAAAAAGATATAGATATATTTGCTCTCTACCTACACATGAAAGGGATCTTTTTGACACTTTGTAGTACTATAAAATATCAAAATCTGTCCCAAGATACTTTTTTCCAGTCCTGTATTTTGTCCAAAGACTGAAAATGATAATTTTTGATAAGCACAGATATTAGACTACTACTGGTCCCCTGATAAGTATTACCTTAAGAAAACAGTTGAGGGAAGGATGATGTCTCCACTCATTGCTCTGAGCAACTCAGGAAAAGACGTGAAACAGCCATCACCTGCATCAATTCATACATGGTCTAGTCTAATTCAATGGCACTGGGTCTAAGCACTTTAATGGCAGATTAGACTGTGCTATCCTTCAAACAAGCTTCCAGGATAGGGCTAGTTTTGAGAGCTAGAAGCTGGACCCTAGACGCTCAGCTATTTTAAGGGTAGCAAATTTTTTCTTTGCTTGCAAGTACACCAAGAAATGGTCTTGCTGCAGGCGATGGAAAGTAACTAAACTTAAGAGCAAACCCAGTATCTCACAGCTCTATCCGACTTCCACTTATCAGCTTAATCGTATTTACTTTGTGCAGGCTCACTGGCATGGAAATAGCAGCATACCTGTAGTATAGATTAAAAACATAGGGATCACCTTCAATGGTGGCTGCAGCTAAAGAGTTAATTGTGTGTGGGTGTCAATCATCATCAGTCAGTCAATCATGCAACTAATTCCTTCAGGGGTCACAGTTGCAACAAGGACAGCAGTTGACAGGAGAGCTGACAGACTGAGAATCCCACCACCTAGGTAACAGTTTATGCATACCAAGTTGCTCCTTACACAAACAGATGGCATAGTCCATTCAGCACAGGGTAAGCCCTTGGGCATTTTTGACATTTTAACCAAAACAATCCTTTGAAGAAAAGGAAGAAAAAAAGTGTCTCCATTTTTGTACTACCATTGCATACAATTTACCACAGCAAACTGATTTTGTCTTCATCCATCTCTTCCCTCCCTCCACCGCAAGTGTCTTTTGCCAACAATAAAATGGGAAGAAAATGAATGCAACTGATTCTTTAAAATTATATTCTTTTAATTGACATACCAATTTATGCAAGCATACTTACAAGTGGCCTGCATCCCGTCACTTCTTTGGAAGAGATAATTATCTTTACCCAGCTATAATGTATTTGTTATTGCTTTGAAGACAATTCTTACATAGACAGACTCCCACCTGTTTTCATAAGAATAAAAATTTCTACTTAAGAGTCTGTCATCATAAAATTAGTCTAAAAGATACTAGCATGATTTCTTAGTAGAGCCAGATAGCTCCAAAATATTTTCCTTCACTTTCTAAGCAAAAAAGCTCCCAGAGATTTGCTGTTAAGTCAGTAAGATTTGGAAAGGGGTACTAATTAGAGAAACTTTGAGAAATAAATAGCAAGAAATCCTTTGAAGATCCTAGCACAAAAGCAAGAAGTGCATATAACAGAGGAAAATAAATGGTCTTGTATATATTTAGGAACTCATCAACAGAAGACTGATAGCCATTACTTGGATCACTGAATTCAATTCTTTCTTTCCCTCCTAACTTTAAGCTGCCTGTATGCAAGCTAGGTGGAATAAACATTTAGTGTACACATACCACAAAACACTTCCCAACAGTCCAGTAACTCTCTTCAACAGCTGGCATAATGCCCGAACCCACAAACTAAAGTAGTACGGGAAAGAAGGAGAGCTTGAAGGATACCGACTGTCCTTACTGCCCTGTAGTAGCCAGGCTGATCTCCTAGGGAAGGGAGTACATCCCTCACAAACCAGCCAGATATACTGTTCCCAGTATACTGTAGAAATTTCAGGCAGGGAAAATCCTTTCTGGATTTGAATCTATCCGTTTTTTCCAATTCTGAGTATAGAAGGAAGACAGCACTTTTTTTTTTTTTTTTTTTGTCAAAAGGAAGCTGCTGCCCAACACTAGTAGTGGCCTATCTCAGATACTTCAGAGAAAAGTGTAAAAAACTGCAGAAAACAATATATGTCCTTAGGGAAGGAGAAGTCCTACTCTGCTTCTGCAGTTGACCATTAGAAGCCCCAAAACAAGGAGACAACATAAAGATGGTGCCAAAAATGCAATCCGCAAGCAAAAGTTAAGCTCTTTTTTTTCTGTTTTTTACACCATTAGCTTGATTTCAAGACTATTTCAAACTGCTTTTGTTGGCTGCAGAGGCACTAGTTTCAGAAATAGCTCAAATCATTCATTAGTTCCATATTGTGCCACTATTGAAGAAAAATGCTTTAAATTGACTTGGATTGCTCCTCGTATTTTCAGCACAGCCATCAGATTAATTATAGCTATGTTATTTTTTTCCTATTCTTTTTTTTTTCCTGCTAGTTACAAGCTAAAGATAAAAGGTCATATTGCATTCATGGACTTGCTGCCTTCACAGAGCTGTAGACAAATTTTACAGCAGTTCCAGCCAACAATACTGCAATATAATGTGAGCTAAAGGCAATTGTATGGTCCAGTTATTGGCTTAGTTCTCTGATATTGTAATCCTGTCACCTTAAAATGAGGTTTTTATAGTGGTCTGTAAATCAATCTGTGACCTTCAAAATGTTACACTTACTATTAAGTTTATGCATATAGGTCAGACAAAGAGTTAACAAATGCTGAATTAAGTGTATAAGCAGGTAGTAGATATAAGCACAAAACAAGTATAAGATGCAGTTAAAAATGATCTGTTGCATAAGTGGGCTAATAGTCTGCATGAGATGAGCAATGATTCATGCACAGAATGGTAATATCAAAGGTTAATGTTCACAAAGATTTAAAGGCTTTACATCTAATTGTTTGAACTAAAGGAGCCAAACAGTGAAAACAAACTCTAAAGAAAACAGGACAAAACCACTACAATTCCAAAGTGAAATAACACATCACAGATTAAGTGCAAATTACGAGCCATAGCTGCTACCACAAATGAAAAAATCAACACATTGAATGATGGTATCATTTTTCATCAGACAGCCTTTACATACAGTAAATAATATGTAGAGCATGGGAATTTTCTCCTGCAAACTCAGCCAAGAGGATCCCACACAAAAAGAAGATTTTTGATAGACAGATTTTTTTCCTATTGTATAATTTTGGTATAATTTGGATCCAAACCAGACACTTTTTAGAATTTCCCATGAACCGGAAACTCTCTGAACTCTGCAGCTGTTAAGTCAAATTGATGATCTCATCAGTTTCACTGCTTGTACCCACAACAAATTGACAAAAAGGTCAAATTTACTGAGCAGCTGCAGGAGGTTCCCATGGACAGTTTCGCCAGCAAATTGCCTCAGACCAGGAACACAATATTTCTCAGTTTTGTTGCCACAGGCTGGACCCTGCAGGTCACTGCCCCAGAGCCAGTGATACAACAATTAACAGATAAATGAACAGCAGAGTCTCTTCAGCTGCTTAAAAAAAAATAAATCTTCCAAGCTTTCAGCCTAAAAGTAGAGAAATAGAATTGAGAAAATTGCTATCTATTTCAAGAGAAAGATCAAATCTCCAAATAAAGATGCTCTTCATTAGTTCCAGTCCTGCCTCCTTGGAGGATAATTGGCCAATCTAATCTCCAAAATAACACAAAGCACTGCTGACGGATGTATATGAAATATTGTTCTGCCTTTCCAAAAATATTTCAAAGAGAATCCCCTCCCTAAAGAAATGTTCTGAGAAATTATTTAAGCATGTCCCTAGTTTAAGGCACATTTTTAATGACTTTTCCAAGAATAGTCTGCTTTTCTTACTCAGCTCACATCTGCATTAGTGTTGCATCCAGGTGACATCCATCTTTAAGAAAGTTTTTTCCAGAGACATATTTCACTGCTATACCATATCGCACATAAAAGAGAAAAAAACATTATTTTTTTCTGTGCAGACTTTTACATTTCCTTTTTCATCTCTTTCTACCACCTCCCCCCTTTCCACTTCTAATGCAGCTTTTCCCTGCTAGGGAACCTGAAGTATACCCTCCTGGAGAGGGGTGTGAGTATGTGTGTGCATTTTTGCTTACTCCAGGCTTACCTTGGTATTAGTGAGAGGATAGATGTGGTTTTAGCTGCTCCTTGATATGCTTGCTTTGTGGCCCAGGATTATAGAAGAGGAATGTTCAAATATCCATCAACAAGTACTGGAACAATTGTCACACCAGTAACGTGAGTGTCTTGGCAGAAAACATAAACTGGTAGCAAACCAAAAGAGCTATGCAATCACAGATTTTTCTTTTTTATTTGTTTTTTAAAAAGAATCAGTTCCTCAAGTCCCTAACTCAAGATTATTGATTGACCCTTAATGGGCCCTGGCAGAACTCCAATGCAGTACTCAAGAGATACACCAGTTTCCACCAAGGATGAAAACATTTTGTATCCATCTGCTTGTTGGCCAGTTAATCTGCTACCTACATTTCCAAACAAAACAAAAAGTCACAGTGCAAAAGGAAAAAAGGATTAACAATGCAAGAATCTTACCAATGTCTGGCAACATTTACCAAATGCCACATATGCTTAAGAGTTAAGAGTCAGTAGTATTGAAGTTCTCTGAGAAAAGATTTCTCCCCCTACCTAGCTTGTAGTGAATATTGCATAGTCTTTGGAAGCCTACTTATTCAAGACAGCAGGCTAAACTAAAATATATTCTAAGGTGCTGCCCATAAGGAATCACTTTTGTTCGAGATTGCAGGTATACAAAAAGTGACAACCTTGTAAATTAACTAGCAAAAAAAAAAGTTTGCTTTCAACCTTTCAATGCATAACATTTCTTCACATTGAATTTTTAATTAAATAGCAGCTTGTTTTCAAATCTTTAAAGTCAGCAAAATGACTGCACACTTACAAATTTTAGGCTGGGGGGAAGGGAGCAGAGGAAGGAGAGAAAAAGCTATACAGTGATGTCTGTAGTAAATTCACACTCAACACTAAACATAAAAAGGGAAAGCAGTTAAACTGCTACAAAAAAAGAAGTGCAGTGGAAACCTACAAGCAGCTTTCTTAACTATGAGAATTGCATTTGCTTTCCAGAATGGGATGAGAAATCAAGCAAAAAGAAAGAAAAAAAGAGAACAGAAAAAACAACTTCTTCTGGATTCATTTTGATATACTAACCTTGCCAATAAAAATGTTTAAACCTCAGTTACAACTCCCTGGGGAATGGCAGCTATTATCCCCTATTGAGTTGGTGCTTACCATACAGAGCCTGAACAATTCATACAGAAAAATAAACCATAACATTCCTGTTTATTATTACTTTAGCTGAGAGGTGCTGACATTAAACAGTTCTGCACTGCTGCTATAAATCAGCATGCTGTGGATGTTCTCAGCATGGGACTAGGGCTCCCTGGTAACAGCTCTCATCAAGGCAACCAGCTGTCAGAATTCTTCAAATTAAACTGTTATTACTGTAGTATTCATTAGTCAGTTACTGACTATTAAGATATTTTTATATCTGAGCCATTGACATTGGATATTGCTTTTTAATATGCAAGTTATATATAAACATGATTAAGTGGTTCATGTGGGGTTGACGGCTTCTATTATAGCTTGATCTCCCCTTTGTAGGGACTACAGTGTTGGAGATAACATCCTGGTCTGTCTGTGCTAAAATTAATTTTCCATTTAAAAGTCTTGTATGTCTGCTGTGATTGATAGGCTGTTTCCTTAAGCACCAGCATTCATGTTGCAGAGGTATAACACAATACAAAAAGAATGTGTAATAGATTGTTTTGACCATGATATAGAGTGCTAAAATTGGTAATTTTAATTACATTTCTGTCCATGCTAGTCTTCTGGTAATTTTGTTTAGGTAAGAATCGTGTAACTGTGGTTTGCAAGAAAGATGAGATTCAAAAGCTTTTAATACATATTTTAGTTTTTAAATTATTTTGTGTGGCGATATAACTCATTTACATGAGTGTTCTTAACATTTCAGCAACTTTTTCTTTTCTAAAATGTTGATTAAAAGTTACTGACATTTCCAGCACACAGAAGTCTTCATCTAGAATAAATTTCTTGCTTCTAAATAAAGATGTGCAATTTTCCTGACTTCCTCTGCATTCACATGTTTGGGGGCTCCTGTCTGTGGTGGTAATCCTGCTTGCATCTCAGACATCCCCTTTGTTTTCTGCATTCTTTGCATAAGTCTCCTTTAGCTAAAATATTGTTTTGATCCTGTTTCAAACTGTGTTCCTCACTTCATGCTGTGTGGACATTTGTGAGTCACTGTAGAATTTGCACCATCACTACTGTGGGTTTTTATTGCCTTGACAGAGCTTCTTTAAGCTAGGAAAAGTCAGGTTTTTTAGCATTATTCTACACTGGCAAGCACAGAAAAGCTTTGTACAGTACTACTCTTAGAAATTTGTACGTGTCTAAACAGAAAGCTTTCCCCATTAACTAATCTCCAGAAACTGCAGCAATAACTTGTAAGTGCAGCAGTAACTAAGGCAGCATGGCATCTGTATTTCCCTGTATCATGTGAAACACCTCAAAGCTATTCCTAACCAGAAGCATATCATAAACTCATCTATCAACGCTCTGATAAAAACTTTCAGAGTTTCGTGCTGATACAGCTAGAGATCATAGAAAAAGTGTCCTACTACAGGTTGCATGTGAAAATAACAGCAGAATCTCAGCCAGCGTCTTATCTGCTGGGTGTACATAACACTTAGCTCCATGATCTGCTTCATATGTCCCTGGAAATAAATGCACTAAGTGGTTGGTTCAGGGCATCCAGAAGAGCCACCTTCCTCCTCTCCCCCATTAGTAGCAAACTTACACCAAAGCTTCAGAAGAAGTAAAAACATCAGGAGATGTCGTGGTCACATTTTCTCTAGTGGGAATCTGGAGGAGTTTTACTGAAATTAAGAGAATTACTAAGATCAGAAAACAAACAATGGTCCTGAAAATTCTTGCAGAAATCTACTCAGAGAAAATATCTTTTCAGAATTCCATAAAGAGGAAGGTTGCACATCATTCTTGGGTTGCTTGAGATACTTGAGTTAATCCATATACCTCTGTGGTGGTGAAAGCCCTTCAGCACATAAGACAATGTACTGGTTTTAGCTGGGATAGAGTTAATTTTCTTCATCGTAGCTAGTGTGGTGCGGTGTTTTGGATTTGTGCTGAAAACAGTGTTGATAACAGAGATGTTGTCATGGCGGTTGAGTGCTTGCAGAGTCAAGGCCTCTTCTTCTCACCCCGCCCCATCCCACCAGCAAGTAGGCTGAGGGTGCACAAGAAGCTGGGAGACGACTCAGCTGGGACAGCAGACCCCAACTGACCAAAGGGATATTCCATACCATATGACATCATGCTCAGCATAGAAAGCTGGGGGAAGAAGGAAGGGGGGGACGTTTGGAGTGATGGTGTTTGTCTTCCTAAGTCACCATTACTCATGATGGAGCCTTGCTTTCCTGGGGATGTCTGAGCACATCCCTGCCAGTAGGAAGCAGTGAATGAAGTCTTTGTTTTGCTTTGCTTGCATGTGCAGCTTTTGCGTTACCTATTAAACTGTCTTTATCTCAACCCACGAGTTTTCTCACTTTTACCCTTCCGATTCTCTCTCCCATCCCACAAGGCAGGGGGTGAGCAAGTGACTGTGTGATGCTTCATTGATGGCTAGGGTTAAACCATGACAGACAATAAAGATTTTTGTACCTTAATCATGCTTTTATAGGAGGTTAACCATAGAGCTAATCAATAAGAAAATATTCTTATCTCCTCCTTCCCCCCTGCCATTTTGGTGGTTAAATAATGGACGTAGTTAGAAAAAAGAAGATTGGGAAAATCATCTCAAAGAAAGAAAAAGTCACGGTACTTTATAAATATCAAAACTCCCACAGGAGTATAGTTATGACACTTAACAGTTGTGTAAAGGAGTTCCTTATTACATATGGAGTTTAGCTTTCTGAACATCTCTGAAAATGAGTTGAGTAGTGCTTAATCGTTACTGGGGCAGAGGTTTTCTCCTGCAGTTGTGCTGGTGTATGCCAGTCCAGAGTGGCATGCTGCCATCCCTTCTTACCTTACTCAGGCACTTTTACTATATTTATCCACTTATATTATATTTATCGACTCCGTTATCTAATTTGATTTCCATCTGTAGTAGCTTCACATAGAACTAGGGCCACGGAATCATATCTAACTCCATTGTGCACAGATATTGGTAATACCTTAAAAAAAAAAATATTGCTCCTTTAAATTTCACAGAGACTTTACAAATTTGACAATTTTATGTTGTTTCTAAACACTGTCAAAATGCTCTTGAATTTCTTTCTAAGGCTGTGGGTAGTGACAACTTCAATTACTGCACTTAAGTTTCCACAGCACATCAAGTAGGGTATAAAAATGTTTTTTAGATCATTCACAAGAGATGGAGATCTGAAGCCTCAGACTGGGAGAAAAAATCTAACATACAGGGTAAAAAGATGTATCTGGCTAGCTTGGACTCAGAATAGAAGTTTACCCCACTGGGAGAAAGTGTACTGCCAGCACGCCACACATGCATGATGAATGAGACAGTAAAAATGTGCTTATGGAAGTGTGATGACAGTTCTGTGTCCGTAAGACATCCATCCCCAAGGTACACTTGTGCATCTGTTATATATTTTGGTATTGTTTCTTCTTCAGCTTCAAGTTATTTAAGAAGGTGAGAATCTATGCCCAAAAGGCCATAAAGAGAGAAAAGTTAACAGAGGCCATAAGGCGACAACATGAGTGGCTAGGAAGATTTATCATCAGGAAGAGTAGAGAATATTGTAAATACCCTAGAAGACTCTGCAGTGGATGAAGGCGGCTCTGCCGTTCACTCTCCCATTATGTCAAGGGTGAAGGTGTTTTCCTCCTCATTGTGCGTCGCCTCCAACGCAGTGCCCAGTCTGCTCTTCTTGTGGAAGTGCAGCAGCCTCCTCTCCAATACTTAGTTTTCTTTTTCTTTCTTACTGTTTCCAAGACTGGCAACAAGTAAACAGATACTAAGTTTTCTGCAAGAACTGTGAAGTCTGTGTTTCCTCAGATAGAACAGGCAGCTGCAAATGGGAGTAGAAAGGCAAGAAAAAATTGCAGCAAGAGAAGCCCTGGTCTCCAGAGCTTAAACAGAATATGCTACAAGAAATGAGAATTTAGATCAAATGATATAGATGAAAGGAGTTCAAAAAGACAGAGAACATGACAACAACAAAAACGTCCCAGAAAAATGACACTCTGGATACATGGAATGTTTTACAGCATAAAGAATGGGAAGTTCAGTATATATTGTTAACCAAGAGACATGCTTTGAAGCTGTGTAGTGTGCTATAAACAACGCTAAAGAGCCATATCCTGCCATGAAACCAATTTGCATGCAGGGCAGTTCAGAGGCATGTATTTACAGGGAATCAAAAGGTGAGACACTCCCTCAAAACAGATGGTAGCTGAAGGTAAAATTGAACTTGTGTACATGGTAGGTAGCTGCCCAAGGACAAAAAATTGATGTAACCACCGGCGACTCAGATATGACAGCTTTCTTCCACTGTAATTTTTCCTCCTTGCCTCAGCGGTATGTGTAGCAAAGTTTCTGTGGCTTCACTGAATCATGCTTATGCTGAAAAAGTTTCGCCAGCTTGACCAGGACTAAGCTAAGTTCTGTCAGCTCTATACAAGATAACTGTACTGTGCTGAAGAGTCAGATCCATTAAGACAGAATATAAGTGAGTCAGCTGTTGTTCAGAATTCTTCATGTTAAACAAAAACAGCAGTGGCAAAATAACGTCCCTCTCTACAGCCTAGAAGGAGAAACTATTTAAGATCAATATTGGAACATTAAATTTTATGGGAGATGAGAACATAAAAAAAAAGTGGATGCATTTTGGCAACTTTTATGCCAGATGTGAGCTCCAAGGTGTTTGCAAAAAGCTGATAATGCTAGGACAGCTTACGTACTGTAGCTGCCAAAAGGAAAACCCCAAACTTTTCCACACATTTATTTGCAGATATGGGAAATAAAAATCAAATACAGGTTAAGAACATCCACCATTCTCACCACAGCTGCTTCAATGTCTTAATGCATACCACATTGCCAGTTAAAAGGAAAAGAAATTGGCAACTCTTCTATGCCGCATTCTCTCTCCCCTTCTTACATTTGGCAGGGCTTCTCCTCTCCTAGAAAGCAAGCCATAATACTCTATTGTTGTGCAGAAGCTGAAAATTTAAACAGCCTTTTCCTTCAACAGTTAAGAGAAGGCAGCAGAAAACACTCAGTACTGTTAACTGGGAGATGTAGAGCAAAGAATGATTCAACCACCAAAACAGTAGGACTGATGTGATGTTTATAGGAGCAACCAGAGGAAGAACTTTCTTCTTAATGTTAAAAAAGCTCCTTTTGGCACGTGCTTTCTAATGATTTGTTTACTGACCTAAAATAGTCTTTGGAACTGGACAGACCCATTGCAGAAATCAGGTATTTTCAGGGAAACTATATACTCAATCAACACAAGTGTGAAACTATTGCGTGAATTTAAACCAACTTCAACATTATTCCTGACATAACTGTCTGATATTCACCACTGTGACAGGAAGACATGCTTTTAGGGCAGTAGGATTTTATGTGCAGGTGTTACATACTCATTTCACAGCAAGTAAAAATTTACAAAAGCTATCTGTGTCAAAAATATTAGCAGACAGTGCAGTGACTGAATTCAGTGCATACTCACAACTTACATCGAAAATGCTCCAAGTACAGATACTAATTCTGAAAAAATATGGCCTAACTATTATGCCAAGGCCCACAAGAAGACCATCTTTCCATTTCTATAAGCTATGAAACACATAGATGGCAATAGCCTTCGGGAAACCAAATAATAGTTTTACAATAATGAAGTGTTAGAGCTGGTAGTGTTGAGAAAAAACGTGCTTTAGGTAAGTCAGCACCAGTTCCCCTGGTCACTGCTGGAACCTGGCAGCCAGATGTCTGAAGTTACAGAGGCTCAGAAGGCTACTTAGGTTGGGAAGAAAGAAGGGAATTACTACAAGAAGTGAGCAACTGGTCTTTACAAAACAAAAAATATTTTTGTCTTTACAAAAACAAACAAAAAAGCATATCACATCACAGGTTTTGTCTGATACGTAAAGCACAGAGAAAGGAAAATTCTTCTTTTAAGCCTGTGAGATGTATAATGGAGACACAAGGGTAATGCAGGATGACTGTGGTTGGTTGCCTGGATGGAAGGGTATGGTGTGAAGTGTGGTCCATATTTTTTCTTCCAACCGGGATCTTCTGGAAAAGGCACCCAGTAGGAACTGAATTAACTATAACCATGTTGCTAAGCCAGCTACAGAACATAACCAGTCAGAAAAATAAGAAATGAGATTCTTCCCAAAGAAGTGAGGAAATAGTCTTAGTCTTGGATATTCCAAGATTGAGCAAAATATATTTGTGATGTAGCTTGGGTTTCAGTATTTAAAGATTTTTAGCATAGCATACATCTACTTCATCTCATGTACATCCAGGAAGAACTTTATCCAAGAAAATATACATCCAAGAAAACTTCAAAACCTAAGCTAAACTAAGCTAAACACAACAGGGTTTTCCAGTTTTACTATGTCAGCAAATTCTCTCTCTCAGGAATTAGAAAATTTTTTCTCCTCACTCTTAGACTGGATTAGGAGGTAAGGTTTTTCCCTACTTTCCTTACAGTTCCTCTTAGAGCCACTTAGCAAGTTAGCATAACAGTCATGCTAGCAACAAAAAATTATACATACAGAGCAATTTCTTCTTGACAGATGCCCATTCTACAGTCATTTTAAGAAAGGTGATCATCAAGGAAACTCTGTTTTTCTGTCCTTTTAAATGATGTGTAAGGGGATGCATCCCAGTGACACATTCACCATTATGTTGAATCAAGAGTGATGCAAGAATTTGTTGGAAAAGATGGCTTCTGCTGGATGAGCTATTGACCGAGAGTTCTCAAAACACCTTGCACAATGAAACTGCTGCTGTATCTGCAACTCACTCCATGTGCCACATCTTTTTCATGGTATGCTCAGTAAAATAGCATGTTTTTTCTAAATTTAAGCTTTCTCATAGTGGTCAATGTTCTGGGTGAATCAGATTTCTGAAGATCAAAAACATTACAGTTTCATATGAAAAAAAGGTGAAGTATTTGACAAGAAAGTGCAAAGGAAAACCAGTATTTTGTTTCAAGGAATTGGGTTATTCATCCCCTCACTGCTAAGATTTCCTTAATTTTAGGTACTCATCTTTCTGACACTGTTAAGTAAACCACAGAAAACAATGCTGCTGCATATTTTTTAACATAAGATTATTTATTGCTTAGAAAGGTTCTACTTTAATTTGAAAAATTCACTTAGAAAGAAATTGATGACAATGGCTGGTTTAGTGAATAAGTATGCACGAGAAGTAACACATTCAAACAGAGTTACTTTTTAAGAGCTATTTTAAACAGTAGTGGCAACATGCTGATCTCACTGAAATCAAACCATGTTCCCTAGAGTATGTCCCAAAGTTAGGATTTCATCTAGACTTCTAACACTTTGCAAGGTTAAGGACCAGTTCTTTACTGTTCGTCACCTGGGATGTGTGACTACTCATTTTCAAAGAAACAGTTTGTCTGCTTAAGGACATCTATATATGCTTGTTGTCTGTTTGCTTGTTCAAATGCGGGCATTCTCGGATGACTGCTTAGGACTATCTACGGAGCTCACAGTAAGTGAAATCTAGTTGAAGCCAAACGATTCCCAATTGAATCAGTTTAACCCAAAGCCATTTGTTCAGTTCTGGCTGACACAGGGTAACAGTCTTTCTTCTTCATGTAATGTTTGGGCAAAGGGGGTGGGGGTGAGAGGAAGAGAAGACGAAAGTCACAACCTTGTAAGCATTCTCAAAGTGTGAATGTACAATACTATTTTCATCAAACAGCTTATATTTAAAATATAAGGCAGTAACCACAGGGAAAGAAAAAACCCTGTATAATCTCTGTGCTGCTTCCATGAAGATTGACTGTGACTTAAAATAGCTGGAGGTTATTAACACTGTAAATCTTTCTGAAAGAGATTTCAGTTGCATTCAGAAAAATCAGCGTATCACGGACTTGACATAAATTACAGACTCTCAGGCTATGTTAGAATAATTAAATCATTTATTATACCCAAAGTTATAAGGCTGACCTTAGAAACCACCCCTCTCCCCACCCCCTTGCCCCACAAGAATATTTCTAACCAGTTGACCAAGTCCATCTAGCCAAGTCCCTCCAGTCTGGCAAACTGGATTTTTGTCCTAGAATATTTTTAAATTAGTGAAACATTTTTAATCAATGTGAGAGAGTGGATTCCTTCTGTGTGGAGAATTTTATGGATGAATAAAAATTTATCTACACTATTTGTAATAATTGGAAAAGCACTGTGACTTTTCACTATAAAAGCACTTCTTATTTTTGCTAGGACCCTTAACCTGACCATACTTAACTATGAAATTAACTTTGCACCTCTGTGTCCATTGTCTACATTGTTACCCACATATGAGAAATAAGCTCCTCAGAGGAGTCATGGTTAGAAGTGTGAATTAGACCCAAATGTTTTTAATGAATGCCACACTTCAACATGTTGAATATACAAATAATGTACAATGAAGGAAAGCTAGAAGCTCTGCATATAAATTATTTCTCTTGTTTTAAATTCACAATGAGCGCTGTTACCTTAATGCAAAAATAACTAGATGGTGTGCCAGAGCCTGTGAGATTAGAAGGGTGTAAAAATTCCTTCAGATATGAGGTCCAAAGACTCTCCCAATTACATTTTACACTTCCTCTGTATGATGCTTAGGATATTCACCCATGGCATTTTTGCAGTTCTCCCCCTGGAAAAAGCCGGGGGGCGGGAGTGGGGGGACTTGGAGGGGGGGAAGGAGGAAGAGACATCCAAAGACATTATGATGTGCTTAAGAAATCTGGATAGAAAAATAAAGGTCTAATTCACTGCAGGTTTTTTCCCCTCCACAACTGCTTCAGACTAAACTAGACTAACCAAAATGCATAGTGGCTAACTAAAATTTTAAAAAAAAAAACCAACCCAAACAAACTAATTTATAAAACACTTTATTGTACCATAAAATTTATGTAATTCATATGAAAAAGGATTTGAGGTTTAGAACTCAAAGGCTTACAAAATATGTAAAATATCATTGTAGCACGCCCCCCGCCCCCAATAACCAAACCACAAAGGAAAGTGTTCCAATACCCTACATGTTCTTATGCAGCACTTCATGCTGGTTATATAAACTCCTAAACTTTACTGACAAAGCTTGAGCCTGAAGGGTTACAGCATTCAATGCCCTGCTACTCTAAGGTCAGCACAACCTGTTCTTTGCATACAAACGAGTGAGTCTCTAGCCCAGTGCCTGGGTTAGCTGTTTTCTGTTTTCTGCTTTGAAGATAGGGAGTACACAAAGTGCAACATCCAGGACCATGCTGTAAAGTTTATCTGAAGCAGCTGGAAAGAAGCCCTGGTCTCCAGAGCTTAAACAGAATATGCTACAAGAAATGAGAATTTAGATCAAATGATATAGATGAAAGGAGTTCAAAAAGACAGAGAACATGACAACAACAAAAACGTCCCAGAAAAATGACACTCTGGATACATGGAATGTTTTACAGCATAAAGAATGGGAAGTTCAGTATATATTGTTAACCAAGAGACATGCTTTGAAGCTGTGTAGTGTGCTATAAACAACGCTAAAGAGCCATATCCTGCCATGAAACCAATTTGCATGCAGGGCAGTTCAGAGGCATGTATTTACAGGGAATCAAAAGGTGAGACACTCCCTCAAAACAGATGGTAGCTGAAGGTAAAATTGAACTTGTGTACATGGTAGGTAGCTGCCCAAGGACAAAAAATTGATGTAACCACCGGCGACTCAGATATGACAGCTTTCTTCCACTGTAATTTTTCCTCCTTGCCTCAGCGGTATGTGTAGCAAAGTTTCTGTGGCTTCACTGAATCATGCTTATGCTGAAAAAGTTTCGCCAGCTTGACCAGGACTAAGCTAAGTTCTGTCAGCTCTATACAAGATAACTGTACTGTGCTGAAGAGTCAGATCCATTAAGACAGAATATAAGTGAGTCAGCTGTTGTTCAGAATTCTTCATGTTAAACAAAAACAGCAGTGGCAAAATAACGTCCCTCTCTACAGCCTAGAAGGAGAAACTATTTAAGATCAATATTGGAACATTAAATTTTATGGGAGATGAGAACATAAAAAAAAAGTGGATGCATTTTGGCAACTTTTATGCCAGATGTGAGCTCCAAGGTGTTTGCAAAAAGCTGATAATGCTAGGACAGCTTACGTACTGTAGCTGCCAAAAGGAAAACCCCAAACTTTTCCACACATTTATTTGCAGATATGGGAAATAAAAATCAAATACAGGTTAAGAACATCCACCATTCTCACCACAGCTGCTTCAATGTCTTAATGCATACCACATTGCCAGTTAAAAGGAAAAGAAATTGGCAACTCTTCTATGCCGCATTCTCTCTCCCCTTCTTACATTTGGCAGGGCTTCTCCTCTCCTAGAAAGCAAGCCATAATACTCTATTGTTGTGCAGAAGCTGAAAATTTAAACAGCCTTTTCCTTCAACAGTTAAGAGAAGGCAGCAGAAAACACTCAGTACTGTTAACTGGGAGATGTAGAGCAAAGAATGATTCAACCACCAAAACAGTAGGACTGATGTGATGTTTATAGGAGCAACCAGAGGAAGAACTTTCTTCTTAATGTTAAAAAAGCTCCTTTTGGCACGTGCTTTCTAATGATTTGTTTACTGACCTAAAATAGTCTTTGGAACTGGACAGACCCATTGCAGAAATCAGGTATTTTCAGGGAAACTATATACTCAATCAACACAAGTGTGAAACTATTGCGTGAATTTAAACCAACTTCAACATTATTCCTGACATAACTGTCTGATATTCACCACTGTGACAGGAAGACATGCTTTTAGGGCAGTAGGATTTTATGTGCAGGTGTTACATACTCATTTCACAGCAAGTAAAAATTTACAAAAGCTATCTGTGTCAAAAATATTAGCAGACAGTGCAGTGACTGAATTCAGTGCATACTCACAACTTACATCGAAAATGCTCCAAGTACAGATTCTAATTCTGAAAAAATATGGCCTAACTATTATGCCAAGGCCCACAAGAAGACCATCTTTCCATTTCTATAAGCTATGAAACACATAGATGGCAATAGCCTTCGGGAAACCAAATAATAGTTTTACAATAATGAAGTGTTAGAGCTGGTAGTGTTGAGAAAAAACGTGCTTTAGGTAAGTCAGCACCAGTTCCCCTGGTCACTGCTGGAACCTGGCAGCCAGATGTCTGAAGTTACAGAGGCTCAGAAGGCTACTTAGGTTGGGAAGAAAGAAGGGAATTACTACAAGAAGTGAGCAACTGGTCTTTACAAAACAAAAAATATTTTTGTCTTTACAAAAACAAACAAAAAAGCATATCACATCACAGGTTTTGTCTGATACGTAAAGCACAGAGAAAGGAAAATTCTTCTTTTAAGCCTGTGAGATGTATAATGGAGACACAAGGGTAATGCAGGATGACTGTGGTTGGTTGCCTGGATGGAAGGGTATGGTGTGAAGTGTGGTCCATATTTTTTCTTCCAACCGGGATCTTCTGGAAAAGGCACCCAGTAGGAACTGAATTAACTATAACCATGTTGCTAAGCCAGCTACAGAACATAACCAGTCAGAAAAATAAGAAATGAGATTCTTCCCAAAGAAGTGAGGAAATAGTCTTAGTCTTGGATATTCCAAGATTGAGCAAAATATATTTGTGATGTAGCTTGGGTTTCAGTATTTAAAGATTTTTAGCATAGCATACATCTACTTCATCTCATGTACATCCAGGAAGAACTTTATCCAAGAAAATATACATCCAAGAAAACTTCAAAACCTAAGCTAAACTAAGCTAAACACAACAGGGTTTTCCAGTTTTACTATGTCAGCAAATTCTCTCTCTCAGGAATTAGAAAATTTTTTCTCCTCACTCTTAGACTGGATTAGGAGGTAAGGTTTTTCCCTACTTTCCTTACAGTTCCTCTTAGAGCCACTTAGCAAGTTAGCATAACAGTCATGCTAGCAACAAAAAATTATACATACAGAGCAATTTCTTCTTGACAGATGCCCATTCTACAGTCATTTTAAGAAAGGTGATCATCAAGGAAACTCTGTTTTTCTGTCCTTTTAAATGATGTGTAAGGGGATGCATCCCAGTGACACATTCACCATTATGTTGAATCAAGAGTGATGCAAGAATTTGTTGGAAAAGATGGCTTCTGCTGGATGAGCTATTGACCGAGAGTTCTCAAAACACCTTGCACAATGAAACTGCTGCTGTATCTGCAACTCACTCCATGTGCCACATCTTTTTCATGGTATGCTCAGTAAAATAGCATGTTTTTTCTAAATTTAAGCTTTCTCATAGTGGTCAATGTTCTGGGTGAATCAGATTTCTGAAGATCAAAAACATTACAGTTTCATATGAAAAAAAGGTGAAGTATTTGACAAGAAAGTGCAAAGGAAAACCAGTATTTTGTTTCAAGGAATTGGGTTATTCATCCCCTCACTGCTAAGATTTCCTTAATTTTAGGTACTCATCTTTCTGACACTGTTAAGTAAACCACAGAAAACAATGCTGCTGCATATTTTTTAACATAAGATTATTTATTGCTTAGAAAGGTTCTACTTTAATTTGAAAAATTCACTTAGAAAGAAATTGATGACAATGGCTGGTTTAGTGAATAAGTATGCACGAGAAGTAACACATTCAAACAGAGTTACTTTTTAAGAGCTATTTTAAACAGTAGTGGCAACATGCTGATCTCACTGAAATCAAACCATGTTCCCTAGAGTATGTCCCAAAGTTAGGATTTCATCTAGACTTCTAACACTTTGCAAGGTTAAGGACCAGTTCTTTACTGTTCGTCACCTGGGATGTGTGACTACTCATTTTCAAAGAAACAGTTTGTCTGCTTAAGGACATCTATATATGCTTGTTGTCTGTTTGCTTGTTCAAATGCGGGCATTCTCGGATGACTGCTTAGGACTATCTACGGAGCTCACAGTAAGTGAAATCTAGTTGAAGCCAAACGATTCCCAATTGAATCAGTTTAACCCAAAGCCATTTGTTCAGTTCTGGCTGACACAGGGTAACAGTCTTTCTTCTTCATGTAATGTTTGGGCAAAGGGGGTGGGGGTGAGAGGAAGAGAAGACGAAAGTCACAACCTTGTAAGCATTCTCAAAGTGTGAATGTACAATACTATTTTCATCAAACAGCTTATATTTAAAATATAAGGCAGTAACCACAGGGAAAGAAAAAACCCTGTATAATCTCTGTGCTGCTTCCATGAAGATTGACTGTGACTTAAAATAGCTGGAGGTTATTAACACTGTAAATCTTTCTGAAAGAGATTTCAGTTGCATTCAGAAAAATCAGCGTATCACGGACTTGACATAAATTACAGACTCTCAGGCTATGTTAGAATAATTAAATCATTTATTATACCCAAAGTTATAAGGCTGACCTTAGAAACCACCCCTCTCCCCACCCCCTTGCCCCACAAGAATATTTCTAACCAGTTGACCAAGTCCATCTAGCCAAGTCCCTCCAGTCTGGCAAACTGGATTTTTGTCCTAGAATATTTTTAAATTAGTGAAACATTTTTAATCAATGTGAGAGAGTGGATTCCTTCTGTGTGGAGAATTTTATGGATGAATAAAAATTTATCTACACTATTTGTAATAATTGGAAAAGCACTGTGACTTTTCACTATAAAAGCACTTCTTATTTTTGCTAGGACCCTTAACCTGACCATACTTAACTATGAAATTAACTTTGCACCTCTGTGTCCATTGTCTACATTGTTACCCACATATGAGAAATAAGCTCCTCAGAGGAGTCATGGTTAGAAGTGTGAATTAGACCCAAATGTTTTTAATGAATGCCACACTTCAACATGTTGAATATACAAATAATGTACAATGAAGGAAAGCTAGAAGCTCTGCATATAAATTATTTCTCTTGTTTTAAATTCACAATGAGCGCTGTTACCTTAATGCAAAAATAACTAGATGGTGTGCCAGAGCCTGTGAGATTAGAAGGGTGTAAAAATTCCTTCAGATATGAGGTCCAAAGACTCTCCCAATTACATTTTACACTTCCTCTGTATGATGCTTAGGATATTCACCCATGGC
>NW_009259319.1:1769055-1769278 GCF_000687185.1 Egretta garzetta
TTTAAAAAAAAAAACCAACCCAAACAAACTAATTTATAAAACACTTTATTGTACCATAAAATTTATGTAATTCATATGAAAAAGGATTTGAGGTTTAGAACTCAAAGGCTTACAAAATATGTAAAATATCATTGTAGCATTACTGAAACATCAGTTGGACTAATAAAATCAGTATGCTTGCACATTCAATTTTATTTACAAGTAAATAATAAATGGAACATTT
>NW_009259319.1:1769310-1835784 GCF_000687185.1 Egretta garzetta
AAGCTGAGTTAGTAGAAACTTGAAACGTAACTTCATGACTGACTGAAATGGTGCACTAGTTGCCACAAGTATTTCACAGTAGTAAGTTAAAACATACTTTAAAATATTGCTTAAAATCATACTAGGTTTTCTATTTTACTGAGCTCTTCAGAACTTACAGAAATACCTAATTTTTGATACACCCAGTATCCCAGTATCCTTATTTTTTATTTTAAAGTTTTCACAAAGGAGAAGACAAACTTGGAATGAAATCATTACAGGGAAATGCATGTAAGGAGAGCTCATGTTGTGTGAACTCGTGGGCAGAAAAATGTTGACATGAAGAGAGAATGGTAAAATGCAAAGTAGAAACAGCAAATAGCAAAATATCACCTCTTAATCCCATATAAGTCTTCTCCATGCCACTGGGGAGGTAACAAGCATACAACAAGGTTACAGATAAGAATGAATTTTATACACTTCCACAGACTATAATTATGGTATTTTGAAAGGTGTGACCTGACTTTACAAGCTGAGTACTGAGGAGTCATCAGTTGTGTAAGCACTAGCCTTAACCTTTTGCTTGGACTCCCACAACTGTTGTTTCTTGTCTTTTAATTACCTGCTTATTTCTGTTCATTGATTTTCTAAATACAAACCAGATATAATATCTAAACTGCAGGTCTTATATTAAATAATTAATAATAATATTTTGGGCCTCTGCAAAACTTCTCCGTTCTCTTGACTGCCTGTGAATTATTTTATTTTCCACCATGTCACAATTAACTGTAAAATCTATCACACAGCAAAAATCTGGAAAATGTAGATGAAAAACAATGAGGGACTTGATGTGTAACAGAAGTAATCACTGTGAATTATCGGAGTCAATAATGTTTCAAAAATCAATAAGAGAAAAATGTTACTCTCTTTAAGTGTCATATTACAACAATGTTTTGCTGAAAACTGTTGTCTGCATCCAATTTAGGAAGGCATCTGCTCATGTTTGCTTAAAACAAAAGGGTGGTTGACTTAATGAATTATTTACAGGCTTGCAATATGGCAACAGTATCATTATGAACTCTCTTCTAAGATCTCCTCTGGCTACTCCTGGCAGGGTGTCAATTTGCTTGTTTTTATGGTAGGTGCATGAAATTATGGAGCTATTCTCTGAAATTAGATTCTGCTATTCTACTCGCTAAATGTTAGCAAAGTCAGTGAACAAACCGCATCATCACTACATCTCTGGGAAGAGGCTTATTTCTTAATAAGAGAACAGTGTTCACAAACACAGTTTTAAACCAAATTTTTTGAAGTAGATAACAGAGATTTACCACTAATAGGTAGTTTCCTAAAACTACCAAGTTTTAGAAAGTATTCTTGATAGTAACAAGAGCTTGTCAATAGCTTTTAAGAGGAGTCTTTTAAACACAAGGATATTTTTTCATGAATCTTCTTTATTCTGCAGTAGCATATTAAGGGCCTAGCTGACAATCACACTAGCATTACTGAATTACAGAAGCCAGAGGAACAAAACTATTTGCCAACAAGGATCCAGAAGTATGAGGACTTTTTCTGAGCAGCAATGGATACAACTTTCAAAGCACTTGTGCTCCTGAAGCATCAAGACCTCAGATCTGTGAAGTTTAGAGAGGCCACTCCACCACTTCCTTCCAACAAATAATGTAGGAAAAAAAGGGTTTAATGAAAATATCCCACACTTGCATGAACTCACCGAGCAGTTACTAATAGATCACTGTAAGAACAGAAAAGAAAAATCAAGTGGGGATTCCCCAAAGCTCTGCTCCCAATCTCATACTATTTCTGTCACTAATGATCTAGATAATGGACTAGGGCATAATTAGTACGTCCGAAGACGACACCGGGCTAAAAGCAGTTGCAAGTGCTGGAGGGCAACTTCAGAATGCAAAATGATCTTGGCAAACTGGATAAACAGCCGGGGGAAAAAGAAAAAAAAGAAAGAAAGAAAAAAAGAGAAGGATTACAGAACATTATTCTTCTCCTTTGGTAGCAACAATCAGTCACTCAAATGTGGGACAGGGAAAAACTGCTCAGTGGCAGTACCACACAAAAGGATCTGCAGGTTATGCTTAATCATAAGTAGAACACGAATCCACAGCATTCTGTCACTGCAAGGAACAGGCTTAAATTATCAGGATGCAGAAACTGTAGCATGACTATAGACAAGTAGAGTAACACCTCTGCTCAGTGCTGCTACTGTCTTAGCTCTGTTTACCTCACTCCAGGAAGGATGTTTTTCTCACCCGTCTCCAACTGGTCTGTAAGAGAAGCCTAAAAAACATGCTCACAAAGACTGAACTATGTACTATTTTATCCTGAGGAACAAGAAATGAAGAAGGAGAGCACAAACCTTCAAACCTGTGTACACTAGAGTAGTTTTCATGCACATGAATAATCTAGTTTAAAATCAATAGTCCATTGATTCAGTTAATTTCAACAATTTCAGTGGTAATTCTTGATTATCAGATTAGAAGTAAGCATGCTTTATAACAGATGTGTAATTGAGCTTCTTAGGCATTCATCTGAGGAGACAACAGGCTAGAAACTGCCAAAACCTAATGTTTATATTGCACTTAGTACATCTTACATAAAAATTAAACACTGACTATCAGAAAGTTACTTTGCTCCTTTGATGGCAAAGCTGTTTGATCGGAACTTCTGATACAATGGTATGACCCAGGAGGCACTGCATCATCTCTCCTTAACAGCTGTTTTTCAGCAAGATACCTCACAGGGAAGAAAAAAAAAAAAAAGAAAGAAAAAGGAAAAGGAAAAAAGAAAGGAGGAGGGAGGAAAAAAAATACATGAAGAAGTCTCGTCTCTTTTGTAAGCCTAGAGAGGATGGAAGCCATATTGTTTTCAAGTGCACCTGTTTGTAATTGGTTTAATAAACACTGCGGTTTTACAAATTACCTTCGTGTGTTCAGCTGGGGTGATAAATTGATGTTCCATATTAACACAGACCTCATTCATCTCATCTGTGCTCAATGTCACTTGTTTTCTGACCCAAGCAGTATGCTTGTTTCTCTTTGGTTTAAGTCTTCTGGGAGCTATGCTATTTCCAAAACAGGTCTAAAGTCACATGGAAAAGATTTCAGGGACACTATCAACTCACTGTATAATTGGTTAATCTGGGCAGGTTCTGGGTGACATTGTGTTCTCTGTGCTGAGGTCTTTTGTCTGCAGGGAGACAAGGGCAGGAAAGCTAGTACTTACGTGTGTCTGGCATCCAGAATGAACCACTTTCTCTGCATTTATTACACCCCAGTTATGTACTGTGAGAGAAACTGCAACTGTGCTTTTCCTTTGGGGGACAAAAACCTGTCAACTTGACAAGTCTATGGTCAGTTTGAATAACATATGAGTAAATGGATATTTTTCAGAGCAATGAGAGGGCTTTAACTCTTTTAAGGGAGGCAGAGCTGAGAAACTGCAGTGGAATATCCCAAAACACAGAAAGAGGCATCTGGTTAACTCTTATGATAGTCTGCAAGGAATGAGCTTTAAAGTTTATGTGCAGTGATAACACTAGGAAGCTCCTTATTCTGTTATTTTGAAAAAATAATTTCCTCTGAAATCCTCTTAGAGGAATCTTCCCCTATCTGATGCCAAAGGCAAACATTCCACCCCTAATATTTGCAACTTAAAAATGAACCAAATACAGTAGTATGTTTGCTACTGCAGTATTTCCATTACATTCAAAAACACTACTTGAACTTAAACAGGCCAGAGGCTTTTTAGCTTCACAGAGTAAGGGGTAAGGCCAACTCTGTTGTTTAGGTGCATTTCAGCACAAAGCAGGAAAGAGTTCAGAACACTTAGAAACACAGCATGTAATTTTAGTTAAGTTCCCCGGCTCCTAAAGATGTGTTCCCATTTAACATGGCTGATAGTTTGTGACAAGGGTTGGTAGACCATAGGTTGGACTCAATTTATTAAGCAGGAGTCTAGCTCATGCAGCTTTCAGCAGTTCCAGACTTTCTGCTTAGTTACAGACAGTGTAATCAGTCTTCCCCTTACAACAGCACTAAATTTGGTCTTTGAAAAATGCATTGTATTTATGAAGAGAGAGGGAGAAGGAATAAAGAGAACTGTTTAAGAATAACAAGATAAGTAATCTTTATAGTTAACGTACAGCCCTGCAATTCCTGTGCTGTTGTCATCTTAAAGACATTCCTTGATCCACTCCTTCAGTGAGGAATTGTATTCTTCTAAGAGTGCACTTGTCTGCACCACTGGGGTCCCAGGATGACCATCAAGCATAGGCAGTATGAACCTCTGGGGGTATCTGTCAGGGCTAAGCACAGAGGTATGTGACAGGACATTAACTACTTAGTAGGTTGACATCATTGCCTTCCTGGGGTTCAGCAAGGATTTGCAGTCCCAAAGATGCCACTGCCTGCCTATAATAACTGCTGTACTCCCCTTGCACTCTTGGCAGCTGTACTTCAGCAGTGTTTCCAGCCAACGCTTCTGCTGCCATTTTTTATCTGCTCACATATATGGCAGTACATCAGAGAACAAGCCTTGAATTCTTTCAGATTGTTTGGTCAAGGTTATGCTGTTTGTTCATGAATATGTTTTCTTAACTCTGTCTTCTTAAGCAGGCAAAATGAATATAGCCAGCTTTTATATGACACTGGATACAATGCATCCTGTGGCTCTGAACCATCTCCTGTGTGTTTTCACTTTACAGCACAATGTCTGTCCTTAAGCTGTTTCTTCTCCCCTCCCCCTCTCCCTGACCTCCACCCCCGTTTTGAAATTTCCTCTGGAAAAAAGACATTTGATATTTTGAGGAAGCTGAATGGCCTGGAGGTTACGTGGCAGAAGGAAACATTAAAATATCAAATCCAGTGTTTTCTTAAGTGAACTTAAATCTTGCATACTGCTCTCTCAGGCAGTTACTCCTGTGACGCGTGGGCCGTGGCACCAGTACAGTGGCTCCAGCAGGCACAGGAGTTTTGGGAGGTGGGGTAGAGGCAGTGCCTCTGCACGAGCCTGGCTCAGCAGGCGAGATGCCTGGTTGGTGGTGGTAGCTGCCTGCCTGCACCTTGCCCACCCCTCCATCACCCTGCTACTGCACTCAGCCCTGCTGCAGCAGCCATCTTGGATCAGGGAGTTTGACCTAATCTGCTGTCAAACATGCTTCTGGCCACCAGTTCAGGTGTTGTGGGAAAAACAGACATAAACGTTTACACACAGACACTGAGGTGAACACCTGCCCTCCCCTATCCCCACTCTCAGGTCCCCTTGTTTTCACAGGGTGCAGGGACCTCCATGGCCACAGTCGCTCAGGGATGTCCCTGCACCAGTACAGGTTACCCATGGCCGCAGTCACTCAGAGGCACCCGTATCCCTTTGGCACATTATACCCTCCCCAGAATGTGTTTTCAAGCCCAGTAGCTGAGGCCATTCTTAAACACATCTTACCAGGGTCTGCCTGTGCATCTCCACTGACACAGTCATGGCCCAGGACAGTTTTTCTTTCCAGTAGTTTCCACCAGTGTCAGTGGTGGCAGCCAATGCTGCAGCCCCCAAGACTTAAACCTTGTCACTCCTATCGGTACAAGCCTTGAGGGAGTGTGTTCTGCCTCATACCAGGAGAAAATAAGAAAAAGACATGGCTGATTTAATCCCTCAGCAGCCCTGTCCTCTGTTTTCCACCTGTCTCGTATTTCCTGGGTGACCTTGTAATGGCGGCTGAGGGCCTCCCCAGCCAAGGTCCCTGCATACAATACAGCTTCCCAGGCAAACAAACAAACAAATAAATAAATAAAACTGTGCTTCCCTATCTCACACAGGTGTTTTGAAGATAAGTGCACCGGTGGGGATCTCTGATATAAGCACAGGTCAGTACGGGGATGATGGCTGAGCTCTGCTGTCTATACCCATGGGAGGAGGCAGGGATCCCCCACATGAGAGTCCCTTGCATGAATCCTAAAACTGGTGTAAACATAGGGGGTGGACTGCTCATTTGCGAACTGAAACCAGCCCCAACAAATGCTGTTGAATTTCTGTCTGCCATTGATCATGCCATTAGTTGTTTCTCAGAAGTCTTCAGAAGGGTGCATTGGAGAAGCTGCCATAGCCCTGAGGTGTCTTTTATCAGGGTATCTGTCTTTACATCTTTATTTTGACATGATGTGGATAAAATTGCTAACAGCAGCTAATGGTTTGACTGTTGCTTTTATCTTTGTTAAGTTTGTCAGCTCAGAAGTGGCAGATACAACCAGGTCCCAAAGTTGTAGAAATAGGTGAGGACATATTATTGTCAACAAAGAAAGGTGAAGGGAAATAACTGTATCATGGATGTAAAGAAAGTATGTTATTAAATAAAGCACGAGAAAATGCAAAGCAAGGGTTTGTATGCTTTACATGTAATTCTGTACAGGACTATGTGATCATTTAAAAAATAGTTAAATTATGCATCTCTAGATGCTACTGCCCCTCAGTTGACCTGATAATTGCTTGTAGATGTCATTTAAGAAGTGGATGTTGTGAAGTAAATTGAAAAGGAAGAGAAGTTCAGAGTACTTTTGTGGCACAGAGGTGACGCTGGAGAAAACATAAAGCTGGTTGCGGCACATGACTGAGAATGAAGGATGGTAATGGAGGAGTGCAATAAAAAAGAGGTGGTGGGAAATAAAGGAGAGTAAGTATCAGAGAGGAAATTGTAGAAATTAAAGATCACAGGTAGGAGAAGTTATAACAATTAGTGTGGAAGAACATCTGGCACCACTTAGGAAATTTCTGTGAAGAAAGTGTAACATGCCAAATATATTGTCAGCTAAATGTCACAGAAATTTTAAAAAGTCATCTACCCCCTGAATTAATCACAAGTCACTTATTATGAGTGTTTGAGCTCAGTTTCTAAATGCATGAGAATGATTTCATTAAGATTGATCTCAGAAATAGTATGATATTTTTTCTATTCTTTGCTTGGTTATTTGTGAGAAAATATCTTCTTAAATACATGCATAAAGAAATCTTATTCACAATGTTTTCCAGACTGAAATTAGCTTTCTACAATCAGTTCTTGTAATTTTGAAAATCTGAAATAGTCACAGAAATAATAAATAATTTCATTATAAAAGGCCCATAGATGTTACCAGGATGCCTTCTTTGCCATTGTTTTAATGTGAACTATTATTTCCTATATTTTCTATGAATCCAGACCATGATAAAAGCAAAAAGGAAATGAAAGATGAGGCTGATAGATGAGGCTAAGGATCCTCACAGGCTGTTTTTTAAGAAAGAAAGAAGCTCCATTTATGAATAAAATTGTATGATGCCAGAAATGTTTTGGCACCATAATTATTCTATAATCACTACTGCATTTCTAAAATTTCTTGTAATCTCTTCTGTTATCTTAGGTCATTATACGACATAACATATAATCTATGAAATAAACTATGAAATAAATATGAATTCAGTACAAATTGTCCTGTTTTAGTGTTTGAAGAGAATAAAAGAGAGTGAGAAAGAGCTCAAGAAAGGGATTGTTGGTAACGACAAAATCTTCCATATTGTTATTCCCGGTGATCACTGAATGTAAATGCATCTGCAACTTAAAATGCAGTGCTGGAGCTTTTAAATAATAAGAAGTGTCCAGACATTAGTGCAGCAAGTATCATATAGGTTGTTATGATTTTACTATTTCCCTAATTAACATTATATTGATAATAATTTTCTCGGATTCCAAGATCCTGTTTCACATATTTATTCTCCAAACATGCCTTTTAATAAGGCTATTCACAGAATCAGATAGTATTCACACAGTACATAAGATTCAGCTTCCTGTACTAAAGTAAATATGCCACACAAATACTAACTATTAGTACACAGCAATTATAAAAGTCTATTGCAGAACAATTTACATCATGCATTCTGCTCCCACTGTAGTGGCCATATGAAGAGAGAGAAATAACTGTTCAGACATTCTCAGAAGTTGACAAATTAAAAAAAAAATCCTCAAAATTGTTAAATTAAATTTAATCTGCAGCGACACTCAAAACACAGAAGCTTCTGCTACTGAGTAAGTATACTGTACATACTAAACTGGTGTCAAGGAACGGAGCTACACTGCCTGGAGTCCTGCTAAGAATGTATTACATTAATCAGCCCTGTAGCCAAAATACCATGCAGTGCTGTTACAAGTTAGTCTTGGGATAAATAGAAATGGTCTGTGTAAATGGCACTGCTTAAAGAAGTGCCCTTGCCATGTTGAATATATTGCTTTTCAGGGAAATAGAGTGGTCAGATGTGACATCAGGGTTATTAGCTCCTCTTAGGAACAGCTAAGTTAACAGTGAGAAAAATATTTTGCAATGATATAGTACAAACATTATTCCCCATGGTTTGCAGCCAGGCTGTTCATGTAAAATATATTTTGAATACAGAAAAGGGTATAAAGCTTCTTCCTAAGAATGCTAAAGTGTTAATATTAATGGAATATTTCATTTAAATGTCAGAAGTAGTTAATGTAATGTGGAAATTGTCTTTTAAGGTAAGGAAACACAAGTGATAGCAATTGACTTAGATACCTGGTTTTGGTCCTGTTACCAAATGCTGATACTCTCAAAGGAATCATTGTAGCAAATGGTGTAAGAAAAATCAATATGCCCAAGCCAGAGACAAGGCTGGTACCCAGAGACTGATGAAATATCTTTTTACCAATAACTTCTCACAATAGGTTCCAATAAATACAGGATTAGTCTGATGAATTCATCAGGTAGTATCAAGGCTTTATCTAGGCTTCAATGGTCAAGAACAGGATAGAAAACAGTATATCATCATAAAAATTATAGTCTGTACTCTGTTCAGAAAAGGTTTGCACCAGCCCACAGGTATTAGTAGAACTAAACAGAGGAGCATAACCTTGAAGTTGGTGTTGTGGAGGAAGGGAGAGAGTCATGAAAATTCTGTCTTACCAGAAAGTAAGAATAAGGTCTTGCTCTTAAGATGTAAAGATACGAATTTTTGACATCCTGCTCCATCTTCTTGATTGTATGGAACAGCAAAACACCTTTCCGTTTCTTCCAGGAAGAAAACAGTGGTTTTTCTAAATTTCAGGTCATCAGTTCATAAAAATTCACAGTGGACCACACATTGCGACACAGAAACTAGTCATGCCAATCTTTGGTCAGGTTTTGTTAGAACATGCTCCATTGCACCTCTCCATTTTGGAGGATAAAAAGACAGGAATAGTCAAGTTTTGAGGATTCCACTCAGTGGAAAGATCTCACTGCACTCTATTTAATATGGTCCTGCTCATACAACTTACAGCTGAGGTTAGTTACTTCATCAATGATTTTTTTCATGTTTTGAAGATCAGAAAAATCATTGGAGTAGCCCAGTGTGAGTTTGCTAGTAAAAGCCATTAGGAACTTTTTTATTATTCCACAAGACTGTGAAGTATTTTATCCTGACAATTTTGCGGTGAATTAGCAGTAACATATATGTGTACACAAAAAAAAAAAAAAGAAAAAAAAAAGGTTTTTTCTCTGCTAAAACTGTCAGACAGCTTTGCTCCTTTAAGATTTCCAGGCCAGTTTTGCAGACTCAAGAGATTCAAATACTTCAAGAAAAATACGGTTACATTTATTTTAACTTCAACCAATCTCATCTGCCACCAAGTGAGTTGTGGTTTTATCTCAAAAGAATCAAAGTATATGTTATCATCTTTTTGTTTATTTTTTGAACTGCAAAACCATGACTCTTCCTTTTAACAGAGCAGTTATTTTTTCGTATTTTCCTCCCTGTCCCCCAAAAAACCTCACAAACTTGCTGTAAGAAGGAAGAGCAAACACCAGTTTGTTTTGTTGCTGCTTCTTCCTACAACTTCTTTGGAGATATGTAAAAGCTGTCTGGGCATGGTCCTGGGCAACCTGCTCTAGCTAAGTCTGATTGAGCAGGGGGGTTGTACTAAATGACAACACGAGGTCCCTTCCAGCTTCAAGTATTGTGTGATTCTGTAACTTCAGAGCATAAGTCACTCAATGGAATAAAGTTATGTGATAAAGACAGTGCAACTACTGCATACAAAAGAGCCTATGTGGAGAAGACATGTCAGCAAAATGCTGTCACTTCCATCAGGACAGGTGGGTCAGCAAGTTGTGACCAGCTGTCTGATAATACAACAAACCAACAAACTAACCATGGTTGGAACAGGACTACTCTAGATAAGTTGTGTAATGTCTACTAGCCAGAATTGTGGGGGGAGGTGTTTGTTTGTTTTTTAAAGATTTTTTTGTGTATTTTATCTTTTACATTCTGTGCTATGAAGGCTCCTACATTCTTACAAACTGATGTTAAGGATGGTAGGAGAAATGCATAATCCATAAGAGAAGTGTGGGGGTGGGAGCAAGATTTTTCAGTGACGTTGAGTTGCACAACATTGCAGCTTTTATCTGTCCTCTTCAACTTCCTAATTTCTCCTAAGAAGGCTACCTATATTAGCTGTCTCTTTATGATTTTGTTTACCCATTTGTTTCTGTGGAACTTGACAAAGCACTATGATGCTCTTGACTATTAAATAAATCAATCAATAAAAAATGGCCTCAATAGATCAGTATTTTAAAAAAAAGAATTAAGCCCCTTTTCAGTTCACAGTGTCATAATGCATGTCATATCTTGATACAGCAATCTGTAATCACAACAGAAAATCTTGGTTGTTTTGTATTTCTGATTTCACTGCAGTTCCTCATGTCATTGGCATGCCCCACTTTCAACAGGAACTTGAGATAGAAGATATATATTTGTCCCCTCTTCCTCTAGCAAACAAAATCAGAAAATGCTACGGTATTCATAAATGTATTTGTGCTTCAAATTCTTCTCTTCATGGAACTGAGAATTTTGAACATCAAGAAGATAATTGCGTTGTTCCCTCAGATTAGGTCTGTGTCTTTGAAATACACTGTGTTAGAATGTTAATTGAGTTTGACATAAGCATGGATATAAAATGCATCATGCCACTCAACTTACCAGCAGTGAAACTGATTACCAATTATAATCATTCTCTGCATGGTGACAGCATACCAAGATGGAGATGTTGAATATTTCAGTTTGCAATATTATCTGGGTTGTTTAAAGTACTGACTACGTGTCCTGAAACCAATAGAGGTAATTGGTATGCATGTAAGAGCTGGCAGGCTGAGCACATCACTTATTTATAGAGTCTTTTGATGTAACTCTGTGGAAAAAAAATGTTAATAAAACATGGTTCAAAGGAAAATTTACACTCACCATTATAATATGACATAAAGTACAAATTATTGTACCTAAATAACTGTTTTCTAGTGAATAGTATTCCTTTTTCCTTTTATTGAACTAGTCCACTGAAACCTAACAGAAGGGGGGAGGGGAGCACAAAGAACAAGAAGGCTATTAACTCTTTTCATTTTGTGATACAGCTATCTGGAAATTAAGATACATACACGAGACAGAGAGTGGAAAATCACTGGGTATGTCATTGCTTTCATAACCTTCTTATTTGCTCCACAAATTGGTTTATGGTCCTCTTAGGGCACATTCATCAACAAACTCCATGTCAACAATTGATGTGAAGCTTGAAATGGACCAGAAAACAGGATACAGGAAGTAACACGGTGACCTTAGTTGAAAGGCAGTGAGCCAGTTAAATTAACCTTCACATAAGTCCTTCTACTGCAAGGACACCAGCAATCCTAATTTCTCTTCAAACAGGAAGACAAACATAAAATCTTAAGATAATATTTACAGATTTTTTTTTTTTTTTTTTGACAAAACTGGTTGTAAACCGTATGGGATCTATGGAGAATCAAACTTTGTATCAGAGGCAAGAAAAACATAGACCTTCTGGTCACCAGCTAAGAAGTGAAAAGAGACACAATATTAGCAAATGCTGTTAAAAAGCAGTTTCATTAGACTCAGAATTTATTTTCTGTGGAGTGAAGGAAATCTTTAAAATTGGAGACAGGGAAAAAAGGGAGGTTAGAAAGTCCAGGCTATCTCATGGGGGTTAAATACTCTATAATATTTACTGAGAAAGCCCACTTAATCTTGTCATTAATGACTTAATTGTTATGTTCATGCCCTAGTGGTGGCAAATTAAAGTTGACCAAGCACTGACCATTGTCATTTCCATAAAGCTGACCATCTGCATTTCCTGCTGTTAAATGCTTCACTGTGTGACTTCAGTGCTCTGGGCATGTATTTTTAAAGAACTGTTAGCATTTCATGTAAGCTCAATAGCAAATTAGCAATGCTTTTTGGTCTTTAATTTTTGCCCTGTGATGCCTGTCCATCATGGCAATGAGAATTCTGGACAAGTCCAGAGATTAGTCAGTAGCATCTCCCAAAAGCCCCTTAGCACTTCACTGATCTTCCCTTACAGAGAGGCAGATGCCAGTAAAAATAATTAAAAGCTAAACAATGAGTGAATTCCTAATAGTGAGTTCCACACCCAGGTAGTCTCATTAATGTAATTTAAAGCCTTCAATTTTATGTGGCATGGAAGGCTACATCTGTCCATCAAATATACTTGTTGATCTTGTGGCTTGTCTGCAGAGCTGCAATCATGAAGGTCTTCCTGGTTTCATTTTGGCTCTGTGGAATACCTGGCATCACTTTTCAACTCCGCTTTGAGAATTAAAGTGGTTGAAATGAAATGCTTATTTACAAGCACATCCTCTTGAGACCATAATATTGCTGAAACAATATTTAATTACTTATAATGTATTTGCATGATGAGAGCATGAAGAGAAATATGGCAGTGAAATGTGGGCAAGGCCAAATTCCTTGCAAGTTGACTACTATCAAGATTGTAAATCCTGAAGAAAATACCATGGATTTAAGGTGGGCAGGAAGAAAATAAATTCTGCTAAACTGTGTATGTTGCTGCTGGGCTAACCAAATTCATGCTTTATTCATAAAACGCATAATATAATGCTTGAATGTAGAGCATTATTTCCGTGGCACCAGAGTCCTCAATAGACCTTAAGACACAGAAGGAAGAGCACAGGACTGCACATACACCTTCCCCCCACCAAAGATTTTTGGAAATGTATTGTGGGATCAAGTGAAGCCCAAGCACACTGCCAGTAAAGGAATTCACACAACATGGGGAGTTAAGGCCTCTTAACAGTGTAAGCGTACAACATCCTTCAGACAGGTGAGTAATCGGCCTGTTTGCACCCAAACGACATTTGTATATCCGGCCTTGGCAGGGAAAGTTCTAGTCAGCTGACTTACATGTCAACCTTTTCCAAAGCCTCTAGCAAAAGGTGGCTTTACAGGAGATGAGTACTGATCAGTCAACAGGATCTAGATGTGTATAACCAGCAGCTACTGAAGGAGTTATTTGTAGAGGGTAGACTTGGTCCAGTGGTGGGGCATTGAAGTTAGGACATTGCTTATTTCTGTAATTGGGGGACACAAAACTTAAAAGTTACAGAATTTTGTGGTTAATAACTGACGTGAAATAATCTTTAAATTCAGAGGCAAAACTGTTGTTCTCTATGAGAAGGGCAGTTAGATATGCTGCTAGTACCTGTAATTATACTCATTTGGTACAGATACTGTAACTCATTAGTAGTCATTAGTAACAGGTACAGATAGGACCTTTAAAAAAAAAAAGCCCTCAGGGCTTGAATGTACTGTGATGTAAAGATTACTGTTGCAGTTTTAAGTTGCTTTTTTATACTCTTCAATCAACATGAAGACTTACTTTTCATAGCATCAGTGGGGATGAGATCATGCCCCACTTGCTCTCATTGAGGTCACTTAGCCAGCTTTTTTCCCTCAGCCTGGCTGTCTATTTGTCACTGAAACCCTAACTCAAGTCCATCACAGTGGTTTCACCACTACCTGCTCAAAGTGCACCCTTAGGTCAGCAGAGTTTGCTGCCAACACGCTGGTACTCCAAGCCAGCTAGGGGTGTGTGAGCTCTGATGTCAAAGCAGAGTTGTTTTAGGAGGAGGTGTCAGGCTCTCAACATCCTGGTGTTAGGTCTGGCACAGCACCTGCAGACGTTGTGTGGCCCAGAGCTGCAGCCCACCACAGCTGCCTCAGGCTGCAGAGGCAGAGCAGTCGACCTCTGCCTGAGATCTAGGACCGGTCAAGTCCAGCGTAGCCTTTTCACGGGTGCCAAGTTTCAAGGCTGGAACTATTCCTTGAGTACCATCAAGGATGCAGCTGTCAGGAGCGGAAAATTAGGTTGATTTACCCTCAGAGAATGCTACACTAATTCAGGAAATGCACACAAAGGACATGAGAAACAAACATCAATTAGAAGAAGAAACATGAAAAATATCTTTCAGCATCTGCCCTGCCCTTTATTATTATTCCAAGTGCATTGAACCAATCATCCTCTCAGTCTGCTTCATTATTAGCAAATTGTAGAATAAATACTGAGTATTTTTATCTTCCCATTAGCAATGCTGAATCTCATTTCCTTGGCAGGAAGATTTCCATGACTGGCACAAAGGGAAATATCCTGTGATGGTCACCTCATTCACAAAAATGTCTTTGAAGGAAAATAAAGCACAATTTGGTCCTTTCTAATTTGTAGAAAAAGAAAGATGTTAATGAAATGACAGCAGCATCTTTATTAGTGCATCAAATTTTCAGCTGAATATTGAAAAAAACACAACTGTTTAGTGAACAGCCATAGGAAAACAGAAAGAAAATACAGGCAGAAAGAGCTTCTTTTGTTTAGGGTTCAAAGCACGATGACTACAGTTATTAACGTATTAATATTGAGTAATATTATGGTTCCAAAGTCTGCATATTATGTGGGAAAGAAGCATTTCTCAGTGATACAGAACATACATAAGGTATCAAGAAATCAGAGATTATGTCTACAGAGCTCCCCAAAAGAGGAGTGGCCGTGAGCCTGACGTGCTCTTGGTCTTGCTGTGGGCTCTGCCCGCAGCCACTGCACAGCCTGCATGACGAGGGCCTCTGCCGAAGGGCTGTGGGCAGGGTGGCATTTGCAGGCTTGCTGCCTGGGTGGGCGGGAAGTTTATTTTCTTTCCTTTCACGTGAACTTCTAATGCCCTGGAAAACACAATGCAGGCAAAGTGTGAAAGCTGAAAAAATTTCTCTCTGTATAAATGTATCTCATTAGTGGACATTGGCCACCCTCCACCCCATATCTAGCTGGGTCCTTCATCTACTTCAAGTGTTTTTTCTTTATAACGTATTGAGAAAGGAGACTCCGTCTGTCAGAGAAAGAGGGAAGCGAGCACAGGGAATTAATGCACTAGTTTCAGAACTTTATTCACCTTTTGAGTGACCATGCTCAGACTAGCAATTAGTTCCTGTTGGATGACAACTCCCTGTATGGACTCCGTACCTCTGATGTCCTAAATGACAAAAAGCTTCATAAGAAAAACCCTCTGGTAGCCATCCTCTTCTGACAGATCAGCTCATTTTTTTTTATTGTACTATGGATTATATTTAGCTTCAGAACCAGTGTAAATAGATTTCTGAGTATGCTTTTAGGTTTAGGTGTTGCTGTTGTAATGTCTTCTCCGCTGGCTATACTGATCTCTGTTTGCATGCACAAGGTTTCTTTTGCCATTGAGGTGTTCTAACAAAACATGCAAAACAAAAGAGGCAATCTGCACCCCTGAGTAAGCAATTTAACCACAGATAAGAAAATGATGGATTCTAGTCTATCTTATTCCATAAACTGAAAATAAAAATAATAATGAAGTGATCTGTAATAAAAAAGAAACAGATTACAAATATTACACTATTGATTTCGAAGGACTGTAATTTTAGAGAGGTGCTTTCAATTCTGTCAGCATTATAGATCCTGAAAATTAATGGAGTCTGTTTCAGGAACACTACCTTCCAAAAAACCACCTCTCATTATTTGCAATGTTTTGAATAAAAACTAGGTAGCCCAAATGTTTAAACAGATGTCTCAATGATATGCCTTTTTTCTTTACTAATCATAGTTATTAAAGCAACCACTTTATTTTTTATTGTGCTTTAAATGGGCATAGAAAATTTGAGTCTGATAATGACCTTTGTACATCATGCTGCAAATTGATTTTGATGACCTTTCACTCTCAGATAATTAGGCTTCATGCACATTCATCTTGTTCTCACTGCACTGAGACTGCCTACTGCAGTGGTCCCTGCAAATTCCCCCCTTTCCCGCATGTTTTCTCTTACTCTGCATCACCAATTTGTTGCTGTTGGAGAACTTAGTGGGTTTTGTGTAAAAATTGCAAGTTCAATTTAGATTCCCCTTAAATGTTAACACTTGCAGAGTGCCAGATTTGGGGTGAAAATGGTGACAATAGCTTTTTCTCTTTTCATAATGGAAGGTTCAAAAAAATCAGTTGTCAAATAGTCTTCCACTCATTGCTGTGCCTACCTCAGTTTTATTTTCTTCTCAAAAGTGGATCTAATTTGGATGATTTGGTGATTCAGCTTAAATATTCATTCAGTCCTCCACAAACTCCATATACACAACGTCATAATTATGGTAGAAAATACTGTGATATCCTAGGAAAGGATGATTTCCAGAAGGGAAAAAGCCCTGAATATAATGACTGAAGGACGAAACCACAGCATATAGACAGAACACACAAGCGTAGCTGTCTTTAATGGAATGTTTTTCCTTAGGCGTCAGCTGCTCTAAAAGTCTTATGGGGAAGTGCACCTGTAGCACCAAGACATACACTATAACTTCAGTATATTCTGTGAATGATCAGAAACATTCTGAACATGTACCCTTAAAAATCACACACTAAAAAAGCAGACATCCTGAAAAGTAGGGTACATTAAGTCCTTCAGTAGAAAATAGTAAAGGAAGTAAAAGCCTCATAACAACCTGTAGGCAATTACTTAATCCTAAACACATTATTCTAAGCAGGGTTCTTTCTGTCTTTTGATAACAAAAGTTGGACCTGTGTTTCATGTCCACAAGCTAGTACAGGTAACAGATGTAATAGGATGAGAGTTGTTTCTAGATTAATAAAAATTAGCAAGTCAATCCTGAATCAGTAAGGGACTGTATGGACCGATCACCCACAGAATCTATATTGCTTGTTTGTGTATTTGCATTACAGACCTGAACAGAGGACAAGGGTCTGCAGTGCCAGAGTTCTGCAACCAAGGATAAAAAAGCAAAGCCTTTTAATCCAACCTGTCACAAGCAATTTCATATGCATGTGCAAATTAAGACAATAAAAAAGAGAGAGAAAAATAAGCAAACAATTAAGGAGTACTGTTGTTTTGTAAAAGGGTAGCAAGTTTCAGCTCCCTGTAAAGAAGGACATAATTGTTTCTGTTGACATGCTGTGATGTCAACCCAGGCAAGTTCTATTAACTTCAGTCCAACAAGATAAGGACAACTGTGTATTTCTGCGAAGAAAAGGAAACTAGAACCGGATATGAAGGTCTCAGAGGGTAAGAAGAGCCTTAAAAACAGCCAAGCTTAACAGAACATTCATGCAGAGATATTTTTATTATTAATGTTATTGTTATATTTGTCAGAAAAGGCAAACTTCAAGAGAGGAAAGAGTCTGGAACATAGCCAGAATGTGTTTACTATCTTCTGAGCAGGATGGAAAAGAGCTTTCTGTGTTTCTTGCTGCGTAAGATCCACAAGGGCGAGGACTTTCTGTTCTCCTTTATTCTGTACAGCTCTCAGCACAATGTCAGTTCTTAATAAATAATAAATAAAATAATGACTTGGAGAACATATAAAAAGATGAGTGGGGAGGACATACTAAATTATTCATAAATGTTCCCAACAATGTCACTTTCCAATTAAAGTGTCATCCTATCGTCTGTGTGGGTGAGACAACAACCTTCATCTCACACAAATGTGACAGCACTAAGAGCAAAAGGATTTTGTCATATATTAGTACCTAGGATGTGATAAAACATTTAGAACAAGTTTTCAGGAGTGGAGTTTTTCTATAATTGTCTTGCCTACACCACTGAAATTCCAGTAATTTGTTTTCATATGAAATATATGGACTTCTATTTGACAAAGATTTTATTTAACAGTTTGAATAAAAGCTCATACACCACTTAACAGTTCTTTTTTTGAGCAAGTCACAATAATCAGAAATAAAGTCAAAATTAATGATAATTACCTCCCAACCCATTCCTCTCTACTGAAAATCTACTGGCCTAAGTGATGAGGGACTGCTTCTGTCCTGCCTGTGTCAACCAGGAGCGGTGTGGATCCTCATGTCAAGTTGTGCAGTCTAGTGTTTGTTCATGCTGTTCCAGGCTGGCTATATTCATGCTGTATCTTAGATGAACTTCAGCATGAGTTACCTCACCAACCTTTGTACTATACAGTGCAGACCTCCTTTAAAGCCACTGTCATGACTCTCCTGCCTCAGACGTAAATGCTAGTACCAGCATAGCCTATACAGCAAGGGGCTGTACTCTGCATCTCTCCCTCTGTTCAGTGCTTTCCTTGGTTCCTACAAAGACAGTGAGCAATCGGGTGAGAAGGGAGGAAAAGCAGGTGAAACATGTATCTGTTCTTCCAGCCCGGAGGAAATTGTTCAGAGCTGTATGTTATTGCTGTTCTCCAGTGGTTCCACTCTAAGTCATGCAGCATTTAGTGTGGTTCTCATAATTACAGCACTGGGAGCCATGAAGCAGTATTACAATAAACAGCGAGTTTCATTGCAATAAATAGTAAGTTTCTAGCTATCAGACCCACAAAATTTGAAACACTAAACTCTGGAAGACTCAAATGCAGAAAACAAATCAGAGCAGCTTGAAATGAGTGTTGTTAAATCTCATGATTCCTGAACACATCTGATCTGCAAAAAGAAAAGATGTAGCTTGGGCTTCCCATATTTAGGGAAGATTTCCAAGGCTGGATGACTGCAGGCAAAACTATTTTTATTTTATTTTTCCCCTTGGTTCAGAGATTTGGACCATGGTAAGAAATTTCTTAACATTAATGCTGTGCTCATTTGAATGTACTCCCCCTCCATTACAAAGATATCTCGTCTGTATAGAATTGATTAGTTCATTATACATATACATATATATAGGTCTACATAGCCAGGTGAGGAAATATCACTAATAACCATTTGATTTAATTGATAGTATGCGTAAAACAAACTGTTGGCAAATTTCAAGGACCTGATTTTTTTATTTATTTTACAGCTGAAACTAGTGATGGGATTTGAGCATGTGGCAAATGAATGTAAAATGTTATGGAGAGCACCAGTATGCAGTATATTTCCTGGATTCTCCGTTTTATTTACAGCTGAGCTGATGCACAAAGCCTTTGAGCTGGCTTCTTAGAGCATACTGCACAGTCATTTTGTTCACTTTCATGTCAACAAGGTTTGGCTTGATAAATTAAAACAGAAAAATGCTGGGTAAAGCACTACAGACCTACACGATTCATTTTGCAGCAATTTTCTCAAGGCTGCCTCAAGAATGACCTGCTATCTTCCTCGTCTTCTTATCATTTTCCCATCTGGAAAAGTCTGAGCCATGTGGTACACTGGGGAGTAAGTGGTCTGAGACTGCTGCATTCAAAGGCCATTAACAATCATAACTCTTAAAATCACCACCCTCCTGCAGACAAGGATAATAGTAGTCTATAGAATAGGTAGGGAGGTCAGTAGTTAACTTTTACTAGAATAAATACAAAGTAAATTGTTTGGTTTTCTTTGTTACCTCAGACATAAAACAAGAATTGCAGTTTTTAGAGACTACTACTGAAGATTACTGCTGAAAACATGGAACTTTAAACCTTTTAGACCTTAATGTCCAGTGAAAACCGCCTTTTGTATATATATATATTCTGGATTACTTTATTAATTTTCTTCCCCTGAAATTGAAATGCAGCTGTATTTTCATAGAGCCTGGCAAGGTTTACTAATTTAGCAATTATCTTGGTAGTCTAGCCCAAGGTTTTGAAATGCAAAAATCTGGAGAATTAATTTTCAATAGAGAGGGACAAATCTAAAAAGATATTAATTGCTAATAATATCAACTCTATGTCAGTCAGTGCAGTGCCATAAATGAAAAAAAAAAGCAAGAATTAAAGATAATATCAAATTTCAAAGTCTGAATTTCCTAATTAGTCTTTGATCCCTAAATGAAATTCAGAAAAGTTCTGTGAAGAGAATAGAAAACACTAGGGTTAGATAAAATGGGATAGAAGGCAAAACAGTGCTGTCACTATACTCAAATGCCTACAATGGCAGATCATCTAGAAAAATAAGAAACAAATGAAAGAACTAACTTCTATAAAAGAGAGACATTAATCAACATCTAAGGGAATTGATAATAATTACAGCAAATCAATAAAAGAATGAAAAAAATGGTTCATCTTAATGGTAAAACCATACATTACATATTACTGAGTGTTAATAACTGTTATTATTTGCAAGGTTAGTAAACCCAACAATTAAATTTCCAGTGGTACAGTAGGTACATCTATATGTGGGCATGTGTACATGCATACACACACGCCTGTATGTTTTACTTCAGATGAATGGCAAATGTCAGCACTAAAATTAAAGAAGTCCACCTAATAGCCCACCCGTCACGGTGAACTAAATGTGCAGGTATATTTGAAAAGTTCCTTCTCTGTTCTATGAAAGGTTTAGGATTTCAGTATTTTAAATCCTTCAAATGGGTGACACTTTTTTGCTTCAAAAATACTTTGTCTCAAAAATTCTTTGCTTTGAAAATTCTTTGCCTCATGAAATGAAGGAGAATTTTAAAAAAATGTATTTTGCTTCAGTCCATATCTATTTGTAATGTTCATATTTGTCATTGCATTCTACTTTTCTGTACCTATAGATCTCACTTATGGAATCTGGAGTAGTGAATTCTACCACTGTATGAGAGGATAAAGCTTAGCATACTCATGGTAAGTCCTTTGTAAATTTTAGGCCCTTTTTTGAGACTCCTTTTCCTCTTCCCCTTCCCCCTGAAATCCTGAATGGCTCAGTGAATTGCTAAGGGTTTATGGAGCCTTTCACTCTGGGTCACTGGTTTGATTCAAGTCTAAGTCAGCAGTGAACCAAGAGTCATTACCATCTGAGGATGGGTTTGTGCTCCTTTAAAATGAATTGGTGGCTTGAGCCAGTTTCCTTTGAGGTAAGAGGACACAGAGGAACAACTGGCAGTGTTTTGGTGCAGTGTTAGCTGAGGAGACAATTTCTGACCCGTGGAGGAATCACTCCAACTCAGGGAGGAGGAATGCTCAAGCTCCATTAAAAATGTCTGCCAACTATTTTTTTTGTGTAGAAAAGGTGAAGAATTTGTTTTCCAGTGCTATTCATCTCTGCTGTATTCAAGAAGAGCATGCATGAGAAAGAAGAGTAAAGAATTTATGTGACTGTATAGTCAAGTTGTCATTAAGGAAACTTTCTGAGAAAGGAAGAATGTTATCTTGCCTTCTTGCTGTGATTGTCCTCTGGGAATGAATACATCCTGACTAGGAAAGAAACAAAAAAATATTATTAAATCACATGAAATTGATGGGACTGTGAAGGAGAGCTTTGCCATCACCTATAGGGCTACCTTTGCTTTGATGAGGTAATCTTTATTTTTTAATGGAATGATCCTTTTCAATAGTCTTCCTCACCTACAAGTGTAGTTTTCCACTTCCTGCATTCTTTACAAGTAGCTTTAGTAAGTTCAGTGCTCATCTTCACAGTGTCCTCTGTGAAGAGATGGGCAATTTCTGATTTGTTTAAATTTTTTTCAGCTGATAATGGAACTCTGCCTGTAAACAAAAAGACATTTATTAAGTGATGGCATTGCCTTTCTATTGGTGGTCCTTCTTAAATGAGACTGCTCTGTATTTACATAATTCCCATCTACATGGTGTCGGAAGGTCTGGCTGGTTTCTAGTCCTGATCCCCTTTTCTCTTATCAACACTATTTGTCCTTTACTCATAATAGCAATATATCTAAAAATGTTGTCTACTTCAGTCTAATCCCATTTCAGCAGGCTTTAGATGGCAAAGTCCTTTAACTTACTAAATAATGAAATCTCAGGTTTACTGAATAAGAAAACCATATTCTTATGAATTAGTACTCTTCCCCCGACCTTGGTGGAACTTATATTACTTCCCTAAACCAACATGTCATTGGTGACTTCCTACTTTCTTTCTCCAGTTTTCCATTCTAGTGAATTTTTTTTTGTTCAATACCTATGCAAAATATACCATGCATGCAAAACATTTTTTTTTTGCATGTAAGATCCTGTATATTGCAAAATTAAATTCTGTTGTTCAACAATTGCAGGTCTTGACAGGAGATTACTTATAGTTTAAGCTGACTGACTAGTGCTCCAGTAGTTCCAGCTACTGGAATAGCAAACCTTTTGACTGCTGTAGTTCAGAATCAAGCCTCTTATTCTGCAAAACACCTATACAAGTAAATAGTTTTACACTTGTGGTTAATTCTATTTTGTTCAGAATAACCTCCCATCACCAAGTCTGACTTCAATATTTAAATGATTGTTTAACTCTGAACTTCTTAGCTCTGGTCACTTAACTGTGAATTTAAATAACTCATTGAATGTGATGGGAAAAGCATGCCTTCCATGTTGATATTTGCGTACAAATATCTGCTTCTAGAACGGGATCCTATAAGGAACAGCCCATTTAGTATACATATACTTCATATTAAAATGTGTGTTTACTTAAAAAAAGAGCTAATTCTTTGTGTTGTAAGATTTACATATGGCATGCCCTAATTGGATGACTGACAGGAGATGATGCAATAATATGTTATTTTATCAAATATATTTTTAAATTATTCTTCCAGTGAATAAATCTGAACATGCAGCTAAAAAGCAGGGGGACTGGGAGGGAGAGGCGGGCTCATGTGTAGAATTAATTTTGCCCTCTTGAGAAATCCCCATGACTGCACACAGTTCAAAACCCATTATGGTTGTTCCACAACCAAACATTTGATGCACTGATCAGTGTCAAGAGTGGAGGTAGGAAAAAACCACAAAATGAGACTGAAGAGCCTGGATGGTGCCAGCTGCTCTCTAACCTTGACTCAGCAGTGAAAGTATTAAAAAAAAAGAAATAAAGAAAATAGAGAAAGGAAGAGAAAAACAAGCAAGTAAGCAAGCAAAAATGAAAGCAAGAAAATAGGACAGACCTGAAGATATTGCTCCCTCCAGATAACAGCTTTCTTCTTTCATCTGCTGAAGTCTTACTTATTCTCCATTAATAAATCAAAATATCAGAGCAGTCTTGTATACACCAGCTGTGGGTTCCCCAAGGGAAAGTTAAAATCTTTTTAACTCCTCGAAGCAATAAAAATACTGCCTTCTAATTATTAAATTTATTATTATTATTATTATTTGTGGGTTTGTAATAAAACCATTAAAAAAGACATGGCAGAATCTGTCTCTCCCTACATGCTTTTTGGAGTGTTGGAGTTCATTCACTGGAGTCTTCACAGAAACAGAAAGAATAGTGAATTGAAGACTTTCTCTAAAAGAACAGAATCAGCATATTTTGCTCATGAATCAGAGAGATTTATTGTTCTTAACACAAACATTTGGGAAGCAGACACAGAAGCCTGGAAAATATCGTGCAATGGCTAATATTAACATAAAAAAGAAATTTCCCACTAAAACATGTTGTGGCTAATGATTTAAAAAACTATTCACTATTTAAGTGCTGCTGTCCCTTGAACCCATATATTTTAAAACCAAAGACATTTACTAGTGGATAGTTCTGCTTTTGGAAGCTCTCATTAAATACTTCATGTTAAATACTGGTGTCAAAGGTTAAGGAAACACCCCATGAACTGAGTAAACTATGTATTCAAGTAGTCCTCTTTAAATTACTAATTTATGTTCACGTTGATAATAGCTAGATCTTTCTAGATCTTTGATTCACACTTGGGTAAAAATACCACAGCCTAAAAAAGTTAGGCAGAGTCAAATAAAACTTAATGGAGAATGAAAAAAATTGAATACCCATAAAATGAGAGAGGCAAATAATGCAAATATTATTAGATTCAAAACATAAAGCAACCTCCCAACTGCTTCACAACCTGAGATTTACAATTTTGACTGCTTGTTATTTATTTTCAGTTGCTTTTTGTGTAGTGTGGTGTCTGCATCTTACAAAGTTAGAGGAAAGGAATATGATTATACATTCAATGGGGCTGGGAAAAAAGGTGTGGTATAAAATAAAAACTAACTAGAATCTTTGTTGCAATATACAACTGAAGTGCAATATTTCTGTTTTGATTCCATTAGTTAAATTCACTTTCTGTTTTGTTGCATCTTTCTTTGTCTCTGCATTGAGTGATTTGGCTGCAATGGATGTGCCAAAGAATTGAGCTGTTCTCACCTTCTTTCAGTGTAACTGCTTTATCGTTGGAATTTAAATAAGCTTTACACTTTTTGAAAATTTGGAAGCTTATGTCAAACCAAATCTCCTTGTAACTTAACTGCATCTAGTAATGATAGAAAAGTAATTCAGCAGCTGATCCAGCATGTCTTAGTCAAGGTTACGCAAGCTAGACGCCAACCTGCAAAAGAAAGTTATCAAACTTAACAGTAAAATTTACATTACATGGGGATATGGACCCCTGTAGCCTCCCTTTAACCACTGTCAAGCTCAGCACTGACTAGTGATGTTTCTGGAGCTCTGTACACACTTACAAATGTGACCTGTCTTTGCCTAGAAGAGGAGCCGCGCCGCATGCACGATGCCTTTGCGGGATCCCTTTCATAGGAGAAGGGAGGAATTCAGAGTCTTGGCCAGAGTGTTATGTTTTCCAACTAGCCCTGCTCAGCAAACTGCTTCCTGAGCAACTGTTTCAGCAGCAATTCTGAATTTAAAACAGCCCTCGTAATAGACTGGAGGGCCTGATCACAAATTCATTGTCCTGAAATTCGACAGGGTATTTGACGTCATCCTTAGCATTTAAGTAGGTCACTTTTCCAGAACAAGAGATTCAGGGCAGCTGGGTCCAGCCTCATGGTTCACATTCAGTGGATTGCTTTTAACTAAGTTGTAGCCTCTCATCTTGAACTGTTGTTACATATCACTCATCACTACCTGTCAGAAGTTATATCGGTATCTGTAGCAGCTGTTGCATCTTCTGGATGAAAGTCTCAATGTTTACCTTTAAAATGTCAATCCTTCCACACTATCAGCATTCACAGACCTGTTCATCAGTTAGTTCTCAGCTGCAGCTGCCCTGGAGATCTGCTCAGAACAAATGAAGCTAGCAGCACAATTTGAATACAAGGAAGAAGCCGTAGTAAAAGTCTTCTGCAGGTTTCACTTCACAGGCCAGTTCTCAAAGGGATCTTTCTGCAGTGATAGCACTTGACTGTGATTTACCATTTACATCTTGTGTGGAAGGGACTGGCATAATTTTAATAACAGACCTTATCTGCTGAGATTTAAAGGCAGCAGAATTTATCCACTTAGGTGACTGCAAAGAAGCAGGAGACCGACCGCCGGCCTTTGCAGTTGATACTCTATCCAGCAACAACAGCTACATTCAGACAGCACTATGCGCCATCCATGGTGCAAATTAGGAAATCATTCTAATCGCCAGTGAAGGCTGTCAGGATGCCTGACTGCCATCTCTAGACAGCAAAGACGCAAGGAAGGAATGGTTAGGCTGTCATTCTCCGTGGCCTGCAGAAAAATTTTGGGTAAGCCTGAGAAAATCAACTTCCCTACTGCCTCAAATGCCAATGAAACAGTTTCCCTTGAATAAAGCCAGCATGCTTTTCTGCTGTTTCGCCCTCAGACTGTATTGCATGCTTCTGAATTTGAAAACCTATCAGTTTGGATGCACTACTGAATAAATTACAGGCTGACTTGGCCTGCTTCTGGCCATTGCCACAATATTTGTGACCTGATCATGAAAGGGTGCAGCAGATAATCACCACAATCCCTAGTCTTAGTGGATTAACTACTTACGAATAATTTGGAAGTCGTCATTGTTCTCTGATAACTGTTCTTATATCTGAATTATGTTATTCCTAGAACATATATACATAAAACATTTGCTTACTTTGGTGACATAGCTAGCAGAGCAGATATTGTACTTTATTACCCAAAATAAGTTGGTAGTCCTCCCTATTTGTTGAAGTATTAATCACATCATGAGAACACAACAGTGACATTCACAGCATAGCCACACAAAGATCCGTTGCATTGTGCGGATATTTGAAGGAAACCCATGGATGCCGAACCTGCCATCTCCGCTCTACAGCCTCTCTGCTATGGCAGCATGTTTTAAGGCTCCAAGAGGAACTGAAATATATAGGTGACTGATAACAAGAAGTGAAAAGTTTTAGCTACATATCACTTGTGTTATTCACTGTGTGTTGTCCATGTCTGGTGTAGTGGCTTCTTGGGGCTCTCTGCAGGCAGTAACATAAACTGTGTATATCTCTCTCTCTCTCTCCCTGTCCGTCTATCTCTCTGCTACAGGTACAGAGGGAAGAGCAAGACCTCAGAAGCTGTACTGTACCTTAGCAATTAGTACCCAACTCCACAGCTGGACAAGACAAATAAATACTGAGTTGTGGAGTCTGCTGGCTGTGGCAACTGTAAACACAGTCCTTCTCATCCAAGGCAGAAACCTTTGGCGCAGGAAGCTTCTGTTTGCACTGTGTCCTTTGTGCCTCTCCTCTCGCTGAGTGGGAACGCAGCCTCTGAGACTGCCAATCCAGCACCTACCGAAAGCACAGCACGAACTAAAAAACGGGAAAGAAAAAACGTTTTCCTTTGATCTACAATCCATGCTCTGCCCTTCCTGTGCACTGTTCATACATATGCACCACATAAAAAAACACATCTAGAACAAGTTCCTTTCTGTTGTTCATATGTGTGAGCACGGGCTTGATCATCCAAACGAACGAGCATGTGGGACACAGCCAGGATCTCATTCATTAAAATCACACAATTTTTATTCACTGGCTCCATTGATGCTTTGCTTGGAACATTTTTGCAAAGTCCTTGTGCCTTTGTGGTTACATTGTTGTGAGATTTTAAGGCTGCTTAGAAGTGAGAAATACTCGCAGGTGAAAAGCAGGCTGTTTTCTGTCTCTGCCTCTTTATCACAGCCAGATCAGGAAATGGTGATGAACATCCACGCTTGCACGTGCTCTTCCATCAGAGATGGAATCATCAGGGAACAGTTGCACATTGTAAATGTTTTCCATCAGTAGGCACCTATGACTATAATCATTCATCCTAAACCGCGGATTTATGATAAGGTATTATAATGCAAACTGTGACTGAAATTTGATTTTGCTGTTGCAGAAAGAGGGAAAAATGGATTTTCTAAGGCAGACTGATAATTAAACTCGGGAGCGCTGGCAGAACAGCTGAATGTAATGGATAAGTAGTTGCTATCCTGCAATTAGAGTATTAGCGATCTCAGAAATGGTTTGCCGTTCCATCAATGAATCCATCTGGATCATCGAATTAAAAAAAAAAATCTAATTTCATTATGAGTCTTGGGGGCTATTGTATGATGTCTGCTTTTGGCTCTGTGTTAACAGCCTACCTAATTTTCCTCACTCTCTAAAATGAGATGTGGTTTCAAAGGAGCAGCTTTTCAACATTTACATAAGCACACATAACATGCTTCAAAGCACGTGATTTGACTTCACTCCACAGAGGAGCTCAGTGGTGCCCAATACACAATATGTCGTTATAAAAGTACATTTGAAAAACAATGTACTTGAAAAAAAGAACAGTTGTGGTCACTTCAGAGTCATTGTTAAGCCATGTTTATGGGCATTTCACTGACACAAAGGTATTTTTGTTCCACTAAAAGAGGAAGTTAACTTAATTAACAGTGGAATCCTCCTGGGAAAGCAAAGAACCGTGTAAAAGATTTTGAAAGAAAATCTTCACATTTCACAATCCGAAGCACATATCTAGAGATAGGAGCTACACAAACTATAAATGTGTCTAGATGGTGAGTATGGAAATAAAATTGGTACGCGTGATACCAATGTCCGTTTCACGCACAGACACGCACCTAAAATAAGACGATTCGGGAAACTGAAGGAAACATCCATTTGCCAGGATAAAAAAAAAATGGGAAGGCACTTTTTGTTGTTGTTGTTGTTTTAAACAACCGAGAGAAAGGGAGGAAAATAACACAAAAACCAGCCCTAATTTTATAAACCCTGACATTTTAGCAAGCTAGGACTGAGACTCTTTTGTAGTAGAATCCTAATTTGTTCATTTTACACTGTCTGAGTTACTGGATCAAAAAGCAGTGTCAAATGCCCAAAGCAGTGTTTGTCAGCAGTTCTTTTTTATTTCAAAGCATCTGAATAGAGGAAGGCTAGTACTGTATTTCCAAACAGACATAGGAAGGCTCTTGTTGGCAGCCCCTTGCTGCAGAATGAATACACGCCATGAGTATAGACCATTTGTCTGCTGATTACAGCAGACCCCGGGGGAGCTGATGTTAGCTCTCATTTTCACCTCTCTTTCTCTCACAGTGTCTCCTTGCTGTGGCAGTCCTGCCTCCCCTCCTCCTCCTTCCCTTCATTCCTCACAGCTTTGAGTCGATCTGACTTGGCAGTGGTATATTTAAGACTGTTTTCCAAATTAAAATCAGACTAGGATGTTTGAAATGTGTTGACTTGCCTTGAAGGTTAACACAGAGAAGAAAAAAAAGGGAAGCTATTCTCATTTGGAATTCAGCACTGATCATAATGAATGTACTTGGTATTCATGTGAATCTCACATGTATTTCCATAAGAGTGCTACTGTAATTTAACACTGGTACTAAAAACACTGGGGGGAGAGAGGCACTTAAAATAAAATGTCATGGAGAAAAAAAAAGGATATACATTGTGTCTCTGAAGCAACTCTACAGTTTGCCTGTTGTTTTAATACTTGATTTATAAGCTTTTTCTCCCATCCCCCACTCATTTCCGTAGAATTTTTCTCAGAGAAAAGATGAGGAATATTCTTTTACTGTGCTAAATATGTAGCTTTATGATTCAGTACTCCCGGGGCAGTGGTGATGTATGTGCTATCAAATTACATGGATTTTACACACCTATTTTCTCTGATATCCAATAAGAAATGTGTACTTACTGCAGTAACCTTGCATTACTCATGCTACACTTTGGAGAGACAGAGCACGCTGCACCAAATACATTCTGTAGCCTGCTGTCTCATTTTTTTTCCCTTACAGTATTTTAAAGGGGAAAATATGTGTTATGCTCCAGCAAATCATTTTCTGAGATTCCTAATTCATTTTAAAAATAGGGTAAATGGCCATAGCTCAGTAACAATGGACTTCAGAGCAAGATACGACCACACCAGTTGGGAATAATTTCTTCTGATGTAAAGTTGACCATTCTTCACTTTTCTCTCTTTGTGCACACCCTGATTGCTCTTGGCAGTTTTCTCCTCTTTCATTAGATTGTTGTTGCTGGAGCAACACAATGAACAACAACTTTTAATGTTTAATTGTGGAAAAATCTGTGTAAATTCACTTGCTGCTCTTATAAACTTTCTAGAGTGAAAGGGTGTTTCCCTCTACTCTTCAGTGATTTACGTACTTAAAACTTCGTTCATCTAAGTCTTTATCACAGAAGACTACATTTATGCTCTAAAATCAAGACTTGGTTCCTACCTCTCTGGAGAACAAATGAGTCACAGGGAGTTAGCAAAGGTGGGGTGGACGCATGGATATGAGGGGCTAAGGAGGGGTGGGGTATAAACAAGTTTCTCTGGTGTTAAGCAGAATCTCAGCTTTCAGTTCTTTCAAGCTTTCTTGTTTCCAAGAGAAGAGCTTAAAAAAAAACCCCTGTCTGCCTACCTCGACTACCCTAGAAATACATGCAGGGAGCCTGATACCATGTAAGGCATATGGGATCCATTCACCTGCACAGGGAAGCAGTTCCCTTAAATAAAGTCCCTAATCCCCTCTCTGCACAGATAAAAGGTGATGGACATCTTGGAAGCTCCCTGATGGAGAATCTATCCTCTTCAGTTAAGTAGTTTGGGAGCTCCAGCTGGTCAAAACAGATCTCTTGCTGGTGCCCTCTGGAAACATGTCTCTCCACAGATTTTTACAGAGTTCTTGTTAGGAAGACTGCCTCATTAGGAACCTACATAATACTTGGATGCATGAGATAGGAGGACTGAGTTCTACACTAGTGACTGAAATAGTGAAAATACTTTAAACTGTTGAGTATTTCATTGTTCATCAGTACAGACATGAGAGGAGATGAAGCATCATGTTGTGATATACATACTGCTCTGCATAACTCATGATGTGTATGGCCAAATAAGCCATTTACATTGCATGGAGGAACAGCCAGGGGGATTATCTTTGTTATGAGACTTGAACCACTATATACCTGCATGTATTTTACATACAAAAGTAAATGTTTTAGATAAATTACTTTTTTTTCTTTACATAGAAATCTGTTATAAAATACAACATCATTACAGCCAGTCTGGTTGTGGTGACTTGGGGAATGAGTCTCGATTTAGAACAAATTATTTTTTCAGCATGATTTTGCAAGCCCCAACTATGTTTTAGCAGCCACTGAAGTTAAAGGCAGGTTGATATATTTTGCCTAGTAGACACTTAAAAAAGGGAGTGAGAAAAGATGAAATAATTGAAAATTAAACAGATCCCCACAACATGAAAGAGGGATACAGCAATATGTTGTTGTCTCAGTAGTTCCTTTTGACTGAGAGCAAACTGAAATGATGGGACTAAGGTGGTGGAAGTATTGCATAAAGACTGGCTTTATGTATTTCTTGTTCGGAGTGGAAGGTGTGGTGACCGCTGTTGTAGTAATACAGGAGCTTAAGTGAGCAGGGAACATTATACATGAAAAAATACAGGACTCCTGACAAAGGCCTGCCTACCCTGTACTGAAGTCTTGCAAATATCTATGGTCAGAATATATATTTTCACCATAGTTGCCCTTACTTTGTCTATGCAGACTTCGGAATTAAATTACTTTTCTGCTGTGACTATTGCACTATGAAATGTCATATTCCTTTGCAGACTATATTATAAATGTTATTCTTTAATATATGCATAGAGATATGTCATGAAGAGCATGTCAGCTGAAGCTTTAATAATACAATAGACATAATGAAAATTAATTGCTCACTTATAAGCTAATTTTTTTCATTTTTACCCACACTGAGGCTGTAATCTTATTGACATTTCCCCATAGCTGTTACCACTCAAAGTAGTTGCCTTTCCTTGTCCTCCACATCTTCTTGTCCGATCATTTTCAATGCAGTATTTTCTCAGCTGTGCTTTTCTGTAGGGGTTTGTGATGAACAAGAGCTTTTTTAGGTAGCAAAAAGTGACTAGGCAAGTGCTGAAGCTGACACCGTCAATGAGAGAAATGTCCCTGGAAACAAAATTGAAGAACACAGAATTGAAGCGGGTCAGCTTACGTTCTTCTTTCAGACGATGGTAAATGGCAACGAATGGCCTCCTCACATTCAAAGTGTTATTGGCACATTTTGTCTTTCCTTGCCTTCGTTGTGGAAAGCATCTTTGCACTTGTTCACTTACTGCATTTCATGTGATCTATGACAGTTTTCAGCTGAGGACTATTAATTTGTTAAAACATGTTAGCTTGATCACCTGATATAAAGTTATACGATCAAAAGCACTACTTTACCCCACAATACTACTGCAAGTTAGTCCAAAAACATCCTTTCAGATGCAGGAAAACGTAGGCAGAAATATCCATCTAGTTTCTCAGAATTAAATAACTTCTAAAAAGAAAGAGGAAAAGACTGAACTGTGCTGAACTGGAAATTTTTAATCTTGCTACAATATAGTTCTGATTTAATGAAATTGAGAGGAGAAAAGAGAAAGCAATTCTAAAAGTCAATCAATAAGGTAATCATTTGTTAATTAAAGTAATAGAAAAGGGGTTACTTGACCCTACAAAAAGGGCAAGAAGGAGGACCCAGGGAACTACAGGCCGGTTAGTCTCACCTCCATCCCTGGAAAGGTGATGGAACAACTCATTCTGGGTGTCCTCTCCAAGCAAGTAGAGGAAAAGAAGATCATCAGGAGTACCCAGCACGGATTCACCAAGGGGAAATCATGCCTGATCAACCTGACAGCCTTGTTTGAGCCTGCTAGATACTAAAAATGGAAAGAATGCTTTCTACAAACTAAATTTGCATCTGTAAATCTCTAAAGTCCTTACAGCACACAATTCTCAGTTTAAGTTGGATGAGTCAGGAAAGATGGCAGCTGCATTAAGGAAGACTGAGTAATAACTACAGGGGAACTGCTAAGAACGTCAACATTTTCCAGAGAAAGTTTCTTAATAAAAATTATTAACCAGATATATTTAATAGCAAATTCCAACTCCACCAACATTCAGAATTACTAACAATTACTAACAATTCTAGGTGGCTTTAGAATTACCTGTTTTAAGAAATCATTAATTTAGGCCTTAAGCTATTATCAGAATAGACACAAATAACTGTATAAATGTAAATGATACTTTTATATTAATTCATTGCTACTTCTACTATACTATTTAAATATATTTCAGTCTATACACAAGAGTGAAGTTTATTAGTTTGCATGAAATAAACAGGTTTTGAGAAAGAAAAATGTTCTTGATGAATTCAGTTTCAGTTCAGAATATTTGGACCTACATGAGAGACTCAGCCTTGAGCAAAGGCTTTGACATGGTTCTTGAATTTCCAGGAAAGAGGTCTGCAAGAGCAGGTCCTGAAACCCTGTAATATTTACTATCTAGTTTAATGATCCCAAAGTCTGTGCTGAATCAGAGGTAGAAATGTTAAAGTAATTACCCTGGAAAGTCAATTTAATGAATGCCCAATATGTGAAAGCATTATTTCTGTAATCTTTTCTATTGCCCAATTTATCATTTTTATTGTTCATTTACCTATGTTATATAGTTCTAGTATGAATTATACTCTCTAATATTCGTTTTTCTTCAATATGACTTGTTAGATAGCTAGTGAAAAGATCCTCTTTAAAGAGGGACCTTTGTACTTGTGAAAACTTTAAAATATAATATATCTAAACATAAATTCATTCCCGTCTCATGTTTTTTGGAAGAATTCCTATGCTCCTTACAATAATTATCAGAAATATTTGTTTGAACAGGGACTTTAATCTTCACTATTTCCTTTCAACTTTCCATTTGGTTTGAAAGCATGGCAATACTACTGAATTTGTGGCTTCCAGTATCCAGTTTCAGGCCTTGATTCTGCAAAAAATTCACACCAGTAATTCCTTAGCTACTTAGCTGAAATACAACATAAGATTTGTGACAACGCACGCAAGCAGGACTGCTGACAACATCAAGTCCTAATACAAGAAGTTCATATGATATAAATGCAGTATTCTTTCCTAAATTCAGGGGTAAAACAAATTAGCTGGTGGAGAAAATGAGCCTCATTAGGACTATAGGAAATGGTAAAGAAAATCCATCTCTCAGTATGCTATGACCCAGACTGTAGGAACCCTGAATGTTTGGGAATGACTGTATAACTTCTGAGTTTACATTTTCCTGTGATAATTCTCTCTCTAGTATTTATAAAAAAGCCCCCCTTTAGAAACCTTGAACTGGAATAATGGATTTTATGGTAGGCACCATAGTGAAGAAGAACATACTTCCGCACATTTGCACATTTTAAGAGTTTACTCAGCTACTCAGTTTGAAATGGTTTGAAGGGTAGATGTCAGGAGGTAATTGGGCAAGGTGCAACTTTCAAGAAGACAGTGTTGGAAAATTAAATTAAGTAAAATTGAATATTAGTGGAATAACAACAAAGAGAAAATGGGATGAAAAAAGATGAAGATTATAATTATTTTGACAGCCACCGGGTTCCTTTGCTCTCATGGAGTGGCTGAAGCATGACCAGACACTGGCTTTATGGCCAGTACAAAGGCCTTTCAAGAAGGAAATCAGGGCATACTTTATAACTATTCTGTACCCCAATAGTGCAACCTCTCACCAGGAGGACCCTCCACATCCACAAGAAAAGAAGAGAGATTAATCAGAACCCAGTCACAGAACTAGGGTCAGTCTGGCACAGCTTTAAGAGGGGAAGAGATTAGGTCTTACTCCTATAAGCAAATGCTGGCAATTTTAATGCCAGGTTAAGGGCGGCAACAGTGACTTCAGGTTCTGAGGCTATGCCAGGAGGGAGGACTTAATATAAAAAAGAGCATACAGGGCACTTCATGAGATGGAGAGGAGCAATTTTGTATGGAAGTGTTCACCAAGTCACTTTCAATCATTTATCAGCAGTCCTAACTAAAAGGGGAGGTCCCAGTTGACTGGAGGTTAGCAAATGTGACAGCCATCTACAAGAAGGCCTGGAAGGAGGATCCAGGGAACTACAGGCCTGTCAGTCTGACCTCAGTACCAGGGAAGGTTATGGAGCAGGTCATCTTGAGTGTCACCACGCAGCCCATGCAGGACAACCAGGTGATCAGGCCCAGTCAGCATGGGCTTATGAAAAGCAGGTCCTGCTTGACTAACCTGATCTCCTTATATGACAAGGTGACATGCTTAGTGGATCAGAGAAAGGCTGTGGACATTGTCTACCTGGACTTTAGTAAAGCCTATGACACCATTTCCCACAACATTCTCCTAGAGAAACTGGCTGCCCATGGCTTGGATGGGCATAATCTTCACTGGGTAAAAAACTGTCTGGATGGCCAGGCCCAGAGAGTTGTAGTGAAAGGAGTTAAATTCAGTCGGTGGCCCAGGCAGTACTGGGGCCAGTTCTGTTTAATATATTTATCGATGACCTGGATGAGAGGATCAAGTGCACCCTCAGTAAGTTTGCAGATGATACCAAGTTGGATGGGAGTGTTGATCTGCTTGAGGGTAGGAAGGCTCTACAGAGAGGTCTGGACAGGCGGAATCGATGGGCCGAGGCCAGTTGCAGGAGGTTCAGTGAGGCCAAGAGCTGGGTCCTGCACCTGGGTCACAGCAACCTCATGCAATTGTACAGGCTTGGGGACGAGTGGCTGGAAAGTTGCCAGTGGAAAAGGACTGGTGGGTGTTAGTTGGCAGCCAGCTGAATATGAGCTGACCAGTGTGCCCAGGTGGCCAAGAAGGCCAACAGTGTCCTGGCTTGTATCAGGAATAGTGTGGCCAGCAGGAGCACGGAAGTGATTGTCCTCCTGTACTCGGCACTGGTGAGGCTGCACCTCGAATACTGTGTTCAGTTTTGGGCCCCTCACCACAGGAAAGATGTTGCGTTGCTGGAACAAGTCCAGAGGAGAGCAACAAAGCTGGTGAGGGGTCTGGAGCACAAGTCTGATGATGAGCAGCTGTGGGTTGTTCAGCCTGAAGAAAAGGAGGCTGAGGGGAGACCTTATCACTTTCTACAACTACCTGGCAGGAGGCTGTAGTGAGGTGCGTGTTGGTCTCTTCTGCCAAGTAACAAGCAATAGGACAAGAGGAAATGGCCTCAAGTTGCACCAGAGGAGGTTTAGAACAGGTTGCCCAGGAAAGTGGTTGAGTCTCCATCCCTGGAGGTATGTAAAAGATGTGTAGTCATGGTGCTTAAGGACATGATTTAGAGGTGGACTTGGCAATGCTAGGTTAATGATTGGACTTGATGATCTTAAAGGTCTTTTCCAACCTAAACTATTCTATGAATCTATGGTTCTATTCTGTTCTAATTGCTGGCTTTGGCATTTCTTGTCAAGGTGAATTCTTTTGAACACAAACCCAGCCCAATATTAGCTTTACAGACAGATATCCTTGTGAGTGAAACACTGTCAGCATAAAAAACCACCGAGACCAATTTCTCCCTGTTGCACCTATGGCTTGCTTCAGGCCTTATTTGGTTATCTGCTCCATTTGCATGGCACCCTTATGCAACTCATGCAAAAGAAAGACTAATTTAAACCTTAAAACATTGATCTTGCCAGAAAATATTCTAGTGGAAACAAAAATTCACAACCCAGAAATGCAAAGGGTTCATTTACACATACATAGGACAAATAAGATCTTAGCAGGAATTGGTTTAGAGCTAATAAGTCAAGAAATACCATTTGAATGGATCATATGATAATCACATGATTATATTTTTTGATACATTGCATAGTGCTTAAGTATAAAAATAAAAATGCATTTAGAGCTTAGGCTGTCCTTTATTGTATCAAATTAAATCGGATTTAATGCCTAGTTGTGTGCCATGCAGATCAGATCCATTTGTACAAGACTGTATGCTGTGGAGCTGGTTCAAATGAATGAATAGCTTTCTCATTACTTCATCCTATTCTGCTGTCTCTTTTCCTGTCCTTTGTAATGTAATGGAGGACAGCTGTGGCAGTGAAGTGAATATTAACTAACCTCAGCGCCTCAGCAGATTGTGACTTTAATCCCTGCAAATACCACTAAAATAAAAATTTAATTACAGTCAGCGTAGCTGTTAATGCCTGAAAAATATTTAACAATTAGTGGTTGGCTTAATTAAGCAAGCTGCCTTTCACAAAGCAACCTGAAAAGTTTTTCCCCGTGTTTTATCCCTCAGACTAATTAGTCTGATGTAAGCTTACAGCACTTCATTTACTGTTACTGAGTCTGCTGCGTTACAGATCCAGTTTCTGGAGCTTAACAGTCTTTAATGGAGAAGAAGTTGTTAAAAGAAAAAATAAAGATTCATCAAGCACTACTACCCCTTAAAAATAAAAAATGCTTTCTAGTAAGCCATGAAGTTTCATAGTTATTTACTCGGATGCAGTTACATAGTTATAGATGTCTTAGCTGTGATCATATTATTTATATGGGTTCAATATGTGTTGAATAACATGTAAATTAGAGTACAGCCATGTCTATCAGAGGACAATGCCTTGCACATCCAGACCATAAAAAGATGATTATATCTAAGTTTAATGAAAAGACTCAACCCCGCGTGGCCTGATTCAGGTATTTGTTTTGAAAATATCTGATAAGAAGTGACAACTACAATGTAAAAGGTGGCTCATAGCTAACTTCAACAATTAAGTCTTGTTATTTCAATTAACATGAGTTTGCTTTGATCTTGTTTGTTTATGCTGTTACAGTACAAGATCCATTGCTTTTTTTTTCTGTGGATTTTATTAAAGTTGCATTCCTGAATACCTATAATTACAGATGGGCTATGTTTGCTTTCTGAAAACACAAGCATTGCAAGAAATTCCAGTAAACTGTGGTTTGAATTATAACATTGCCATCCGGTATACTAGAAAAAATATTGCTCAACAGTTGAAAGAGCAAGATACATTACTTCTTCATTATTTGAAATATTGATTTGATGGCACATTTATTCATACTGTACTGGCTAGCATGGATTCATTTAACAGTGTTGGCAGATATTTGCCTAAGGATAGTCAACTATATACATTTTCAGCTTTTTGAGATAAAGTCTTGCAGTTCTTTATCTCTACAGTTAACTAGTATAAAATTAATCTATACATTTGTCCATCTGGTTTCTGCTGGGACAGAGTTAATTTTCTTCCTAGTAGCTGGTACAGTGCTGTGTTTTGGATTTAGTACTAGAATAATGTTGGTAACACACTGATGTTTTGGTTGTTGCTGGGTAGTGCTTAGTCTGGCCAAGGACTTCTCAGCTCTCAGCTCTGCCAGGTGCATGAGAAACTGGGAGGGGACATGGCCAGGACAGCTGACCCAAACTGGCCAAAGGGCTATTCCATACCATATGACATCCTGCTCAGTATATAAACTGTGGGAAGAAGAAGGAAGGGGGGGGACGTTAGGAGTGATGTTGTTTGTCTTCCCAAGTCACCGTTACGCGTGATGGAGCCCTGCTTTCCTGGGGATGGCTGAGCACCCGCCTGACGGTGGGAAGTGGTGATTGAATTCCTTGCTTTGCTTTGCTTGCGTGCATGGTTTTTGCTTTCCCTATTAAACTGTCTTTATCTCAAACCACGAGTTTCTCACTTTTACTCCTCTGATTGTCTCCCCCGTCCCATTGTGGGGGGAGTGAGCGAGTGGCTGCGTGGTGCTTAGTTGCCAGCCGGGGTTAAACCACGACAACATTTATGAAGTATATAAATACGTTTTGGAGAAGTGAGTATAATCAGCTTAACAAGAAGTAGTGAATTCCCTCAGTAAGGACAACTGTCTACATAGAAAATGAATTTTTAAATCTTTTTCATCCTTAAAAACTTACAGTTCATACAATCCTAGGTAACACCTGGAGGTGCATAATGTTCAGCTTGAATGTACTGCCAAACTTTTTGAAAAACTTTTATCATGTACATAAGTATATCTCACTCAAATTATTTAGAAACGTAGAGAATGCACGTTTACTGCTGAACTAGCTAGACAGTAAGTAAAACGTGTTCAAGAAATGAGATTGTCTTAATCCAAGTATACATAACTGAAATACTAAACTGATTAAGACTATTTTAAATCCGAATTTTTTATCCCTTTCACATGCCTGTCTCTCACTGGGATTTACAGGAACATAGTGTAGTTGTCTGCTTTCTACAAAGGATAGATACAATGCAATATATCTGAAATTTTTCTTTCAATCAAATACCTGTTTTTTTCTGCATACATGTAGGTTTCTTCCCTTTTTAAAGCAGCTGATTTAGTAAAAGCTCTCTTTTGTGCCAGAGACAAAAGAAACAAGAATTAAATCAGTGAGAAACAGGATGTCTAAAAGAAAATGATGCATAGTTTGGTACAATTCAACATATTTGGCAACCTTTGCTTCTGGGCTCATGGTTGATTGAAGATGGAGATTAAATTACCGTTCGTAATATTGGAGAGGTGGTCCATTCTAGTCATGGCTTACATACTGAATGTTGACTCGAAAATGTAGAGAGGTAGCTGGCAACTGTATAAATCCTTTTCTGGGACTAATATAATTCATTATGAAAAAAAAAGCTACAATGCAAAGCTGAAAGAGGTGTAAAATTTCTTTCAACTGTCATTAAAAAAGTGCTTTCCAAGGATTTGTGTGACATTTAGATGGACTTCAGATGCTTCTGTCTACATCATCATGTCAAGTTGCTATGTCTCTGTGAGAGTACACCTGCATTACAAATGTTCTTTCACCATCAAATTCCCTTCTTCTAGTATGTTTATTGAAGAATGCATAACAATTCTCCACAATGATACAAATAATCCACTTATAATGGTCTATCACACATATTTTTACCAAAAGCAATAATGCTTTTGGTTTTTTTCATCAAATGCTGAAGAATTTCATAATGGTATTATATACTTAAATGGTCTTGGAATTTTACTGTACAAGAGCAACACATGTTAAAAAAACAAACAAAACTTGATCAAATTTTACTCACCTCAGATCCACTGCCACAACTTTTACAACAAGATTTAACTTCCACTGTTTTCATGAAAAGATCATGGTACAAGCCCTAGGCTTTATCTTCTATTAGGAAACACACTTGTAAACCTCAGGATTAGAACTTAGAAGGAAGTTCATGAACTAGGATTTTTTCCTGCTTTTCCCTCTCTTGAGCTGTAACTATTATAAAGCTGCAGAAATTTCGAAGTTGAGGACAAAGAAACTTGATTGTATCAGTGCATACATGTACTTACATGTGTAAGTGCTTAAAGGTGAAATCCTGTCTTCTATAGCACTCATACTCTTGTTGAATTTAAATGGAAACATATGTGCGAGTCTGAGGAAAAATGGTCATCTCTTCCTTGCTCTCTGGCATATTTATATAAAATCTATGGCCAGAAGCACAACTTGTGTAAGTTAGCATAGCTCTATTAACTCATTATGCTAAAAGGTAAAGCACGGAATCTCTGCCACATTAATGTGCTGGGTTACTGTCATACAGATGACCGTAAATGGTTCCTTCCTGACCTCCATGGAAAGGGGAGCACTCAGGAAAGTTGAAAAGTAGGAGGGCTTAATTGGGATCCATTTGGAGATTTTGGGATCCATTTGGAAGGAGCTTCATAAGGTTCATGAGGATGCAGTTCCGTTGATATCCAGGATGTGTCTTTGATCCCTGGTCAAATTTTCAGACTTGCATTGCTCCAGCTTCTGTTGAGATTGATGTGTATATGTTCACAGGTTGCATAACTGCTGCTCTAATTTATTTTAGCCCTCAATCCTGCTTGCAATGCTGTTTCCTAAATGAGGACCTCCCTCTGTAACATCTCCCTTCTTCTGTCTTGCACTTCTTCCCCAGCTGAACGAATTCCCTAGCTGTTGGTTAACTTGTAGGTTGCAGTCTAGTAAAATCTGCCAGAATCTAACAGTTTTCCACTTCTTTATCTTTTCAATTAATGGTCGGCTCTAAATCCCACATTCCTTTTCTAACAGGTATGGTTTCTTCCACGACATTAAAGAAAAAAATCACCCTAGGTGAATTTTGTTGCAGCAAACAGGTAAATCACTTGATTTCATTTTCCTTTTACATGTTTCTTTTATTCTTATTTATCTGGCATTTGCCAGTTGGCCAAGTGACTCTTTGGCTCATACATATGTATGCTAACACAAGTGTGTTAAAAAAAAAAACCTGGATCTTTGCAAGCTGATAAATATATCTGAATAATACTAATGAGTAATATTCTCAAATCTCAATAAAACCAGCTGCAAAGATCAATGATAGATGTCATTTAAATGTGTGCTTAGAACAAAGAAAGAGACCAAAGTAAGCCAAAAAATGTCAGAAAACTAAAAGAAAATTTGGCAGCCTTCAACTGTCTTACAGAAAGGTAGGCTGAAATAATATGTATTTACACATTCACTTTGTATCTTAGAATTAAATCTTTCCAATCATGCACTCTACAGATGTAATAGGAGGTTTTGATGACTTTTGCAAAACATTAAGCAGTAATTAGGAAAGCTTCCAAACCTACTCAGCAAATTAATAGGTCTAGGAAACTCATATTGGATTTGGCTTATATTTGCTTGCTGTGATCACTTTTTGTGAATATACCAGGCTTTTGCACATGGTACAAATCAGTTTAATATATAGCAGAATGATTTTTATGCTACAACAATAGTGTTATAAATCAGAAGCATTAGTGTGGGCCATACTGAAGGCTAGGGCTTTTTCCATCACTCTTTGTATTTGCAAGCAGACTCGAAATCACATTTTTTTTCCCAAGTCTGGCATGTTCAAAAAAGTCATTGTTCATAAATATTTTTCCTTGTTTCCTAGTGACATTGTTACTAGTCAAAACTAAACTATTTCTCTTGTGCTGCATAACTAAATCTTTATGCATTACTTGCACATTTTTTCCTGCCATTCAGGAGAACTCTGTATAATAAACAGCATACCAATAAAATGCTTACATTATCTGACATCATACTTCTGGCCTCTATGACAAAAATTCCCTTCACCCATTATTAAGGTGGTTATTAAGAAAAATAAGGAGTAGACAGCTTATTAAACATAAATTGTACTTACATGTGGCACAGAGTGACCTTAAAAAATGTGGTCTATGTATTAAGTTATGGAACAAATAATGCCATGATCCTTGTGGAAAAATCCTTTGAAGTTAATTCCCTGACAGCATCTGGAAACACAGTGAAACTGTAAGTAGTAACATATATTATTACACTGGTGTTTAGAATGTGTCATGCCCCATTATAGTCAAAACTTTCAGGGATCATAATGTGGTGTCTATGACATGATCTTGGGATCAAAATGTATATTTTTAACACAACAGTTTTGTCTCAGCCAAAATTAACTCAAACGGGTTTAGGAGGCTGTGGCCTCCTAGGAGGTCTTTCTGCAAGAGGGAATTTAAGGAAGGGAAACTAAAGAAAGTTATAACAGAATTAAAGCTTACTGTAGCTAATTCTGCTTCACCTGATATCAGAAAGGGCTCAAAACCATATGTCACATACATGATATTATGAAAATGGATGGAATAAATAGACCCAACTAACAAGGCCTACTCAATTTCTGCTTGAATGAGAACTGCACATTTCTTTAAAATGATAATTTTATATATTCCATTGATTTCTGAGCCTTTTCAATTCTTCTTCAAGCAGAAGTACAGAAAGGTGACTAAGGTTATTCCAGCATCATTTCTGGTGCTGTGGGCAAACTGGAATCTTATGAAGCCTATTTCACAAATCAACAAAACTCCCAATGTACCTTCCAATGTAATTTCCAGACAATTATTATGCAAATAAAGTATCTGAACTTATAAATTCCCTATCTTTAGTGTTTTGACAAATTTAGGATTATTGAAAAGCAATAATTCAAGAGTTAAATGAATAACACCCAGTATCATTATTTTTTTCCCTTTTGCCAGCTGTTCATATGTAAAAACGGATTATATAGATTGTATCTGGTAATGCTGTCTTTCACAGTTACAAATGATCCCATGTTAGTTCTTTCAACCCTAGAGTGAGAGAATAAACTCTACAAGCAAAACCAAACTGTATCAGTTTTAGACTCAGCTTGGAGGCAGTCATATTGATATATTCCATTTTTTATTAGTATGTAAGTGAATACAAAATATAACATGCTGGAACATAAACACAGAGCTCACATAACCTCTGTGCACTCATGATGAAATGTGTAACTACACTTTGCATTAAAGGTGCTTTAAGTTTTAGTTTTGATTCAGAAACTGCATCCACATCATCCAAATGAAGCATTATATCAATGAGACATATGTTGCTGTGGTTTAGACTACTGCATCTTGGACATGATGGGTCTATTTGCATAACTCCCACTAAATCTGCTTGTGTCATGGAACAGTTATGTGGGAAATGGCTGCCTTGAATGTAGGAGACAAAACCTTCTGTTCCCAAACCACAGGGACTACGGCAGGAACAGAGAGGCAAGAAAGAACAAGAGGCAAAGACATGTCCTTTGCATTTGCAATTCACAGCTCCTGGATGTGGAAAACTGGGCATTAATAATGTAAAGGGACAGAAGAGACTTTAATAAATCAAGTTTTCAGAAGTTTCAGTCTCTGGGCAGTACAGTCTGGTATCTTTTTCTCCACAAATTTCCCAGGCCTAAATCTTTCTGGGCCCAGGTTTTGGATGTATTACGTGAATTATATTCCTTTGACAAATTTCTCTAGCATATTGACATCAGGCAGGATCCAATGAATGAAACATTATATGAAACCAAGAGACTGACACTGACAGGGTGTAGCAGAGTCTATGATTCTAAGACACAGATACAGACATCTAACAACAAGGTGAAAGAAGAGAAAGGAATACCTTTATGTCAGTGTTGAGAACATCACCCAAGAAGATGGACATCTGGGCTCTGAATATGTCAAGCTGTATGCATCACTAGGATGCATGCATGACTAGGGAGTGATCTGAATGCTGTGCAGTTGTCTTCCTCATTAAGAAACTCAACAGCAGAGGTAACAAATGTGCCGAAGTCACCATGAATACTACTAAGTAATAAAAGTCATGAGGAATTTGGATTTGGCTCACAAAGAACACAAATCCTAATTAAACTCAGTCCATGTTTCATGTGGGGAGAACTGAATTTCCTTGTATGTTATTCTAACTGCCTTTTGTCAAGCTATTTTGTCAGGTTTTGCACTGACTGCACAGTGTTAAGGTGCAACCAGCTGCTGGGTATGGTAATATAGTGCTGAAAGTGTGCTTCTTGAAATGCTTCAGGCAGCTGGAATCATAGATTAGTACAGACTGCCTAGACATTGAGTCCAGTGCTCAGCAGGCACTTCCCTGAAATGCCCTAAGAACATGCATCTTGCTCGTTCCCCACATGCAAAGGCTTTTCTTAGCATGATATTAAGGTCAACAACAAACAAAAAAATACAAGTGTTCAGCACCAAGAATGACAAGAATGTGCTTGGTGAAGGAAATGAGAAAAAATAATACCATTTTCCTCAGTCTCCAGAACAACCAAGAGACAGCTAGATAAATTTCCGATGTGAAGCAGAAAGTAGGTGAAGCATTGTGCTTCAAAGAAAGGTAGAGAAACCCTGAAGGGCCCAAACAATTCTAGCTGAGAAATGATTCCTCCTTGTCTTGAAATGTTGCTCAATCCTGAAGAGATTGTAACAGTTTTAGGAATACCAATACACATGTCCAAGATCAGTTTCTGATGCAAAAGAGGAAAAACATACCCTCCTGGAAACAAAACTCTCTATTGGGAAATGTGGGGTGGGGAGAGAGGAAGAGAAAGAGAAAATCAGAATTCCTTTTTTGCTGCCACATGGAAACAGAAAAATCTATAGAGTAAATATGTCTCAAAGACAGCCATCTGTGATCAACTTTCCTTTGAAAATGCTTTAGGGATACCAGCAAATGTGTCCATCCAGTTGAAAATAAGTGCCAAAATGTCCTCAGAGTGATTTGGCTGCCTGCTGGTACCCTGAGGGCTTCCAGTTGCCACACAGAAAGGCTGAGGATCTCCTCTGTTATATACGTTAGTCTCATGCAGATTCTGTCAATAATGTAGAGCATCTAAAATGGCTTCAGGCATTTAGGTTGAAGGATCTGATTTTCCCTGTGTACCACAAGGCAACTCAAAGATCACTGTTATTGTGGCATAGATTCATTTCCATGCAACTTTCAAACTCTGTCTTGAAACTGTTACGGCTCACTTCCCTGTGTGAAAGGAAAGTATCCATCTGACGGTTAGAAATATTTTCACTTATAGTTTAAGCATAGTTATGGCAAACTAATAACTGTCTACCTTGCACTTGTGCTATCTTTTAATTTAAACAGTTGGACCTCCCAAAAATATACAGACTGAACATATGCTGTTCCCTACCTCCAGTCTCTGGTTTTGTAGGTTAGGCACGACAGCCTATTTTTAATCCCTCACCCTCAAGAGACTCAAAGCTTACCTAATATTTTAGACCTTTGTACTTCTTCTGGTTTAAATGCTTTGAATGTAAGTGACCAGAACTGTACACAATACTACTATGAGATTTTATTTTGTAGACTGGTACTGGTACGTAGCTGTGTCTGTTTAAAACACCTTACCTCCTGCGTTATTTTTTTTTCATAGTTGCATCAATACAGCAACTCTTAGTCATCCCACGACCAGTATGCTCATACTTCATCTTCACCACAACTGATGAGCCCCTCAGTAATATTGAAAAGTCTTGTTATTACTGCCTGAGTGCATGACTCTGCATTTTGTGCTCTGAAATTTCATTCCTCTTTCTATTCCTTGTCTACAAGGTCATCCTGTACTTCCTGTATAATGATCTTTTCCTCTGTAATAGTAGCACTTAGTTACCACATGCCTACACTTTTCACCCTGAGATTTCCAGCTAGGTTCTTTCTTTTTAAGTTGAATATTTGTGGAGGATTTCTGCCTGACAGGCAGAGCAGAGAGCCTGCTACAAGTGCTGCTCCCTGGCTGCCTGAATGACGGAGATGTGACCCAGTGCCAGGTCTGTCTCACCACCGGGGCTAGGGGTGCGGGCACCCCCCACTTCTCCTGTAAATCTGGGGGTGAGAAGCAGATGTAAAATATTACTTCTATAGCTGAAGAAGGAACAAAGGCTGAATGGGTCTAAATTTAGGGATTTTTTTTGTGGTGAGTGCAGTTCATGCTAGTGTGAGTAGACAGGGACCCTTTCAACTCAACTCCTGTTTCTGAATTTAGGAGGGGGGCAAAAATGGGTTGGGAGGTGCTGCAGCACTTGAGGGGATGCCTGTGAGCAAGAGAATGTGAATGGCAAACGGCAGAGCTGAGGGACACTACATTTGCTCTGTGCAGGACCACAGTGTCTGGAGAGGAAGGCCATCAAGCAAACAAGGCTTCTTATTCCCTGCCTCCCCCCCACCCCAGTCCTATCCCTTTTATAGATAACACATTCCTTTATTTTGCTACCAGGAATGTGGCAGTCAGCATGCATCGTCCATATATTTCACCTGTACGTGTCTACTATTTAGTCCAGATTCACCATACAAAGCAGAACATTGTAAATACTCTAAAGAAAACCCCTAGCCACCAGGCTGATAATTCTCCCCTAAGCATATGCTATTGCAGTTTCCCTTTTAGTTTCTTCCCCCCTCATCATTCCCATATTAATGGCTATCATTTCCATCTTACATGATGATTTACTATAGGACACTGTAGGAAACGCTTTGCTTAAATTAAGATAGATTAGGTCCACTGCATTAACCTTGTCAAGGAAATCAGTTATTTTATATAAAAAAAATACAAATTAAATCAGACTCATACAATCTACCTTTGAGAAAACTACGCTGCATTTTATTATTTTCATTTGCCTCTATGACCTTAATCACACTTTTCTACAAAAATCTCTTTAAGATTTTACGCAGTACCAAACAAAACCTTCTGCATTAGAAAGATCTCTCTGTTCCACTCCACATATCACCTTCACCCCCTTGGTTAAAATACAGGTACTGTTCTGCCATTTCCCACTTCTAGCTTTCACCAATACATTAAATTTCTTGGTATAGCAAAACTGTACATTTGCAATTTTTACTAATACTTTCAATTTTTACTAATACTGCCAATATTTTACAGCAATTTCCATCCCTTTCCCAATGCTTTTTCATGAAGCAGTGTAAGTTGGGCCTGAGTGTTAGAAGTTGCAAAACACTTATTTCCATTTTCTGTCCTGATTTCCACTAGGAAGCATCCAGAACTGCAGGAGATACTTTCATCCAGAGTGAAGCACCAGAAACAAGATGGGATCCAGCAAAAATTAGCTGCCAGATTTTCACAATAATAAACCCCAAGCTTTTGCAAGATTGAGCTTTCAGTAAGGCTTACAAACCTAAAACAAGCAATAGCTAACTCTACAGCAGTGATGCTCCATTTAGCCTGTACAAGATTTCTGTCTAGAACAACCTCTTTCAGACATCTGTGATGTCCTACTTTTTGACCTGCTACTTACCTCATAAATATAATGTGAAAACATGGGCCAATTTTACTCAAAGGTTATGATACTCAGTGCACAGTTGCAACATAACATAATTATTAGAAGTTATACGTGCCAGACTGATTCCCAGTGGTGAATCAGTAGAGAGTCAGTAGTTAATTTGAAAAGAGTACTTACATATATTCCTAACTAGAACCTTATAATGCGTTATCTATAATCAAGTTAAAAATCCCTCAACTTTATTCTAGCAGAAACAATATATACAGATAAAATATGATGCGGTAGATCTTTCAGATGGAAGATCTACTATCAATAAAAATGTTTTAAATGTGTGCTTATATATCTTCATTCTCTATATTATTTCTAATCTACATCTGTAACAAGAAATTATTGCACTTGAAAAGAATCATAATCCATGTGTAAGATGCTATATTCAGGAAATCAGGATAACATATTTGGCTGGTCTTTCCAACCAGAGTCACAAAATACATCAGTTTAGAAACCATGTGGAAAATATCTGGAAATCCATCTAAAATGAACTTTTATAGAGGATTTCCCCCACCCCAACAAATAGATTATATACAGCTCTTTTCTTTCATCAATCTGAAAATGAGATCATGATACTTAGAAGCTCCTAAAGGGTCATACATATGTTTCAGGTCAATCTTAAAGCAGTGAGACATATTCCTAACATTTCCCTGAGCACAGCGTTATTTTCACTTGCTTACAAACTCTGCGAGAACAAATATATTCAGGGTAAAAGTTTGGTCTTTTCTTCCTACCTTGCACTAAACTTTCTTGTCTGAGTGAGGAGGGCTGAGAATGGCTCACTCATGGCTGAACTTGTTAATAAAAGGTGATGTATGTTCACTTCCCTCACATCTGGAGTGAGAGTGCGGACATCTAAAGTGTCTGGTCTCTAACACAGAGTCAAGATGCTTAGATCCTGTATTTCTCAGAGCGTGCCAAAATGCACTTGGCTGTGCTTTCTGTAGTTGTGGACCAGGAATTATTCAAAAAATGTGAAGAAAGACACATTATATGTCCATAATTGGCTTGCTCATATAAGAGAAAGAATTGTTACTGCTCCCTGGCACTCATGAAGTCCAAAGTGGGGCACCCAGACAGGGGAATGTTGCAAAGAGCGAATGACAGATTCTCCTTCTTTTTTTCTTTTTTTTTAAGAAGAAATTACATTAGAAAACCTACAAGGAAAGAATTAGAGAACATCCAGACAGCAGTTGCCTGATCATAGATCAGAGAAAAAGGTAAAACACATTTCAAGCAGAAAGATTGTGTGCTGAACAGCTTAGTCATGTGAAATCTCTGCTATGCAAACTGAGACCAAAAAAAAAAAAAAAAAGAGAAGAAAAAAGATTATAGAAGTAGTATACACATAAAAAAAAAAAAAAAAAAAACAGGAACAGGAGAGCATTGCAGAGCCATATAGGTGAAATTATCCATTTAAGATGCACACACAGTGACCATGGCTGAGATGGGGTAAGTGACCTGCATAGATAGCTGGTTCCTATGAGCACTAGTGATGCTGTTATTGCCAAAATAGACATAAAAGCATGCTTGCTCTTGCATTCTCTTTGGCGATGAACACCTGGATGTGCACATTTAGCTGTGTCCCAATAAAACAGCAGGTTTTTCTTAATTACAAAACCAACAAATTGAATTCACTTGTGGTTCCTGCTGCCTGGAAACTGTATGTAGAACTGACTGGAAGTATCAAGAATCCAAAATGTTGATAGCTGCAGTCAAAGCTCAGGCAGGTTTCTGATCATTTCTTGGAGGACTGCTGAGAAGACTGAGTTTCCAATATCCAAGACTCTGGGACAAGCCCATTCAAGAGAGTATTACTAGCTTTTATGTCTTGGAGTAGAGAGGCAAATATTTCACCTCAGAGGAGAAATCAGCAAGTTGTGGGCTTGCACAAGTTGAGACTTCAGGCACATGGCTCATGTGAGGCCACGCAAAAAAGAGCTGCAAGACTTTCTGGCACTACCCCATCTAATCTTGCTCACACCAGGGTGGGTCTAACCTGGACACAGGCAGATTTGATCAGCAGTCACCGGAGTCTCCCAAAGCTTTGGGCTTTTTGAATGCACACAAAAATGTTGAGAACACGTCCTCTATGTACTTCCTAGTTTTGCTTTTAAATTGTGTTGCAGAACTAAATGAATGCTTGAAAAAAGAATATAACTAAGATGATCTGATTTAGAAGCCAAGGAAAAAAAAAGGACATAAAAGGGAATTTCACCTGGGATCATTCTACTGGCCTGAGCAGCATAACAAACCATGATAAAAAATGTACATCAGTGCTTGCCCTCAGTGCAAGGGGCTGGGAGGACCACCAGCTGCTCTGCAGCCAGGAAAACAGCAAACAGTTACCACGGCTAACATCAATTATTGCAGACTGATCCTCTGCCTATTGCTTATCTTTTTATACTCCTGGGCAAAAGGTGAATTGAGGTGCGTTGTTGTGGGACTGTCATGATACTACTGAAGTAGTTTATGACCGACAATGTTGTGTGGGGATTTAAGAAAGGACAGCCATTGCTATGATGTTCCACTAACTCTGGTAGGCTGGGGCTCACATCAATGGACTGTAAGAAGCATGAAGCATAACTTACTAGAAAGCATCCAGGACTAAGAAGTACTTCCTTCAGTCCACTTTAAGGTAGTCAGGTTTTTGTTTTATTATGTATTCCTTTATACCTTTACAGAATGGAGATACCTGTTGCAATGAAGGCTCTAAATGTGGATAAACCACATTGGCTGTCTTAGACATAATTTCTAAAATCTTCCCCAGAAGATAACTGTTGTATATAGTGATTAAGGAAGAAGAAGAGAAACTTTTCTGCAAGGTCTGACTATAGAAGAGTACAGCAACAGCTGTAAGAAGTCTTTATCACGGCTTTCCCTTAAACAATGTCACACTTCAGAAAAGTAGGGAGGAACAAAAACAAACCTTGCAGAGGCTAAGAAGTGTTAATCTCACATAGCATTAAAAGTGTCATGAACAGCATGGAGCAAGCAGTGTTTGCTCAGAGCAATTAATAAGATCAGGGCTGGTGAAATCTCAGAAACACATTAGCTTGTAAAGTTTAAAGGACTAAAAATAATGGCTAGCACTGATGTTGCAGTTCTTGCTGCTGTGGAATAAGGTGGAAAAAGCAGGGTCAGCTGAGTTTCAAAAAGTTCAGACTATTTAACTAGTTGTCAAAGGTACACAGTAATCGGAAACTGTGCTCCTGGGGATTTACCCATCACTGTCTTCATTGACTATGGAAGCTAAAGAAACACTATTGATAATTTTTCTAAATTAATAAAAAATTAATAAATAGACATAGTTTTACCCTCTAATGAAATACAGAAGACGTGATACAACAAAACCAGACAAAACAGAAAACATTGGTTAATTATTTCTTCCCTTTGGATGCTTGAATATCTCTGTCTCTTTCTGGTGAACTGTCCTTGTCTAAACACTCTTTAAAAAAACATTTGGGCATGTGCCAAGAACATTTAAGGTTCCCCAGATGGGCATGGCTTCTAGATTTGGCTATGAAAATTTTGTTCGGTTCCTCATTTTAGAGGAACCAAGCAAACACTATCTGGTGTTTTGATTATTTATTTAATTATTTAATTATTTAATTATTTAATTATTTAATTATTTGAGTAGTACTTTCCATGAAAAGCAAAGAGGTTTTTGCACTTTCTGTTTTTTTAATCTGTTTGTCAAAGATCTTTATGTAGAGAAAGAAGACCGACATATTCAGGAAGTATTGTCCACTGTTAACCATTAGAATACATAACAGACAAAAAAGGCAAGTATTTTGATCAGCATTTCTAATCCTACTGTCAAAAGACTGCTAAAATAAATGTATTTTCTTTAGAAAACTACCACAAAGACTAGTAACACTCAGACCATGCAGTTCTCCCAATGCTAACCCATCTGTGGGGAAGTCTGAAAAAGGAATTGTGTCTTCTGTCTTGAAGCTGGATCCTGAAGTCCATCTTCTTTGTTTATCACTCAGTTTCTTCTGAAGTCAGTGTTTAGAGTCTGCTTTCCAACATTTCCCAAACACAAGTCCCTCAATGTAATATTCTTTATTTCCAGCTGAAACTGCCCTTAATTAAGAAAGATGACTGACAGAAGTAAAATCTACAAACAAAGGTAGAAAACAAGCACTGCGCTAACTTAGAAGCCCCTCCCCCGTGAGAAATTCTTATTAGCACAAGGCTAGTGATGGGATCATTTCTGTACTAAACAAAATGATTCCCCCTCCCATCCCCTCTGTAAAAAGTGCCTAGCCACCAGCATGTCACACTTTCTTTTCCTGTCAGGCTCTAGGATTTATGTTTGCCAAGATAGGCCATTTTAATTTAGCAGAAAGTCTTGGGTTTTCTCAAGTTTCCCAAGGGGAAACAAACCCAAAGCTTTTCTGTAGATATAAACTTGCTATTACTTTATTTCTGTCAATGGCTCTAAAGTAGTGAGATTAATACTGTTAAAATTATTCCAAGCATTCAGAGACAATTTGTAATGAAAATTTCCTTTGCTTGTTTCTAAGTGATTTGTTTTGTGCTTTCTGCAGACATTTCAGACATTTTAGTACAACAGAACAAATGTCCTGCAATCGCATACGCTGAAACAGAGTAGCTTAAGCAGCTATTGTTGAATATTTACAAAGAGACTTTTTTCAAAAGAGTAGTGGTAAGTTTTACACAAAACATGCTTCTAAGAATTCAGTGTAGTCAAGGCACATAACAATATAACCAATCGTTCAGGTTTTAAATACCGAAATAATCAATACAAACATTAATATTTTCAGTTAAGAGTTAGTGAGCAGCCTATATCCAAAACCAAGACTTTTCTGAACATCTAATCATTTCAAACACAGTGGAATTTCTTTAAAGTTTGTAAGCAAATTCAGTGAAGTCCAAAGAAATGCAATATGGTACGATGCGGAAAACTCTCTCTGGGGAAGGAGGCAAGAACTGTAAAAACACTGAGATGCTGAACAAAGGGAAATGTCCACAGGTTGTTTGAAAATGACCTGGGCTGTTCTAAAAGACCAGTCTTTGGACTGATTTCATTTAATAGTTCTGATAATAATACTAGTATAATATTCCAAGCAAAATGTTCCAAACTGGAGCACGTGCCTCAAAGAGGAACACATTAGGAAGCATTTGTCATTGCACAGTAGGTTCATTAACAGACTGGCTTACTTTGAGGACTGGGTATCTAAAGAAAAAGGATACAAAAGTCAAGGTCATGCACTTGGAGATAACAAGAATTTCTGCGGCAAGCTGTGGGCTCCTGAGTTTTAAGCATATGAGGAAAGTAAAAGGTGTAAGTATTTATTTAAACAGAGAATGACTACAAGTTACTAATACAAACCATCTGTGAAACAAAGCAAATTAAAACTTAGTATATTCCAAAACATATTCCCACAAAAGAAGTATTATAAATCTGGAATGCAATGGTGAGACATTATCTGGAGAAGAATTCTGAACCCCAATTTGCAGATGATATGTTTAGACAAAATTAATTCAGTCTTCTAGGTTGGCCTTGAAAATAATATTTTCTTGGTTGACAATAAAAATGGAGAGTCTGTCTAACACAAGAATGCTAAAAAGCAATTAACTTCCTCAGCCTAAGAAATTAAGGCTGTATTCTGTAAATACACTAAATATAATACACATCAAACACCACTGAGGGAAAAGAACTGGTTTAGCTGAAATGGAAATAAATAGGCATAAATTGACCATGAGTAGTTTAGGAAATCATATGATGGCAATCCTGTAGAAATGGGACTCCAGAGGAGCACTCCCAAACATGTAGTTGGGATAAAAACAAATAAAAGAGCCAACTTAAAATGATGCTCAATAGGTTTTATGAAAGGCATTATCCAGCATGGTTTCCAGCAGTATTGGGATGAGAGTCAATAGGCAGTAATTCCCAGTGCACTGACATAAACTCCCTAGGTTTTGTTCTATCATGTGCTTTTGTATTAAAAGTAGAAGACATATTCAAGTCCACATATATTTTTTCCAATTCACCTTGCAAAGTGGATGTTTGTAAAGCAGATGTTTGCAGCAGGATAGTAAATTCTGCACACGTCTTCATGAAGAGGCTGCGTGTAGGTCTGTGTAGTACTTCAAACTGTAAGTTACTTTTGCCCCATTTTATGAGCTTAATGTTTCATTTTTATATCAAAGCAAATATGGGCACCACTGCCTTTCAGAACTACAACAGTCTGGTGTTTCATTATTTCTAATTAGGGAGTTTCTTTACTTTCATGCCTGCCCGTAACTTGTATTACTGTTAATGGGAATTCTGTTTGTGCACTGATCTGAGAACAGACCCCTCAGATATCATGTAAATAGCTTTACAGTTGGCTGGCCATTGCTGACCAACTGAGCAAACTGATATCCTCGTGCAGTACTTATCAGAAGTTGTAGCTAGACTAGAAAAAGTATTTTATGAATTCTGAAGGTCAGGGTAAGGGAAAACAAATAGTTTAAAATGGGATACTAAAAGGCACCACAAAGACATAAGTTCAGTCCATCTTAAGCTAATGATCACATTTAGCACTTCCAAAGCTGTTTGATTCACACAACATTTCACCCACCCTAGGTAACACAGAAAGTGGGATTCACTCCCAAACAGAATTTAGCTGTGTTCTGTAGGCTAGTTAACCTGGCTCCATCCATAACGAAGGAGCAAAAACATAGGGAATAAATGCCCTCTTGGAAACATCTCTTCTTCCAGTAACTGAATGACCAGTACAGGATGTCTTTTTTTTAGTGACTAAAATCATGAGCTGAATCACACCCAGAGTGTGAAACATTTTAGGGGAATCCCTGAATTACAAACTAACTCTCTCATTTGTAGAATATGTCTGAAAAAGTGTCAAGGAGTCTCATTATCCTTTTTCTGATTTAAATTATAAAAAATGCACATAAAATTGCATTTCTGATTAAATAGATCATTTCTGAAATAGCAAATGTTGGTTAGAAGACAGATTATTAATGGAGGAATACAGTTTCTAAACTGAAAAGCATAATTTTAAGAAACTGTTGCTATTTAAAGGCAGGTGGTTTACATTGTATTAGCATAATTATTTATAGCTATGGTACTAGAAATCAGTAATTACTATGGAAATAATCTAGATTTCCCTGCAGTAGCCTCACATTATTTCTCAGTAATAAACTACTATGTTCTTTTTTCCAGGCAGAGTGGAAGCAGTCCCACAGCAGTAAATAATATTCTTTTCTATTAGTGTTATTATTTCACTCTTTTGCAGATAGGACACAGCAGCAAACTGAGCAGCAGTTGTGTGAATGCTGTTTAAAAAAACCCAAACAACAAACCTCTAAGCTTGTGATCTGACTGCCCCATAAGCCTGCTCATCATCACAAGCCTGAATGCACACATAAGGCTCATAGTGAAATGTGAGCCTATAAAATACATGGAAGAAAAGAAACTTTGCTGACCTAGAATGTGGGAAATACAATCTGTCCCATGCACAGCTGTTCAAATTATGAAGACAACCAATGCTAAAACTCTGATGTGGCCAGGATACTGGAGTTGAATTTTCAATTTTATCCTTTTGTCTGTGTTAAAAGTAATAAATAAGCAATTAAAAAAGGAACAATAGATTAACAGAGAGGGGAAAAGGTTGCACAGTAATTCGTTTTCCTGCCTGAAAAGCATAACTACTTGTGTATATGATATACAAATTAATTCCTTTTTCATTCTAATGTGATGGACCCTATTGTTTTGTGATTCATTTGCTTCTCACACCTTTCCTTTTTGACTATGAGAAACTAAAACTAAGACAGCTTCATTAAATAAGACCGTTACAATAAAAGCTCAAGTACTCTAAGTCATGGTAAAAGTCCAGAAATAAAGAGAGTGATCATATGAAAACTACCCCAGTGGCATTTGAACTGACATCGGAGGTCTAAATAAAACGGGGATAAAAATATACTTGTGATACAAATATGTCAACTTTGCAAAAACTGGATGTGGAGATGCATTTAGCAGCACAGAGTGACCCCTAATTATAAGTACTTTTCTTCCCTTCCCTGAATTTGAATGCCTAAGTGTTCACACTGAGGGGAACCTGAGATGTGTCTACTTGCATATGTGTACAACATATACATGTTGTTATGGTTTTATCTTCTGAGTGCGGTTCTACAGGATTTACTTTCCATGTGTATGAGAGTCCCTTTCTCTCTCTTGTTCTCTTTTTTCAGTCACACAAAGAAATAAAGTCCCAGTGAACTTAGTCACCAGGTGGCTTTTGCTTTACTTGGTAGCAACAGCTACAGAGCCTTATTTGATTTGGGGTTTCTCAAATGCTGGACTTGTTAACACTCATCAAACACAGGAAAAATAAAACAGCACATTTAATTTCTCTCTCAGTATGAAAGGGATGTGCAAAGAACCAGCATGATTCTAACTGGGCAGTAACAGGTACAGTGCAAAACATATTTACAACACTTGAAAAATCTGAAAAAGAGAGCACTCCAGCTGAAATATAACCTTTTCGCTGGGTCTTTTGATGCATAATTGTCAATATGTTAGTGGGAAGAAGTAATATTACCCAACTGGGATCCATTTACAATAAGGCGACCAAATAATGCATGTTTACAAGGGATGTAGAGCTTGTTTTTGGAGAAAAGAATACCATTCCACTGCCACCAAAGCAAAGTGGTGTGTACAGTTAGTAAATCTTTTCTTAGTTGCAAAATTAGTGTCAAATTGCTAAGGCCATAAACTACGTCAGCATAAGTCACTCTCATTAATTTGATGGGTGAAGGCAGGATTTTCAAACAGCAGGCTTCTCATTCTAGTTTTTATTTTAATCAGCTAAATAATGAGATGGGGGTAGAGTTGCTTAACCAGGCCAAGGGAAGAAGAAAGCAGAATCATCTTAAAACACCAATCCTGGATTTAATAGCCTACAACAAAACACTAAGCAGGTCAGCTTCATGGTTCAGCAATTCCTAAAAGCCCCGTCTACTTCTCAACAGCTTATCGGCGGCCAGTGTGTAAGATCTCCCAATGAGATCTGATTTATAGCACTAAAGGGTTTTGCTGCAGAAATGAAGGGTAGAATGGTACGCTGTTTTCTGTACATGCTGTCTGTGCAGACATATATTAAAAATCTCCAAACCCTTAGAAACTAATTCGGCCCTCATGATAAGGATCTCTTGCATTTTTCATTGACATAAACAGGTCACAATGCCTGGAAAAGCTTATGTAGAACTCAGCAGCAATCTGGTTTGTTTTTTCTGGGTCAAAGTCAGAGTTTATCTTGTTAAGCTATCTAATTGAACACAGCCCATGTGATACAACAGGACTAAGTGCATTAAATGAGGAGGCAGTGGGAAGGGGGAGTGCATTTATTTCTGTGTGGTTCTGGGAGGGTGCAGCTTCCTGGAAATACCTAAATTACCTTTGAAATAGCTATTTTTGTGGCTGCAGAAAAAAGATGTCCAACTTCCATAATACATTTTCTGTACATATGCACACACTGTACAAAGCTAGTTTAGTACGTTGTGATTGCGAGGTGGTATTTCCCCTTAAGCAAAAGGAACATGTCCTGATCTCCATTTGCCTGGGGTAAATCTGAAATAATTTTATTGTTGTCAGATGAACAATGGCAGAATTACATTGAGGTAACCAAGATCAAAATCAGACCCCAAATGTCAAGCAAGTTAAAGCCACAAACAACATGATTTAAAACACACTTGCACAAACCAGGCCCTATGCAGATCTCAGTAAAGTGAATTATATATAATAACACTTACAGTTTCCTAGTACTATTAGATTTGCCTTTTTACATAAATGCTTAAGTTATGATAAAAAACAGAGCTGTGTCAGTTCTTTTCAGTCTCAGCACATTTGCTATTAGCATAAGAAATGCTGCTTATGGCAGAGGCAGCCGTGCTTGAAATTTCTGAATTAATGGATTTGATTTCCTCTTGAGACAAACCATCAGCCTTGCAGTAATGGAAATAGATATAGTTGGTAAAACAAATAAAAAGCTGGCATGCAGATAAAATGGGTTTCAGTTTAAAATAGTAATGTTGTAATTGAAGTGAACAATTACAGGGTTGCTCCTAGGCACAAAAGAAATACCACGAAAATGAAGTAATGTTTTTGTTAAGTATAGTCATTTCATGAAAATGTAGAGCTGCAGATGTCATCATCTGGAACAAGGAAAACTATAGTTATTCTCCCTAGCTAAGATCTTCTGATAACATTTTGCTAATTTTAATAATAATTACTAATATTAAACATAAGTTTCACATGGGGGGAGAGAGAGGGAGAGAAAAAGCTTTACCGCTGGTACTAAGCCAAAAAGGCTTGCTTGCCTTTCAAGGGATTTCGGTTATAAAGGGTCATAATCCTGCAGTAAGAATTTTTGGAGGGCAGGGGGAGGGAAATGATTTTCTGTTGGTTGAAGAAAGCTCTCTTGTCTGCATCCTTTGTCAGGGCTATAAAGTTGGAAAGCCCGGGCGGGAAGGGAGGAACGCTGGCCATGCCGGGTAATCACCAACGGGAAGCTGCGAGGTGGGGGAACAGGGAAGGAACACGCTCAGCATCAGATCTCTTTACCAAAGACATTTTCTCTAACTGGGTCGCGCTTCTGACTGGCTTTCAGCTATATACACCGCTGGGGAGAAGCAGGGGCTTTCAGCGTTATGAGAGCCTTTCATGTTAACGTGTAAAAGTAAAAGTAATGAAGCACACCGAACGCCACCGATGTAAATGTCACCTCAAATCTGAGAGTGCATTCATTAACTTCACCGCAACAAAATGCTCTGCTGTGTCCTATATTTCCTCTTGCTTTGTATGCATGACAGAAAATGTTCCCATCGCAATTCTTTGTACAGATCTATTAATTAACAGATCGCGATTAGTGACTTGACAGTCATCAAAGCACACAGCTCTTCTTGTAATGGGTAAGCCACAGGATGCTACCTGGCACAGCAAATGCTGTCCACCCATGACATTGCTATCACCAAGAGTTTGCATCTACACCAACCACTGTGCTGCACGATACGAGGCATTGCCAATGGCTCCACAGCTATGCGGCCAACGCACGTCTCACACGTCTACTGGCTTTTTGGTTCCAGGACGAAGTTTTTAGGGGTTTTCAGCCTCCTGCCCTATTGGTGGGGACAACTGTGGGGAGGTGCAAGGCTCTGGTGGGCAGGTGCTGGCTGGGCTGCAGCCCGGCACCCCGGGGTCTGGCGGAGGAACACGTCTACTGGCTTTTTGGTTCCAGGACGAAGTTTTTAGGGGTTTTCAGCCTCCTGCCCTATTGGTGGGGACAACTGTGGGGAGGTGCAAGGCTCTGGTGAGCAGGTGCTGGCTGGGCTGCAGCCTGGCACCCCGGGGTCTGGCGGAGGAGCCTTCTGCAGGTCTGGGTCACTCGTCAAGGGTTGCGGCTGCATCTTTTCCAGGAGCCTTTCATGAGGAGACTCTAAATGCCACAGGTTTTTTATCATTCATTATTTAATTATAATAGCTGCCAGTGTTCTGCATGGTATTTCATGCACCCAGGCAAAGCTCCTACATATAAATGAATTTTCGACTATAACTACTGTATCAGGCATGTCTGTACAGCAAGATATAATAGCAGCCTATTTACATATGTCACTCTAAAGTGCTCACACTGAAATTTTACTGCTTTCTTCACACTCTTGCACTTACATAAACACACCCACACAGTACAGGTGGATTTCTGAATCGTCAAGTGTTTCTCTTCCATTAGGAGACATTTTTTGAAACAAATTAACGCCAAATACATCATGATTTAAACGTGTTTATTACTTTATTTGGTGTTTTAAAAGCTCTTCTGAAATGTTTTAAACAAGATGAGGTGCACCCATGGAGTTCAATATACACTTAATCTGTGGAGGAAATAGATGTCTGACATAAAGACTTAAATCTTTATTTTCTTCCCTTGACATGGTAGCTGGTGACACATAAATGTACTTTTTTTTCCCTTTGACAGAGTAATAAAAATCTCATTATCTCTGAATAGACAGCAATTTCGTTATCTAATCTTTTTACCAAAAGGTTAGTTAATTAATCAGAAACAAATCCTGATTATTATTTCAATAGAATTAGAAAGACAAATCACCAGAGTACGGCTAAATAGGGCAGGCCTGTGGTTTAACCTGCCTCATTTACATCCAAGTACAATGATTGTCAGGAGCTCGCAGTGAGCAAACAGCCCCGAGAACATAAGCCAGCAGATGGTTTTCTCTCGTCGCTAGCCTTTCCTCTCCTCTAATGCCTCTGATCCCATTACCTCACTGAATCCGTTACCAGGGTAACTGTTAAATTGCTGTGAAAGGCATGGTAATAAAGTAACCTGTCACACTGGCAATAAAAGCCACAGAATTTTCCTGTTCACTGAACTTTTCAGCTCATCAATACTCACTTTATGGAGAAATTCACCACTACACACAGGTCAGCTGCAGGAATTGTTCCGTGAGGCTTTTGAAAAGCAAACCAAAGTTCATGTAAACATGGGAAAGGTATAATTAAAGACTGGATTCAGAAATGCACACAGAGCTAATGCTTTGCTATTTACTGTAGAAGGTTAGTAGGAGATTAGATATATTCAGGTTGCTTCTTTTTTAAAGCATGCTCTATAAATAACCTTTACTGCAGGCAGGAAGGTGTTTAATCCAAAATAATTTTGATAGTGATTAAAACCATAACCTCTGTGGCATCGGGCTGCTTACCTTTAGCAGCTGTACTCTGACCTATTTTCTAAAGTGGATTTTGTTATCACACAATAATCTGATGCCAGAAGGATTCATTTAGAAGTGTTTTCCAGCATTTGTCTACGTTCCATTGTTTTACAGACTTTTGAAACAAGCTTGATATCTTTAACAGGTTTTTGCAATATGTGGCTCTTTCCATTAATGAAACCTTACTGAATGTAATCCTAGAGCGAAAAAAAGCATACAGCCACTGTGCCAGTCCTCCCATCTGAAAACCCTTTTCCCAGTTTTCTAATGTAACATATCCTACTGCAATTTTGATCCATAAAAAGAAGAGAAAAATTCATTTTTTTTTCTTTTCTTTTTTTCTTTTTCCTAGGAATACATGGTAAGAGGTTTTTCCATAGGGCACACACACTGTTTGTCACTGATCAGAACTGAATTTGAAAATGTCATGTGGAAAAACCCTCCTGACTTCAATTAGGCTCACAAGAAATTGTAAGAACATGAATGAAAAAGAGAGTGCATATCTAATCCTTGTTATTAGCCATTTGCAGACTCTACACTTTCGGCTCCATTTAGTAATGCCATTAATTATACAGCGGTAACCTTGGAATATATTGGAGTTTGCTTGTTGAGATAACTTCCCTCTCAGCCTCCTTTTTTTAAACTTGCAGACGCTTACAGCTTGTTATGAAAAATTGAAAGCATTTCTTTGACCGACAGCAAGAGTGAACTACAGTGCCTATTCCAGCTGCAGGCCATAAAAGAGAAGTGCCTTTAAATAGGAGCCACGTTATATAGTCCTGAGAGTATGGATCTAAAGTAAGGCTCACTGCAGATAAATCTTTGTGCACGCTATCTTCAACTTTTAGATAACCACTTTCAAGACAATTCTCTTTGTCAGACTGATGTGGTAGGGGCTGATTTTACCCTCCTGAATAAAGCTGTGTTTGCTGCTTTCCTAAAACTTCTCAGAACTCTAGGAGATCTTTGGGGAGTAAAGGACTGAAAGATTATGTCCTGTTAGGTATTTCCACTGCATTCAGTGACCTTTTTTTACAATGTCAGATTTTGGTTCCTTGCACAGGCCAGGGCTCTTCCAAATGCTGGAAATCTTCAGGGGAAGTTTATGTGAAGAACAAGCCAACTGCACACACAAATGTAAACTCGCAGTCTTCAGCAGAGATACATTTATTAACCTGCATAAAACAAAAGAATTTATGCTGATCTCTAATCTAGAATTAAACCGGACCTTTTCTGAGATTCAGGAAATGCTAAATCTCTCTAGTGTCTGGAGTATATAGCACCTTCAGTTCTAGACAAAAGTGGAAATACGTCTTCAAATAAGCCAAAATTCTTGCTCTTTCCAGGTGGCCAGTAGGGAAAACAATGTTCCCATGAGATCTGTAGGCCATTTCGCATGTGTAAGAAGTCCTAGTAGGATACCCCAGGCAGAGTCTTCACTCCATACTCTTTCATGTTTAAATAGAGCAAATGTCAGGAAGGGTGATATGCACATAGTTTCAATGAAAGAATAAAGTTTTTAATAGCTGTTGTTGTTTTAATTTAAAATTTACTTTAAACTGTGTGCATACTGGATTGTTCCTGATTACACTTTGGCAGAATGCAAACATAAATGAGATGTCGACATGGATAAATTCCTTCCTTTGAAAATGTGCATGAATATTCATGAGCAACATTTGTCAGCTCATTTTCCCAGCTCTGGTTCGAATGCACAGAGCAGGGTTTCTGTGCTCTGCGTGAGCCTGTATGGAAAAGCCTTCCTGCCGCACAGATCCTGGTGGTGTAAAGAGGCACATTCTTCGGATGGCAGCTCTCTACTCCAATTTGATTTCACCATCCCTGTAGCTGCAATTACATATTCAAAAAACATCAAGAGTTCACACTGGGCTGCATTACAGCTGGCTCCACTTATGTTGGCACACCTTGGGTTTGCCTCACTGAAAACTGTAAAGTTACAACATCAGAAAGAAAAAATGGTGTCAGAAGAGAATTAGAGCTGCTGTCTTTGAAAGAGAAAGAAAGAGGAGTAATTACGTCCCTCCTTCCACCAGATGCTGCGTCCTTATTATTTGTCCTCCTCAATAGCACGTTGTGACTAGACTGGTTATACAGCATGTAGCCCTTTTCTCCTTGGATTAAATTCATCTCTGTGCAGTGGAGCATCACACAGCCGTGGCACCACGTAAACCCCACACCCAGCTCTGTTTCCAGCCTTTGCGTGCTGCACAGGCCTTGCACAGGCTTTGCATAGGTGTGGATTGCACCTTTCAGCTTTAATTTGAAAAGACAAGTAGCTGTGAAAATACCACAGGCTTAGATCCACCAGGCACTGCTGGGAATTTTCCAACCTCACTGACTAAAGTTAGTTTCTGAATGCCGTGGTTAGCCATCAAATCAGAATAGTTTGCTCTACAAAAATGGCCAAAATTTTCCCACTTCCAGTGAGGTCCAGACACGCCACCTTCAACGTTTTTGTCCTGCTCCTAGCCTGGTGACAAATGAAGGCCTCAGATCTGTCCCAACCCATGTCCTCCAATTTTTGATGTCTATTCTGGCTCTTTTTTCTGTTTGGAACAGGAATATTTTCCTTACTCCAGTTCTATCTCTGAACATTTCTCACTGTCTGTCATAGCTGCCAGTAATGAAGTTCAAGGGAGAAAAAGGAGCATAGAAACAAATTTAAAACATATTGAACTACTCCTTAATTCATACTTTAGAGTGGGCCAAACTCCATTCAGAACCAGATCCAGGGTGAAAAAAAAATCCAGTCCTGCTGCAGATTTCAATGGAGTTCTATTGATTTGCATCAGTCAAGTAACCAAACTTGAGCTATTTATCTTGACGGAGTGAAAGAATTGGGAAGGACATCTGTCTCTCTGGATTACTATACAGCTTGTTTGATCTTACCTATATGTATGATTGATCCTGCTAGCTTATATTTTATGCATCTCTTATCCTGTGACAGTGGAATACTGTAAAAGTGCATCTTCCTTTGTTTTCTTTTTTAATGTTACATCGTGCTCCCTGTGTTGTCCTTTCTTCATCTCCAAATTAAAAATTTACAGCTCTCATATCCAGCATGGGCAATTATGTATGAACATCAATCCAATCACTTACCCTGAAATAAAGGTTTATGAGGCAAGCAGTTTTTTGTAGTCCTTCACATTGCCAGAGACTAGGGTGGGGATGGGAGGGGGGAACAACAAAAACCCACATCAACCCTGCATTTTTGATGTCGCTGCTGTTTTGCGCTGTGACTTCATGCTCCCTGAAGAAACAAGATGCATCAAGCAGCGCCTAGAACACTTCCTCTTCAAACATTGGGAATGATTATTTCAGCAAGTTTTAGCTTTCAGCAGCAACATATGTAGCGGCAGCTGTGCAGTAGTGCTTTGAGACCACGGGTACTTTGGAACCCAGTAAGAAAACTGTGACTCGCATGTAAAGAGAAGAAAAAAGAATTTTTCCTCATTCAAAATTGTGCTGAGACTTCAGAAGCCTAAAGGCCTAACAAAGTAGTTTACTTCACCCACTTGGATCCAATGATCTGCCCTCCAAAGGTTTTAACAGATTTTTTAAAGGCATGTGAAAAAATATGACTGGTAAAAATCTTCCACAGTTTTAGCCGATGGGTTTGCATCAAAGTTTTACACCAAAAGGGTGTAAACATCTTTGATCCCATGCTAAGGTCTTTTCCTCTCCAGCTCTTCCATTCATAATTATCTGTATTATTTTGTTTTCTATATGTTATCAACAGAAAATTCATGGTCACAGCCTGAAGATCAAAGATGAAGTTTAATCTTCAGATTGTGCTGCTCATGCTCATAAACCACTCAGACACCACTCCTGCTCTCTGTGACAGAGGCAGGATCCTTGATTCAATTATAGGTTACAGTCAATGGGGATCACGCTTTAATCTGTGTAGAAACAAAAGGATAAAACAGAAACATGTACCCATTCTAAGGATGATACTTTATTACAGTGCGACAATCAGGCAGCATTGCAATAATACAGGAAAACGGATAAGATTAAATTGTCTGCTAGGTTACGCCTGCCTGTGATGTACAGACTGGCACATGCACTGCTCTGCTTCTCTGTCATTTATCTGGCTCACAAAGACTCTGATCCACTACATGTTGCATGATTGCACAAATTTCAGTGAGTCTGAAGGATTTCCAGCATTATGCAGGATTAGACCATTATTCTAAACATGATAGGATTTTTCAAATACTACTTGGATATGAGCTATTATTCAGGGGAATAATTCCATTGCAATAATCAACATTTTTGCTCAAGTGTTAGCCTGTTTACATATCAGGATGCCTGGGATCAGTTCCTACCTTTGCCACTGGCTTTTTAACACTTGGTGTTAAATGCTTCTTCCAAGGTCAGTTTCAGGGAAAGGTAACTTTGCAGATAGCTAGCTGGTCCATGGCAATGACAGCCTTCCACCACGTTAGAGCAGGACTCCTATAGGAGTCATCTTGGCATTCCCCATGCTCCATTATTATTATTCCAGTTTTGGAAAACACTTAAACACTGCTTAATTTCAAGACACATGTTTCAAACATCATGGGATTTTGGCATTTGCTTAAGTACTTTCACAAATTGTTTAACTGAATGGTGAGGGAGGGACAGCGGCGGAGAGAAAGACTATTTCTGGGAGCCACAACAGCTCTTCCCTGGACAAATTCTGCAGCCCACCCATCTCGCTCCCTCCTCCTTCCTGCTCTCCACCCTTCCCAGGTCCAAGAGTTGTGATAGCATTTGGGTGATGGCAGGCGTGGGGGCAGAAAGAGCAGGCAGGGATCTCTCCCCATGCCTCCTCCCCTTCCCCCTTTCTTTGGCCAGATCCTGCTCCTGCCCCCTCTGCTACTGAATGCGGCATCTTGGCCTGTTACTACAGGGATTTTCCTGTCAAAAGACCTTGGCTCATTTTGCTGCACCAGAGAAAAGTATATTTGCATTGTTGAACATTTTTCTTTCTTTCTCTCTCTCTTTTTTTAATATGCAGGTTCATTGCATCAAGCGATAACTTGGCATAACTGCGTGGCATAATGAAAATTAGAACAACGTCTTTTGGGAAGGGGGGCAAAGTGTCTTGGCACCATGTGAGAGCAAATAGCAGCTCATTCAATGCTAATATCATCTATAAACCACCAGTAACCCATTTGTCAACTACCGGAATCATTTTAACACACCTCAATAAAAAATTGTATTACCTTGATATCTAATGTGATTAAGGTTCTAAGCTTGTACTTTATTAAATCTCTGTGGCTCCTTCTTGTCATTTCCTTTGTACAGTGGTTATAAAAAAAATGTAAATTTAAACAGATTAATTTAAAATATACTGGAATGAGTTATCAAAAAAGAAATAGGGAATATCCCCTGAATAATGATATTTTACTCGGGATCAAGGGCCTTTTACAAGCTGTGCTTCCAAAGAAGCTCCTATAGTTCTCTCAAGTTACAGACATTTCACACACCAGGGGAAGGCTGAATGAAAGGTATGTGAAAAAACAAACGGTTTGCTTCCTGCTGGTACAGTTAGAGCAGGTTTTGAGGGCTTCCTTACAGTGGGCGCTATTTAAAAGCCAGCATTTGTCAACAGGTACCACGCAGTTCCCGCAGTTGTTTCCTGCAAAGCTCTGGTGCTTCAGACACAGCTTGGTGACAGCTCTTGGCAAACGCTGACTTTTAAGTGGCAACCAGTATAATTACAGCATTCATGAAAGTGAGAGATGAAGAGCGCTGACTGAAAAGGAGCCAGGTATCATATCGCGTGGGCTAGTGCCATGCCTGCTTTCCCACACCGCGCTGCCAGCGCCGCTTGATCCTGGGCAGTGGGGCATCTGCTATCCCAGCCCTGCACCGCTCCCGAGCATGGAACTGTCAATTTATTTATTTTTTTTTTCTTCAAACCTTACAGTGGTTTTCATAACGAGATGGTTTTGAAAGGACAAGGATGAGAGGTCACCAAGCATGTTTCCATGCTTAACATAAAAGCAAAGCTCATCTAATCCAGTCTCGTCATTCTGTACACATCTTTCTCTGGTCTGATGGAGATCAAGAAATTAGGAGGCTCACAAAGATGGCACGAATCTGGGTGGATATAGGTCAGGCTACGCATGTAACAAAGTAGCCCTCTTTACAATAGCATCCATTTGTCAGATGCATTCTGTTCTTAAGAGCAGGATTTAATTCACTTTATGAGCTAAAATGCACACACGAGCTAAAATTCATATATAGGAGGGATTCTGTCATATGAGCTAAATTTTTACACTAGTATTGATAAAGAATATTTGCCTTGAAAAGAGTCCTATTTAATTTGCAAAGACAAATTCTAGATGCCAGGTTTGGTGTTATTCATGCATTAATATTATCCTTGTGTGTTCATCATCTGTTGTGAATGTTTCTATGGTCGACCAGAAAAAAAAAGAAGGGCACCAGTTTGTTAATGAAGAGTATCCTCTGTGCTAAGGGGCTTAATTAAAGCTACATAGGCCAGCTGAATTTCAGCACTTCATTCTTTCACCATGCTGTGAATGTAGCATGATACAGTCTGTCATCATACTAATGTTCAATATGTGACTAGTTGTTAATCTGAATAGTTTCATTGAAACCAATGGGCCTAACTCACATGAGTAAGGTCTTACAAGGCTGGAATATATTTATATTCATACTGAAACCATGACTTCCTTGTTCGGTGCTACTTAGTTTGCCGTATTAATCTGCTGGCATCATCCTTCAGTTTCACTGAGGCATATCCAAAGCAGGGAAATGAAGCACTTTCTGCAATTTTGGGGGACTCCAAACAGTCACTTAAATGCAAAGAATGAAAGTCTGCTGAA
>NW_009259319.1:1836041-1865191 GCF_000687185.1 Egretta garzetta
TGAACCGAAGACAATTATCTGAGAAGCAAACTCGTTGTTTCATCTATAAGCCATTATTTCTGTGGCAGCAGAGAAAATGAAAACTAAAATATTTATGGCTCCTAATGCCATACATTTCAGTGTACTCTTATTTGCCTTGCTGCGTGTTACACCTTCCAACATTTAGCAAGGCAAAGCTGCATAAGAAAAGCAGTGCTTACCCAGGGTGGTTGGTACATGAATTTATGGATAACCAGCACAGGTTTCCTTTCTGCACAGATTGTATTGTTCATTCACATTCGTCTGCCTTTGACAGGCACTTGTCATAGGGAAGGGGTGGGATTGTGTTCTGAATGCTCACTTTTTCCTATGATTTATCCAAGGTGCTGCCTGAAGAACAACTTTGCCTCACGGATCTATGTTCAATGGATATGTATGAACATACAACACACAGTAACCTGTTTTGTCTGTGCCATGTATGTATTGCCTATGCATGAGGGCACATACTATCATGGAAGTTGGAGACATAATCCTCATATGTGTGCTGTCATCAGCCCCTTGTCTTCATTTATATGAACACAATACAGACAAATACAGCCAACAGGGAATTCTCCTAGTGTGAGGCTAACCCCTGCATATTCAAAAGGCACCATGATAACCAGTGTGCCACCACCTTCGAGACCATTAATGTTAAAGGAGGGAATACAGCCACCATACAGTTCAATTAACACAAGCATCACCTTTTTCAAAACTTTGGATGTGGCACTCTTGTTTTCCTTAAAGAAAAAAATAAAATTGTCAGAATCATCTTTTTCTGCACAATTTCAGTACTGAAGACCACTTTGGGATTCCTGGATGGAGTGGCAACAAAATGATGGGAGACAAATTTTGTCTTAGACTTGCGTGGTCTACTTATCCTGGATAATTATAACTTAGTCTCTTTTTCTTCCAAAAAAACCGGACAAAAATAAAAGAGACAAGACAATGAAAAGAAGAGAGAAAGAGCTGACATAAAGAAAAAACAGGACAAGAGATATAGAAGTAGTGACACCCATGTTCCTTTTCAGATGAGGTTATGAAAAACAGGACTGATTAGGTAAACATACACACAGTTATATTGTTATGCTATGCTTTCAGTCCTATAATAATATTTTAACTTTATATTTTATGACATTATATTCTAATTTGTATATTTTAAAAAATCATTCCACATCTTTCCACCAAAAATATGGTGCCTGCAACCAATTACGCCAATTTACTAGAATACAAGAATAAAATTAGGAAAAAAAGGAGGACAGATTAAAAACATTCAGTCTAAAATTCACTGGAAAAAATAAACAGAGTATAGACAAGCCAGAGAGGGAAATTAGGACTTAAAGTTTTTATAGATGCTTTTAAGCTTTGCTTAAAATGATTACTCTGACAACATGTCTGAAAAAAATTATATACTATGTTTCTGCTATTGTGTTGACAAAGAACTAAAAGTTAATCCCATAGTACCTGAATTTGATCTCTGTGGAAAGTTCCAAGAGCAAAGCTTCTTTTCAGCTGGCTTGTGTCTCCCTCCACATTTTGCTGTCCAGGGAAAATAATAATAAAAAAAGCTCCTTGTAGCGGCAATACAGCAATCATGCTGGGTCATGAAACTAATTATGTTTTGTGATGGTGGAAATTCTCCATTTCTGTGTGAAGGGGCACTGCTGCATGATAGATGAATGTTGGAAAGGCAGTACATTGTGCTCTTTCATCTCTGTCACTGCATATTTATTCTGACTGCTCCTAAATTATTCATTTTCTTTAAGCAATCAATATTAATAATCTGATTTGCTCCTTGGCATTTTTAGTCACACTTCTGCTTAACTGACTGTAAATAAAGGTCACTTGGAGGCTTCCTGCTGCTGTTCTGGAGGTCCTTGCCTAATTAATTCCCAACACTTTTTTTCCCTGTGACTATGATTAGCAGTTGCAATCAAGTTCAGCAATTAGCTGCCTCTTTGCACAGTGATTTGCTCACTCCACCTCCCCATATAAAGCTACATTTGGTCTTGACTCTACAAAGGCATAAGGAGGAATTTAAATTCATTTGTTTTGTGTTCCCTGACCATGCAGAACAGATCAGATTTGTCACTGCTTACACATAACCTTTGCCTGTCTACATCATACCTACTAATCATCCCTGATACCCCCAACAGACATCAAAAACATAATGAATGGCCTCACCAACAACCCACTTGTGATATGCCTAATCTCAGCCTCTTGTATCAACAAACAGCTACAGGTCCTCAAATCATTCTTCGTTACTTAAGAGCTCCTATGGTTTAGCTTACATTAAATTATTTTTAAAAAAGGGGTCCGCTTCACATTTAAAGGATTTATCTTGGCCTGCTTGGGGCACTGGGACAAGCCCCAGACACCTTTGGACATCTGACTCCAGTTCGCAAGAAGGCACAGATTTTACCCATACTAGAGCTTGAGTTATAATAATCTCAGTTAATTGTTTGTGTCTTTAATTCCTAGAATCATGGAAAAGTTGTTGGAAATTTCAGTACTGTGATAATTATTGAGATACTCCAGTCAGGAGGGATGTCTAATTTGTAGTTGAAAGTGCAATGAGGAAACAGTCTCCGCCAGGTAGTCTTTAGCAAGTATGTATTTGAAAAGCAAGGATCAAGAGATAAAGAATTACAGTAAATATTACAGAAATATCAGGACCATTTTTTACAGGCCTCCCCAGTTAATATCAGTGTTCTCCATTCTTATTATTTCATCCTGGGCAAAAATTACCAGGCGATACTATTTAATGAAGTATTTCTGCAAAAAACATTTTCAGTTTCAGGCTTGTTTATAAATCCATCGATTTAAGTACTTCTAATTCAAACAGTGATTCCATATGGATAATTAATTCAGATAGAACTGTTTCCATTGTCTGAGGAGAAAACTAAGATGTGTGCACAAGAGAAATTCTTCTTTAGCTGAAGTCTGTTTCAGTGCATTCACAGTTGTTCAACGCATCTACAGGCAGATTTTGAAAAGGTGATAGAACTGCACCTGTGAGAAAGTTTGTCATGTCAGTACTTGTATCCACAATGTTTTCTGTTAGTATTATTATTTTGTGCACCCTGGTCCTTGACAAGTAAGCAAACAGTAGGACTGAGAAACACCAACAGAATGGAATGAATACCTCTGAATACATATTTAAGACATAGCCAGACTCTAGGGGAAGAATATGATAGGTCTAAATTCCCATGTATTGGACATAAGGATTTAAACTGTTACCTGCCTTTCACAACTTGCTCCAAAAATGTCTTCATATTTCATTTTGGCCTTGGAGTTCTTGAAGCTTAAGGGAGTTTTGTATTGGTGGGTTTAAGTGCCCTGAAAAAGAGACGTATCAGAATTTAACCTGATGACTCTGTACTTACAATTTACTGAGCATATAAAAGCAGTTCCTGAAACCGCAGCCCGTTTCTACTGCTAGCACTTACAGAGCACCTCTTCTGACAGCAGCAAGCCAAAGCATGCATGCCCTGAACAAGCAAATTTTCTTTCTCCTTTCTGTTCTGGCAAGTGTGTTCATTTAATCTCACAGGGGATCTGACAGCTTTCGCCAGCTCCTAAAGTAATTCTTTAGCACTCATTGAAAAGTGCTGTAAGCAAAAGGCAGCAAAGCTGACTGGTGTTTGCATGCAGAGACAGGCAATCGGGGCACTAAGCACAGTCAGTCTGGCTTCCTCGGTGTGTAATGCACAAAATCAAGGCTAGAAGCAACAGTTAAGTCACTCTTGGACTTATCACTTAATGAACATAAATACACAAAATAGGTCATTTGTTGGCATGATGATATCTCTGTGAATCATTATATAAAACATCCGGTGCTTTGAAATACAGGCACGTACACACAGGGAAGCAGTTGTACCTGCAGTGGTTGGGGCTGTAAAACTTCCACACTCAAAACAGATCACTCATTTCTAGGGTGGCATATTTCCATGTTTGGTTTTCATCCCAAAAGTGAGCATCTTGGAACAGTTTAAAAAAATTCCTTTCAGCTATTTGAGATTTATGACAATTACATATATTATTCTCATTGAAGAAAAAAAAAACAAAAACTTTTCTGTATGAAATAAATTATGAAATCTATTAATGAAGAGCGTGTGCCTAAAGAAATATGAAAGGAACCCAAAGTTATTGTTACAGAGTCACGAATGTTTGAAGACCCACTGTGGTGAATTACTTTTCAGTCAGAAATGTATGTGATGTACACAGCTTTCCTTCACCAGATATTTCCTGCAGTTGTTCTGAAGTTACATGTGCAGAGAACATGATAACTGGTTCTTGCTTGTTTAGATTCTGTTGCATGAGATCACATATCATTACTGTTTTCTCTATAGGGCATAAAATATCCATCAGATTTGGAGCAAAGCACTCACGGTAAAGAAACATGCTGTCTATGTAACCTTGGAAAAAAGATTTAGCTCTTCACATTTGTGTAATAGCATTTATAATTACTCATCAGGGACGTATTATTTATGAAAGCCTTCCTGAATGTAATGCCTTGCAAACATGTAAAGGATTAAATAGATATTTGTTGCCGTGTGCTTGGGGGAACAAAGCAAGCTGTACGGGGAGAATATTTTTCCTCCTGGCCCAGGGTTTGCTTCCTTCCTCTGAGCCCGGTCTTCACAGTAGTGGTGGAGGCTGAGGAAGCAGAGGGAAACCAGAAGTGATGGGTGGTCTGGAAAACATTGTCTGCACCATATCCTTTCTTCATAAACATAGCAGTTATTCTGGAGGGTGGCTCAATGTAATGACACTTGAAATCTTTACTCTCTGTTGGGAGTTCACATCCCATTGGGATGTGAATTGACCCTTACTTTCATTCTCCTTGAGGACAGTTTTATACCCTGTACTGTGAATTTTTTCCACAACACATTCCACAACAGAACTTTATACCTATCCTCTGATACTGTACACAGCTTATGGAACAGATGGTGCAAGAGCAGCAATCTACCTGCATTTGCTAAACATTCCTCCTTTCTGTTAAAACCTTGAGGCAGTTGACTGTTGTCCTCTACAGAAGCAATGGCACTTTATATGATGATACTTTATATATTAGTCATGTTTGGAATGAAAGGCCTTAAATGTTGCATTTGAACATGCTAAATGGGAGACGTTTCCTCCCAGGATATGGATTTAATCTAATGATAGTGAATAGTAATAACTGTTGCTTAACTAAAACAGTATTACCGTGAATTTATCTAGCAACAAATAGATTAATGGTGGTACTTTTAACATGGATGATCTTTTAAGAAATAAGTTACAAAATGAAGATGAAAGAGAATTTTTTTTTTTTTTTAAAGGTTCTAGATTGTTTTATTCTGGCAAGGTTGATCAGGGACAATTGAGTTCATGGACTGCTCTGATACCTACCTTGAAAATGAAATTAAGAACCTTTAATTACATTATTTGAAAACTGAAGGCTTCAAAGTCTAGGTATTCCTTGCAATTTATTCTCATTTTCTCCCTCTCCTGTAAAAAAAGCTTTAAGAAATTAAGAGCAAAAAAGAAACTGTGTTCATGCAACATTAAGTTTACATGGTGAACTACTCAAATGTCAAGAAATGCCAAAGTTAAGGATGAATGCACAACCATAAGAGTGTCCTCTTGTGTGCGTGGATTTTAATAGTCTTTGGTTACATTACACAGAACACTGTAAGTTATGAGCCAGGCAAATAGACTATGAAAGTCATCCGAATCAATGTTCCACCTACCCTGGGGTATGAATAATATTTGATTAAAGAGACAAGGAAAGTAAAACTACTTGGGCCCCAGCAAAAAAAAAAAAAAAGAGAGGAAGCTTGACCTCTCAGGGCATTTCCCTGAGAGAACACAGATCACTGTGGCCTAATATCTTTGCCTTCTATCTGTTGCTACTGATGAAGTAATGGTAGTTGTGAGTAAAGTAGAGTTTGTAATTTCTTGCATTCTTCTCCTTCCTGTACAAGAAATCTTCAGGGCACATATTAATTCATTACCTGTGATCCTCCCCCTCCATCCTGTAATGGAGAATTAGTCTGAGCTGCACTGGAAATCTGATTAGTTGAAAATTTGGGGATCACAAAGAAATGTCCTTTTCTGAGGAAGAGCCTAATAAAAGTACCTAATGGGTTCTTTTCCTTTCTTAGAAAATCCTGAAAGCTTTATTATATCTTAATGAGGAACAAGAACAGATCCTTCTTTCAATTTTATAGAAGGCATTGTAATTTATAGTCACTGTACAGTGTAGATGAAGAGTTCAAAGTACCCATCTCCTAAAAGTGGATAGGAGATCTCTCTTTGGGTCTATTATCTGTCAAGACCGGGACATCTTAAGTCTGCACAGTTTGAAATATTTCAAGGCTAGTCCACACAAAATTTTCTCAGGCTGAACAGTCCCAGGTCTCTCAGCCTTTCCTCATAGGAGAGATGCTCCAGGCCATTCCATGTCCCTTCACTGGACTCTCTCTAGTATGTCCATGTCTGTCTGGCACTGGGGAGCCCGGTACTGGACAGAGCACTCCAGGTGTGGCCTCACCAGTGCTGAGCAGAGGGGAAGGATCACCTCCCTTGACCTGCTGGCAACACTCCTCCTAATACAGTCCAGGACACTTTAGTCTTCTTTGCAGCAAGGCCATGCTACTGGTCCATGTTCAACTTGGTGTCCACCAGGACCCCCAGGGAATATTCTGCAAAGATGTTTTCCAGCTGGGTGGCCCCCAGCATGTAGGCGTTCCTGGGGTTGTTCCTCCCCAGGTGCAGGACTTTGTGCTTCCCCTTATTGAACTTCATAAGGCTCCTGTCAGCCCCTTTACCTAGCCTGTTGAGGCTGTGTGGATGGCAACACAACCCTGTGGTGTATCAGCCCCTCCTCCCAGTTTGGTGTCATTAATTTTTATTTTCTTTCAGTTGGAAAAAGTTTGTCTCTCAGCTGAATTTTCAAATGGACAAAATGCAGAATGCATATGAACTCTTCAGGAGCATGTAGCACTGGAGGCATCCAGATGTTCATTAGTGGAAACACACCAGTTCTTCCCTCCCAGGGGGTATGTACACAGCCCTTTTTGAACCCAGCCCTACCCAAATTCAGGTAGTATTAGGTCCTAAAGCAGTTTAGTCACTCAAAAGTACACCACAGTTCTCAGACGAGATATAATAGCACTCAGATTACACCATCAGCGACACAAGGTCAGGTTGTAGAAAATATCTCTAAGTGCAAGCAACTCCCTGCTTTAATATTAAAGATACAGATGAGAGATGGGACAGATCAGCTGAGGACCTGTTTTGCTCTTCCCGTCACACTGTTGTCAGCTCTTGCTTCTGCTTGGTACTTTAAATGTGCTGGCAGATGGGATTACCCTGCTGATCCAGCTCTCCCTTCCTAGTGTTTTCATGAGATACGTGTTTATCAGACCCGGGCAAGCTCCTGTGTCTCAGGAATGAAAGGACATAGAATAATCTCCTGAAGCCCCATGGCAGAGCAAGGCAAATGCAAAGAACAGCTGGCAAGAGGGAGGACTGTCCTGACCTTTAAATAAAATGATTAAAAAGAAATATATGCTTTAGAAGTCTCCCTTATAATTCAGCTTGGGAGAAAAAGTATTTGAGTTGAATGTCCAACACAACATTTAAATATGTGGCAAAAACATTAGCAGGAATATTAGAAGGAAAGCTTGAGAAGGCTAAAAGAAAAATCCTGTAGCCAGGGCATATTGACATATTGAAAAGTTTCCATGTTTTGCATTAATGTTGCTAGATTGTCTTGATTTCTGGTAATAACTTGATTTCTGATGATAGCTCCAGGAAATGCATATGCCACAATATATTGCTTCTCCTGCTCAGTCCAGTTACTTCCTTCTGTTTGTCGATATCCAAATAAATCCAATTTCAGTGACAGACTCTAAGAAGGAAACATCAACTTGAAGAGTGTGGAGAAAAATGGCATAACTACAAAAGCAGATAACCTGTGAATGACAAATTAACCCCAGAAGACTTCCCCCTTTATCCTCACTAGTGAGAATGAAATTGTTCCCTAACTGCAGTATTTAATCTATTCTTTGTGTGTTAATTTTACAAGAGATATAAAATTATGTGACAAAGCTCTTCACTCTAAAGTTTTTACAACTCTATCCCACCTTATAGATATATATGGCTGTCTCTAAATCTGTGATACTCCATCTGCAAAGAGAAATTAATATCCATTATTTTGAAAACATTCGGTCAAAGATTCATATGGAGGTTTTGTTTAAAGCTTTTTTAGTTACTTGACAAATATTTTCCTTCTTTGCCCAACACATGGTACTAAGATGGCTAACATGAAAATTGTCCATTTTAATTCAACAGTGACAGCTGTTTAGTAAGCATCTACAGAGGAAATTTCCCCAATGACTGGCCACATAGCATGCTTGTACAACCAGAACCTCCCTCAAGACCACCTCTTGCAGTGAGAGCCTGTCTGCTCCTCAACAGGAAGAATCATGGCCCTTCTCATTTTCCTGTCTATTTTAAACATGATAAACAAGGATTTTCACTTAATTCTTGTGCTCGATCAAACATTCATTGCTTTTATATCTGTAAAAGTACTTTAATAAATTTGATGGTTTTTCATGAAGGTTTGAATCAAGTTTCTGACATCTGACATGTCTGAAGATGTAGGTACCAGTAACTGCCAATCACAGTCTGGTGATTGTTGGCCATTAAAGCTCCCTTTGTAGCTAATGCACCTTTATAATGAATTTTAATAAGTATTTTCTGCTTTGTGATGTAGATAGCTTAGTTCTTTAGCATGTGGGTTTTAGAGAGAGATAAATGGCAAAGTACTTTTTTTCCCACTCCTGTGAAGGAAACAGCATTTAAAAAGTAGATGAGGTGTGAAGTACTATTCCAGTGCTCTGTATCCACTCTTGGCTTTCATCTACATAGGCAGTTTGGATTGTGTGAAAATGTATAAACCCCATTGTGACAAGTGAGAACTACTGCAAGTGCTTTGTAACTTAAATATTTAAGTCAAAGCATTTGAAATCTGATAAAGGCAATCTGTGTACAAAGGCAAAAATACTCAGGAAGTTCAAACTTTAAAGTTCAGGAACAAAATGGAAAAGGTAGGCAGTCCCACCTGCTTAACCAGAACAGTCCATTTGCATATTTCAGAGACATCTGGAGAAAGTAGGAAGAGAAGGTCAAACCTCCCCAAAAAGTTGTTTCTTTTTCATGATTTCAGCTTTTAGAATGGTTGATCTTTGTTATGGGGTAGAAAACCTTTTATATTTGGGGTTGTCTTCTTTTTACTAAGTAGATGATAATGGTGCTGCCTCCTTCAGTGGCCTGCATATAGGCTGTCCTATGTCCTCCAGTCCACTCACAGCTCCTAATTTTCACCTTCTGTTCATCCCATTCACGCTGATTTAAATCCCCATGATAACAAGCGGTCAAACAGCGTTGCTGCCTTCATGCTCTTCATCTTTCCTGATAAATGACAGTGGCCATTCTCCTGACCATTCCTTGGACTCTTGCCTGATTCTCCCTGCTCTTCTAACAGAGGATGTGATTCAAAACCTAATGAAGCTCAGGAAAATCAGTAATGACATTAATAGTTGTAGAAGATGACAAAGGCTTATGTTATCTCTTTTGTCCCAGTGATTCCTTCCTTCTCTCTTTCATCTGTAACCCTCAGTTTGAACACAGACTGCTCAACTCAAACTTATGTGTCTTCCAAAACATCTAAAAATAAACAGTGTTTCTCATTCAGACCTTTTTTCCCTCCTGTTCTCTCAGTTCACACATTGTTTTTAATTTTTTGTATCATTGACCATATGAATACTCTTAAATCTGGTTCTTAACTTCTTACAGTTTATTAAAAAATTGTGTCATTCCCTCTACCCTTTTTCTCTCACTCTGGCCTTCTTTAAATCCCAAGGGTCGACCTAGTGTAGCCCCCAAAAAGCAGTAATGGTCGCACTGTCTTTCTGGCCATTCCTATGCTGTCTACAAGTCTGCTTATCAACTTTTTCACCCTCCACATTCAATTTACATATCTTAATTTTGCCTTCAAAATTGAGATCCCTTGATTTGCACAGCTTTTCTGTGCTGCCTTTGTCTTCTTCTGTCATTCCTTTGTGCTTCATCCAGCCTGTTCAGCATCAGATTCCTTCCTCAGTCAGGCAAGTTTGCATGCCCCAGCTCTCTTCTTCTTCAAGTCATTCAAGAAAATATTTTGCTCTTAAATCTTTCATTTCCAATAGGGTTATCTAGTAATGTAACGACAGATTAATTAAAAAAACAAGTACAGGCCATGGAACAACAAACCACACAGGTCACTTAATCACTTAACTGTTTTCCTTTTCATGGTTCCCTTCTCCCTTCTGTTTTTACACGTGTAGCTAACTAACATAGTATTTATTCACTTTTCCAATGCTTCTACTTGCATACCCTGTGCATCATCCCTTCCTCCTAGCCATTTTGTACTTCAAATATAAAACAGATCAATTAACTGGCATGGTTCTCCATCTAGTCTGTAGACTATATCGATTTCCATCCATGTTGCTTATTTTGTGAGAAAAACATGAATAATCCTTGACAGATTTTCTAGTAGGTAAATCTCAGCTGTCCCAGGCTTATATAAATTTGCACACTAATATATTCTGTAGATTTAAAGGACAGTGTTATGATAGGATTAGAATTGACTTGTTTTTAGGGACAGTACAGCTGTGCTAACTTGTATGAGCTCAGGACACAATTATAGAAGAGGTCATTTGGACAGATTGCCCTTGTTCTCCAGTGTTCCTTGACTTCTGAAAACAGCCTCTGGGGAAAGGACTAAGCTTTTGGGCAGGGGCAACAGTAGGGGAGTCTGGGCAAGACAGCATGGACTGGGGAAGAGCTAAAAGGCAGAGGAAAGACCAAAAAGCCATTTCCGCTACCGTCTTTCAGGGCAAAATGGCCGTTTCCAAAGGTACAATCTAAAGCGAAAAGACAAAAATATCTAAATAGTACTTTCTACAAGAGTGTTTTTATAAACTTTCATATACATCCATATCCAAGAAACCTGTATTTCTTAGTAACACTGCATGTTTTGTAAGTCCTTTTCTAGTCTGTACAAACCTTTTTGAGATTGTACTATATATTGCCCTCCAGGAAGGCTCTTCTTTCAATTTCCCAGCCTTTGAATAACATCCTTGCCACAAATTTACTACCAAGAGAAATGGTTCTGTCCAATTCTCACAATTTCTAAGTTTGCAGACCCTCTGGAATGTACAGTTGTAAGACTTCTCCACAGTTCATTTTCATGTCATGAAATAAAAATTAGTAATAAAAATAAAATCTACTACTTTTCAGTGAAATACTTTTGGTTATCCTTTTCCTAGTGAAACAGCAATTAGCTAAAGTTACATTTAGGGGTTGGGATTCTGGTTCTTAATTTTTTTTTAGTTTTATTTGTATAAAGGAAAGGGAATAAAACAGAGGTGTGATCTGCATATATCCCTTTTTGATGAAATTTATATCTGTATAAATATACACACACACATAGACATTTATAAAAACAATTACAAGCACACACTGTATTATAACTATTCTTAACTGTGGTAAAATCCATAGAATTCTCCCACCTATTAAAATACAGAGAGTAATATATATTATAGTCACCAGTAAGTCTTGAGTAAACAGCGATTTAACCCTGTTTCCCTGATTTATCCTCTTCTATAGCTCAGTCTGAAGCAACTCAAATGAAGATGGCCATTTAGACAGACTTCAATTTCAATCTGGAGAAAACATAGCTACACAGACTTCAATTTAGCAATATACATACTTTTTCTATACATCCATTAATACATCTCGGATTATTCTATTTAAAACCCCACTAGTGGCAAACCTTCTGCCTGTCCAACAGGCTAGACAGTGCTTCTGTTTGGAAATAAAAGCTGCTTTTAATGCAGCCAGGTCATTAACCTAGAAAAAAGGAGATCTGGTCTTTAGCTGTCCCCTTTATGGGATCTCACAGCAAATTCTCAGGCTTGTTTAAATAAACCAACAGACTACAACAGTGTTTGATGTCAGAGGAATACACTGGCTGTTCAAGTTCATACAGACTGCAAACATGTAGGAAGATGCTCCAACGCCAGCAGAACGGGGAGCCCAGCCTCTGCCCCAGCATAGCTGAACCACAACGGGGAGCACGCACCCACAAATGGGGACAGAGGGAGAGCAGAGGAGGCTGCAGACCACACAGGTGATAAACAAGAAGTAAGCAGCAGCTCTAGCAAGAGGGAAGAAGGAAGGAAAATTGTGGAAGGGGGAGGCCATGAAGACTAGAAGACTTACAGCGTGCTGTGGGAATAGGGTCATGGGCGCTGCTGTGGATTTGCTCAAATGCCTGGTCACTTGGATAGCATCTGAACCATTTGGATAACCCTCAGACCTTTGACTACTAATCTGACCTATGCCTCTTGACTTTTGTCCACTGCCTCTATCTGTGCTCTGGAGAGTAAGGCTTGGCAGGGGATGAACTGATGACAGAGCAGGCTATCTCTGGTCTTCACATTTACACATCCTACGCTTTGGCATCACGCAGCATTCCTAGAGTGGGAGTTTTGGGAAGAGTCACTTTGTGCTACTCACCAGATGGGATTCACAGGATTTAAAAAATGTGGAAAACCACACACAAATAAACAGAACAGTAAAAAAAAACAAAACCAAAAAAACCCCAAAGTGAATGAAGGAATTTGTTTGGGTTGAGAAATACCCTTCCTCCTGCTTCTTCCTCTGAGTTTATTATTAATAACCATACCTGTTGTAAAAAAATGAGATACAAAGAGGTCTCTGAAAACATGTGCTTGTACAAAAAGCCAAAATTTGAGGTTTTAGACCAAACACAGCAGGCAGGAAACACAACTAGACCACTGTCATGGTTTCACCTGGCTGGCAACTAAGAACCACGCAGCCGCTTGCTCACTGCCCCCCTTCCACAGTGAGATGAGGGAGAGAATCGGGAAGGAAAAAAAAAAGGTAAGAGCCATGGGCTGAGATAAAGACAGTTTAATAAGAGAAAATAATAATAATAATAGTACTAATGAGAATGGTAACAGTATTTACAGAATATACAAAAAGAACAATGCACAATGCAATTGCTTACCACCTGCCAACCGATGCCCAGCCCGTCCCGAGCCGTGATCGGTCCCTGAGCCGCGATCACTCTCCCCACAACTGACCAACTAACCCCCCCGAGCATGACGTTATATGGTATGGAATAGCTCTTTGGACAGTTTGGGTTAGCTGTCCTAGCTGTGCTCCCTCCTAGCTTGTTATGCACCTGGCTAAGCAGGAGAAGCTCAAAAAGTCCTTGAGTAGTCTGAGCATTACTTGGCAACAACTAAAAACATCAGTGTGTTATCAACATTCTTCTAGTACTAAATCCAAAACACAGCACTTCTATGAAGAAAATTAACTATATCCCAGCCGAAACCAGGACAACCACTTTGCAAAAAAAACAGAGCTGAAGCCTACAGAGTTTAACAATTTTACTATGGGAGATTATTTGGCAAAACAGTGTATGGAATAATATGTTTTACTTTCTAGGACTGGTAGATTGAATTAACTGGACACTAAGTTCAGTTGTCACAGGGCCAGACTGGGGTCCTTCCCATGTATCTGCCTGTTGATGTATCCTTTATTTTCCTAAGCTCCAAGTTCATGCTGTGAGAGTAAAATATGTGTCAAGTGCAAGACAGTAACGTCTTTCGGTCTGTTGAAGCACCTAACAACTTCTCTTATGCAGCTAGACAGAATTGTCAGGTATTTTTGTAGGATGCTTGGCACAGATCTTCACACAAAAAGTAAAATGGGCTTTTTTTATTCAGTAAAACAAAACACACATCGATTCTCTTTTTCCCTTTACTTCACAGCCCTGTGTTTCGGCTTCAGCCTGTGGATCCCAACAGCCACTGCTGTATCATGTAGCAGCTATCAAGCTAAACAATTTGCCTGTCATAAGATTATCTTACTACTAAAAGACACTGTTACCCTCGGTCTGCCATTTGGGTTGCATGACTGTGTGCTGACCCTTGCTGTGGATCTGTGACAAAGGCGTAAGTACCTACACCATGCAGAAATTGGCTGGTCAGATAAGTAACTACAATATGAAATGGGAAAAATAGCATCAATATAAGAAAATGGGGAAAGGTTAGCATAGAATTGCATAAAACTTTAGAGGAGCTAAAAGAAGAAATAAAAAGATTTCTTTTTTATCAGTGATGTGCTTTTGTGTTACTGACTGGCTTGGGCATTCATTTTAACTTATGTGATTGCCATTTTAAAGAGAAGAAAACTAGGTGGGGTTTGTAATTACAACTTTATACGCAGCCAGGCTAGCGAATGAGAAAAGTGCTATACAATAGTTAGGCAAACAGCTGAGGGGAGACTAGAATTGCAATTCTGTTTGCTAGGTTCATTATGACATTGTTGCTTTTTGGAACAGAAATTTTTACACACATCCCAGCTTTTTCCACAAATAAAAATCAGAGATTTGAGAGGTTTGTGTGATTCTTATAAATTATTTTTATCATGGCAACATGACAGGGCTGGAAAAGCTTAACTGTAAAAATGGGATCTTCAGAGGGCAGGATGTGATGGCCACTGTTATAGGAAGAGCTCATAATAAAATCCTTCAAATGATTTTGCCTGGCTGTAGGATATTTCTGCTTCTTTTTGGAAAGGTAGGACTCTTTTATACTTATTTAGATAAAAAATCGAGATGTTCCTGCAACCCAGTTACAGACAACATATTTAAAATATTGCAAAGATATGAAAAATGCAACATTGTATTTCAAAATACACAGTTTAACTCCAAGTCCTTATTCAAATCAAAGCCTTTTTCTAGAAACCATTTTGTCTCATTTCAGAATGCAATAAGCCAAAGCACTCTTACATGCTGTGTAGCAATCAAAATTGTACTGTAAAATGTAGGAGTCAGTTTAAGGATCGTTTAACAAATCTAATTCTTTTCAAATATACATGAAGGCATGCACACACCTATATTGAGACATACACACACACATATGTTACATATTATATATACACAAAAAGCATATGCCTTCTCTTTTCCCCCCAATGACTCAATACATGATTAGACACAATAAAAACCTTGCCTTATCAAACTGATGCATTTGAGAAGACTGTCAGTGATAGCTGTGCAGAGATATATCCCCTACAAAAGCATGCAATTCTCCCAAGTTTGCTCTCATAAAAGATTTATTTCTATCATAAACCATCACCTGTCTCTTGGTCCTCTGACATTACAATGCTGTCACATTCAGCACAGTAGGGTGGCTGGTGTTTTTTCTTTTTTGCAAATATGAAGATTGACAGGCGGTTGACAGTGCTAAAGAACAAGGTACGACCAAATATATAACATTTGTACCAGCTGAATAGCTACAGCAAACAAAGCAATAAACGCTCTCCTTTTTTTCACCTGTGAAAAAACTCATATAGAGAACGAGCCAAATAAATGGGTTGTATGTAAAAAAGAATTGTCCTGGCTAGAAACAGGCATCTTATCATAAAATAATTTCTAATTGTTATTATAATTTAGTACTTCGTTCTCTCCTTTGGTTTTTTTCTTTCATTTTGATGCCCATTCTATCTTGCTCACATACATTGTATGGCAGAACAAAGGCAGTATTTGTACTGCCTTCTCAGCATCTTACTCTAGTGGGGAACAGCTGCCTTGTCGGTACCCTTATCTGTTAACTGCAGAGGACATTCAGGTGCCTTATTTGGTCTACTTAATTGTACCTAAGCAAGACACATGAAGTGGAAAAGACATTATAAATAACCCCCCAAAGTGTTCTCTGCCCTGAAAGGTGTCACAAGGCATTGTTAACAGTGGTCCTTACTTACTTATTTTTGCCAATATTCATTGTGAAGGAGAATATTAATGATAGAGTATTTATACAGATGTCTCCTTATTGTGACCTTCTGTATTCCTAACAATCCTGGCAATCTTCTCTCCAGAGGTTTGCATAACCTAGTAAGTACAGATGGATTTCCTTTACAACTGAGGGTCAAAGGTAAAGGAGCATGTTCTCAGATGTGTCACTACATGAATTAAAATGTAGTAATGAATTTGTGGTGTACTCTTTGACTTTATGTTAGACCTTGACCTTAATATCACATTTAACTGAGCACAATCATAGGTCACAAATTAGAAAGGTTTAAGCAATCTTCTGCTCTATCAAGGGAACCCGATTTAATCAGATCTGATTTAATATGCTGCTCAGAGTTTAGGGAGTACTAGACTAATATTACTAAGAAAGAAACTGTCACCATAGTTATATCCGTGCTGCAAAAGCACAAAAAGTCTTTGGGGCGCAATTCTAGTATTTTACAGAAGCTTACAGTCAAGCATTAACATTTTTTAATGTTATCTTTTCTTTTTTTTTTTTTTTTTTAGATAAATGGCACTCTGAAACTCTTCTAATATCAACTGTTTACAACACAATAATTACAAGGAATTACATCATTGGAGTAATGATGTAATTCCTAACTCACTGGCAGAATACCTGCGGAGAGGCAAGCCTTCAGTATCGCAAAGCATACAAAAGAGTAGGAGTTAACATGTCTCTGTGCAGAGCCAGCAGCTCAAAACCTGGCCATGGAAGGAACTGCAGAGAGACCCCAAGCACCTGAGAGTGGTAGAGGTGTAGAGTGACTTCATGCCCCAGAAAGTGGCAGCATGGGAGTAGCACTGTCATCTAATTGTACAGATCCCAACCCCATTCCTTTACAAAGCAAAGGAGTAAAGAAGAGAAAGTGTGGATAAAGTACATCAGCAGTGAGGAAATGACTTAGGCTCAGCTCTGCTTTTTTCAGGTGTGCTATGACAGCTGGAGATGTATTCATAATTATTCAGCTAAAACTACTGGTACATAAATATGCACCACTCACTAAGCTATTTCTCATCCAAGGCAAACAGAGCCTGCCCAAATACAAGACTGCACAGAAAATATAATACTCCAGAACTGTAAGTGTACACTTCACACTGTGCATAGGAATAGAGAAGTTGACGCAACAGGGCTTCACATTAGATTAACAAGGGTAATCAGTTTGCTGATTTATCTGTCCTTAAATATGTATATAGACTTAATATAAAAGACATACAGTACAGATACAGTCTGAACACATCTGACGAATCCCAGCTACTTTATGGGGTGTAAGAAGACGAATACACTTAGATCCCTCCTACTTCTGCTCCAAGTCTTTGTTGATCAAATGTCTGTTTTCTTTTGATAAAGTATCAGGTTTACTGTATCAAATTACAATTCTTGAAGGTGTCAGGTGAAAACAAACTGATTATTATCTACCAGTGTAATCCTGAGTTCATTTCCAGCAATTCTAATCTTAACCTTATTCCCAGGAAATGCCATGTTTGTTTTTCTTCCTCTTTTAAACAAGGCAATCATGCCAGTGCGGTAAAAATGAGTTTGCAGTGCTATAACAATTCTACAGGCATTAGTGGTGCTTTAAAATAAAACCACAGCATATTCTACCTTAGAAATTATATTGAAAGTAGAAGATATGGACCTTAACTCAGAAGACCAGTGCATAAAGGTCTTGCTTAAGCTTGTTTAAGATCTTCCCTGTATACATTTGATCTATTCTAGATGCTAGAACAGTGATTTCATAGCAAGAAAGAAAATTGATTAAAAAAAAGGGAAATCAAACTTTTGACAATTAGAAATTTGAGAACATTTTAGGATAGTCATTTGGAAATTTCAGAAATCGGATTGTGGTATTTCAGAATAAACCTACTTATCTGCAAAAACAGATTACACCTGGAAAACATTTGAATTAAAAAAGACAGGCAAACATTTTGCAAATTAAATACCACAGTTCATCAGATCAAAACTGTGGGATAAATCATGTGCTCTACCACATATGACCCTTGGCTCCACATCACTACAGAAGTAATTAATCAATTTTAATGCTAATGCTTAAATGGTTGGAAGACGAACACAGAAACCCATTTTCTCTAACGGAAATAAACTTGATATGTCAACAAATAATGTACCATGTGATTTACCAAGGAGATCTTCCAATAATTCAGCTTGAGTCTATACCATTGGAATAGGTCTGCAATTAGTAGGAGGTCATGTACATTCTCTTGAATGACAATGTGGATCTCTTCTGTAAAGAAAAATAAAAGCTACCCATTTTCCATGCTTTTTTGTTATTTATTTTGGCATGCCTAACCATAACTCTTGCCATTTGTGCACGGGGGGAGAAAAAGAAGTTAACATCAATCAAAGGGAGCTTGATCTCAGCAAAATAACAGCAAAACATTTTAACAAAAAGAGTCATGAGCTTACGTTTCCCTCAATCTGTTTAAATCTTCTCCAAAATTTAGAGGTATCTGACAGTAAATTGAGAGCCCAGAGTTTTAAGGTGAAACTAGCAAATGAAGTGAAGAATCATGAGTTACAAGCAAGGAGAGTCTTCTCCCTTGATTTCCTTTAATTTTATTCATTGCATTTCAGATTACAAGCAGTTAAGTTCTGAATGTTTGCAAAACCTCTCAAGCAGCTATTTTCCTGACAATGGTGAAATTCAATGAGAACGTGATCTAAAAAGTCACAGTTTAGTATTTCTGAAATACGAATCATCAAATGATGTACAGTAAATGATTGGGACAAAATGAAGAATGCCCAGCTGTCCTTTAAAGTCTTTCATTTGCATATAAAATCCTAGCAATAGTACATGTAACTCTGAATTTTGAATAACAAAACTTATTATGTCTATGAATGAGAAGTTACACCTGAGTAAGGAGCATGTATTTTGTATGTGATTTTGTTTCCCTCTGAAAGCAGGGGGACTGTAAGAAGTTGCAGCCTTCTTTATAGAACTGTTGTAAACTATCTACATTAATCAAACTTCATGTGGTTGAAAAATGCAAACTGCTTTCCAGTCTAACAATCTATATTACTGGGATTTAGCTGTAACTTATTTTAGTCCCCTTTTCGCAGTCTTTAACAATTCATAAAAAGCAATCACCTAGGTCAACAGACTGCACATCTGGATTGGCACATTTTCAAAAGCAGAGAGCCTTTGAGAGGATGAAAATAAGAAAAGTTGCAAAGTATGTTATACTGTCCTTTATTCTCACAGCTACAAATTGGATTTTGAACTGGCATTCAGTGCCTGAATTACTGCTGATTTTGAAAGGAGTAACCAAGCCAGATACCTCAGTGCCAACTAATTTCTTCCCAGTGCTTTCCTTTCTTCCAACACTTCCTTTCTCCTCCCAGCTAACATCCTAATGTTTACCTTTCTAATCCTGCATTTTCCAAGAGTCTCATTCAGTCACCAAAAGAAGAGACCTTAAAATATTTTCATTGACAATATAAGAAATGGTTGACTATAAAAAAGTAAATGGTAACCTCCAGACTGCACAAAATGGAGATAACCATCTGAAGATCCGGTCTTCCCTACTTCTGTAGTGTTTTCCTCTCTTTCTCTTATGTGGTTGCCTACTTAGTTTCTGTTAGTGATTCAGAACAGGCCCTGTTCCCATTCTACCTGAAACAGTGGACGTAATAATGAATAAATAACAGACTACATGTTTACCCCTTTATCACATTGTATTGGGTTTACATGGCAAGGTTTTGGTAGCAAGGGAAGGGGTGTCTGCAGGGGTGGCCTCTGTGAAGCTTCCTCCATGTCCAACAGAGCCAATACCAGCTGGCTCCAAGATGGACCCGCCACTGACCAAGGCTGAGCCCATCGGTGACAGTGGTAGTGCCTCTGTGATAATGTATTCAAGAAGTGGGGGGGGGGGGGGGGAAAGCTGTGTCGCATCTGGGAGAGAGGAGTGAGAATATGTGAGAGGATCAACCCTGTAGACACGAAGGTCAGTGCAGAAGGAGGGAGAGGACGTGCTCCAGGCACCGGAGCAGAGATTCCCCTGCAGTGTATGGAGAAGACCATGGTGAGGCAGGTTGCCCCCCTTCAGCCCATGGAGGTCCACAGGGGAACAGATCTCCACCCTTCAGGCATGTGGAGGACACCACAGTGCAGCAGGTGGGCAAGCCCTGAAGGAAGCTTCAGCCTATGGAAAACCCGCACCAGAGCAGGCTCCTGGCAGAAGCTGCAGCCTGTGGAGAGGAGCCCACACAGGAGTAGGTTTGCTGGCAAGACTTGTGACCCATGGCGAACCAATGCTGGAGCAGTCTGTTCCTGAAGGACTGCACTCTGTGGTGAGCACCCAAGCTGGAGCAGGGGAGGAGTGTGAGAAGATAGAAGCAGCAGAGAGGAAATGTTATGAACTAGCTGCAGCCCCCCTCCCGCCCTGTGCCACTTGGGGGAGGAGACAGAAGAGTCAGAAGTGAAGTAGAGCCTAGGAAGAAGGGGACATGGAGAGGAAGGACTTTTTAGTTTTGTTTCTCACTGTCCTACTCTGTTATTAATTGAAAATATATTAAATTAGTTTCCCAAAGTCATGTCTGTTTTGCCTGTGACAGTAGTTGGTGAGTGATCTCTCTGTCCTTATCTTGACCCACAAGATTTTTCATTGTATTTGCTCTCCCTGTCCTGGTCAATCCACCACACACATGTAGGCTTAAGATCCACCAGCTGGGATCCTTGGGACCTTAAGGTACTCACAGACTTGCAAAATTTTTTCACTGCCTTTTCTCTCACTAAAAAGAAACTCAGAGAATCCAAACTCTTCAGAAATCAGTACCAAGAAAATGAGTCAGAGCTTAACCGTCTTCCCCATAACAGCGCCAGCATGTTGTACTCCAGAAGTAGGACTTAAATTCTCTGTCATCTTTTTCTTGACCAGAAGGGTCCTACACATAATTAAAAAATGACCCATGCTTTAGGCCCATCTGATGTTCCTGGGTTCCTAATAGCTAAGCCTAAAATTACATTACGTTTGGATATATGTGGCCAAGATTTACTTGATACCAAGTTCCACTTTTACTAGATTATTTTTTTCTTTTTTTAAAATTTCATTTTAGACATCAGCTATTCATAAATTGCTTCTTAGATAATTTTTGTGGAAGCTAGGGCGGTTTTCTCAAAGTAACCTCTGCTGAAAGTACTAGTGCTGCATACCCCTTTGCTACAGCATGCTCCATTGGGCTGCATCATGCAGTAAGCTGTACTGGAGAAATGATCTTGTGAAAAAAAAAATTAGTAAAATATGTATTTAAAAAATGGTTACATCAGCTGTCCATTCAGAGTCACATGAAGGGTCATCCAGCACAAGTGAGGAGGCAGCAGTGGTGCACACCAGTGACATGTGGCAGGAGGAAGAAGGAGAGTTGGTGAGTAGGATGGCCTCAAGCTTGTCCTGTCACTGAAGATGGCATCTTGCAAAACTGTAGGACCAAAGATAAGGGGGAGCCTCCAAAAAATATTTGTTTTAAATGAAAGAGAAAGAAATAAAAATATGATTAATAGCAATACTGAAATCCAAAGACACAAAAAATACAGAGGATAATGAAAGTATCTATTTTAGAAAACAAGCAGATAAAAAGTCCTCTTTTACCACCAGGAACTGGATTCTGATGCCGACACAAATCAATGGAAAGTCCACTGAAATTAGCAGAATACCCAAATCATTATTATTTAGTTGATAAAAACAAGATCCAATTCCAGCCAGCTTCACAGAAGCTCAGAAAATCCAGGGTGGTTTATAATGATAAGCATGGTTACTTGTGATTGAAACACACCAATGTCCCCCAGAAAATACAAATATATATGCACATCTGCAAAAGGAGATTTTTTAACTATTACCACCAGAAAGAGGCATGATAACTAAGGTATTAAAAGGTTCTTTTGAATTTCTAACTATCACCTATCCCCTTCCAGAGAAATCACGATCATTTTCAATCCTGCGATGTGATGAGCACACTAAAATATTTGCCACGCCTCCACTGCCCTTGGTGACCTTGTGAGTGTGCTTGACACAATGAATATACTGAAATTTATTAAGGTTCAGAATACTCGTGTCAATGCTTCTGTGGCTGAGATGATTTTTCTATGAAGTGGTCTCTGCAATAATTTACTAGCATTTTGAGCTAAACAAGTCAAGCAACTGCACAATCCCTGACACTTAAGATCTTAGATATTTTACATCACAACCATGCCATGCTTCATAGGAAACATCTTGTTAAACTTAATGGTGGTCCAAGCAACCTTTTTTTCTCGTATATTAACATTCATTTTAAAAGCCCTTCCACTAATCTAAAATACAGCATCATAATTAATGGATCACAGAGTTAGGATTTTTAGAACTTTTGGTTTGGCTTGGCTTGGTCTTGTATTAAATATATCGGCATAGGATTCAGGGCAAGTACATTAAAAAAACATAAATGTGATTAATTGATGAAATACATAATTATAATACTAACTATATCACAAATAACAAACTTATCTATCTGAAAATTCACTGCAGACACCATCATCTTTAGAATCGAAATTCTAACCTAAACAAATTTTGACAAAATCTATGGGTTGTTAACTCAGTGGTTTGTGTAAATCTCTGAGTGATTTGCTTTCGTATTGAAACACCTGGTTTCAAGTTGTAGCGTGAATGTTTTGCACAGCGTAACTTGAAAAACTGGAAACCACAAGAACTCATGACTAATATGCAACACATAAGCGACAAAAACAAAACAGTAGTATAAATGCAATTCGGTAAATCAAGACCAGATGTAGCACATAATAAATCAATCAAAACTGCCAGAAAATTACTAAATATAGTGAATTTAATTAAAACCTCTGCTGTGTCTCCAGACAATTCAAGCATAACCATTAGCATAGGCCTCCTGCTTTTTTTTCCCCCTTTTTTAAGCTGTACCTTGGCCTGTTTCCTTTCCTCATTCAAGCAAGATTCATGAAAAGCAACATGAATAACACAGAGCAAATACAATGGAAGAGGGTGCTGCATCCAAGCCATGGCCAGGAGGAATAAAACAGTCATTCTGAAAAGGGGAACATAAAGTCAGACTATCTGATCTCATCCCCTGGAGGTAATCAGTAAAATTTATCTGTTGAGTAATATGTACAGTTGTGTTTTTCCTCTTCTGTTTCCATTTTCTGTTCAGAAGGCACTCTCCAGGCCTGATCCACATTGTATATTGTTCCTGCTGTAAACCTACTGGTCCCGGGCAGGAGAGATGCACAGCTCCCCCCGCCCCCAGCAGCATGGCTTTGGTGAAACCCCTGACATGGATGCAGTGGAGCTGAAAGATGAGAGCTTTTGCTGAATTAGTACCTGATGTTCACAAATCCATGAGAACGTGCCCTCAGAAAAACATGGTAGCACACATCATGTCTACTCTTCAAGCAGGTGGGCACACATACATGTGGTTAATGGCTCTGCAGCATGGTCAGTGAGATGCAGGATGTAGCAAGTCAGTGTGCCTCCATGGAGCTGCTGTGCTAAATCACCATCACTGCCTACTCCAGCCAGTGCATTGTGGTGTGGAGAACACCTCCAAAAGCATGTATTCCCAGAAGTGAAGAATGGTGCATTCCTTTCCAATAACAAAATGTGAAAATGTCTCCACTTTATAGATTCATCCACCTGAAAGGGCAGCCAAGTTTTCAGGATCTCTCCTAGGAAAAGTTGATGGAAAATAAGTTAATTTCCACTTTTAAAGCTCAAATCTGGCTTCCAGACAGACACCAGAATAATGAACCACTGTGGGATATTTTTGCTAAAAAACCCCCCATGTTATCTACCCAGAAAATGATTTCTGATCCTGTGAGTAGCATTCCACCTACTAGTTACCGCTGTATATGCTTGACTACAAGTTAAGTAGATGATGCTTCTTGCATTAAGCATTTTTGCCTTGAGTTATTGACACATTTTAAATTATTCTGCTTTATGTCCATCCTTAATAGAACAGAAATCTGCTACAAAAGATCTTTATTAACTAACTGCCTCAGGTGCTGTGCAGAGATTCATGATTTAACAGCTCGTCCAGACAGACAGGCGTATAGCTTGTCTAATAGGCTTGTTCAACCCTTTGGCATCTGTGAGGCATAAGTGGATTATGGAGGTTTGTTTGTCTGGCTATCTTTTTACACAGCATTCCAAATAATTGTCATAAATATCCCTACTTCCTTAACCCAATTAAAGAAATGTAATAAATACCTAGTCTACCACTTCTATTGATTGCAGTTGCTTAGGAAACACATAACCATTGCCACCCAACATTATGTGCTGTGGTTCTGATTTCACAAAGAGAATGGAGATACATCTAAAAGAAAAACAAAAGAAAAACTCATATAAGTCACACAAGAATTTCTTTTGTCACTGCTAATGATTTTTCTTTCTGTCATGAGTTTTCTGAAGACAGGTTTAATGGGAAACATATGGATTCATTATTCCTGAAAATCAACCTCACTTCAGACAATCATTTATTTGCTTTCTAGAAAAAGCTATTTATGCAGAAAAATTACACTCTGGGAGTTTTAATGGCCATCTTGCAATCCTTGTAATGGTAAACTGGATCCTGCAGTAAAAACAGTTAACATGGGAGTGTTTCAGGAGCAGGATGAATGGAGATTACTCACACAAGCAGGGCTGGCAGTTATCAGACCTGATTTTTTTTTTTCTTTTCATAAGCAAAGCAAAACCAAAGAGCTATTAAGTAGACTAAACATATTAATTTATAATAGGAAACACTTAAAAGAATAATAGTTTCCCCATTCAAGAAACAAATGTCGGGTAACGGCACAAGGTTCATGAAAAACAAAAAAAATGTTCTATGGATAGCTATTAAAATATTAAATATTTATGCTTTCAAAGCTTCATCTATTTCACATCCCCTTAACTATTTTTGCATGATTTTATGAATATTTAATGCTACAAAAACATTCTTTTTGTGATCCTGTTAAAATATTTAGTATAAAGAAAAATGTCATTTACACCAGATGATTAATGTCCAAGATTCCTAAATCAACAAGCCCAGAGACCAGCGAACGTGGGTAAAAGTGAGTTGCAGTCTAGAGTCTGAAGCAGGGTTGTTGTGTCCTTGAGAACAGCAGCGCCAGAGATGCCCAATAAGGATACTGGCTGTATTACATTTAAAAACAAGAGGAGGCATGTGTTGTGGTACTCTGTGGGGGAAGATGTATGTGCAGCGTGATTCAGCGTTGCAGTGGCAGCGGTGCAAGGGAGTGGATGAGCTAGCTGAGCTGAATGAACAACAGTAAAACAAACAACCCTTTGTGCAAAAGCAGGCGCAACCCAGATCAAACAAACTGAGCGGAATTAGAGCTCCAATGGAAACAGGCTTGCTTAAAAAGACCCTTCCTCTCTAGAGTTGGACATCGCCTCCCTTCTCACACTGCTGTAGTGTTTACCTGGCTTGCTGGAAAGCAGAGTGTGTTACATGCAGCCGTTGACACCAGCAGACAACACCAAAGGCCCCCAGTTATTTCATTATTTATGAGACATTTGCCGGGTGAAGTCAGTGGCTTCATGATGAAAAAGCTCCAACAATGAGGCCCTGTCAGGTTTTTGGCAGAGACACATCCAAACACATAAAAACAAGTTTAAACACTATCGTTTATGCATAATTCTTTCTTGGCATGTGTCCTCAGTTACCACAATTTGCAGCCAGAAAACACTTACTTCTACTTTTTTTTCACTCCAGAATAATCTGGCCAAAAGTGTATCTAATTCCCCTCCTCCCCCAGAAGAGAAACAGCCTTGTCAAGGGCTGGGTTGTATGTGTGTTTGAGATACCAAGGTTTCCATTTACTGCACAGCTGCACTGACTTGAGCAGCCCTGCCTGGCTGCCAGGCACCTGGAGCCACAGCCCTGCAGCTGCCCACAAACGGCACGGGCAGACAGGTCTCAGCTTCTCAGCTACACCCAACCTCGGCTCTGCTCTGGCCACCGATTGTAGGAAATCCTCTAAAGCATGTGCAGAACGGTGAGCTGCTGCTGTGCCAAGAGCTGGAAGCTGATTTATGGCTGGAAAGCCCTCTTGGTGCAAATAGTTCATAAAGCATATGACCTAAGTACTCGCCCACAGGGCCACAATAACATTTATGTAGCATAAATTAATGTGTTTCAACCACTAATTCAATCTGGCTAGCTAATTCCTCTGGTTTTGGCAGAGTGTGACCTCTGCAACAAAGTACGGTGCTTGTGGTGATGACTCACAGTTCTGGCTGTGTTGAGTTTTGGAGTCACATGCACCCTTGCAAACAAAGAGTGCTATTCGTTGAGCAGCCGTAAAAATATACCTCCAGAATACATTTGGATCAGTGCTAATTGAAACTTCCTTTTTATAGGAGTCTGATCAAAACCAGCTGTGGGAGTCAAGCAGGAACAGATTTATATATTACATTAGAAACCTGACAAATTCAGAGAGAAGCAGCTGAGCAAATGCCTATAATCGGCTGGAGAGATACATTTAACGCACAATGGCTTGAGACTTCCCCAGAGGAAAATCCTTCACTGGATGTGGATTTTTTGCAAGCGTTTTTCTTTTCTGATTCCCTCATGTGTCAAAGGCTATACTTAAGTAGTGCCCCAAATTCAGAGAGACTTTGGGAGTGCTTTTAATGATGCCACAACCAGAGAACAAAAAAGGTAAAGCAAATCTTTGAGGACAATATCCTTCTCTGTGCCTCTCTCCAAGTATGATCAGTAACATGCCTACCTATAGAAAATCAGCTGTGAGATGTAACTGGCCAAATATAAACGTTGGAAGGAAAAAGCAAGTGGGTAGCACTCCCCCGATCTGTAACTACCTCAGCTATCAAGATCACCTGGTGTTAGACTGCTAATTCTTTTCAGATAGTGAAGTCTTACTGAACTCTTAACACCAAATCCATTCTCTTTCATCTACAAGTAGCCAGATGACTGTGTCCCACCCTTTCAGATCCAGTTGGGCCTACAGCAACTGCTCATGGAGATCCACACATTCATAAACTTCATGGCTGATTACTGCAGCTCATTATGCTTGTGAATAAAGCCATATGCTTTGGAAAAATTCCAGGTGCACCAAGCCATAACAGCCTGTCTGTTTAGCATCCTATCGCTGTGAATACCTGAGCTCCTCTGTCTGCAGACAGGCTCCACCTTAGAAACCAAATCCAGTTCCAGAGTCTTCTCATGACTTTCAAAGTCACCCACGTGACCTGCTGTAGTGGCCCAAACCCCAAGCTGTCCAAAAAGAGTGAGTGGCAAGAGACTCTAAATGCCAGCTCAAACAGCTTTATTACTAATATGCTATTTGTGATCTTCATAAAAACCTAGCTATATAGCATACGTTGTGAGACTGTCAGAAAGGTAATAGTTCCTATGACTTAAAATGTTTTCATTTTTACAAATGCATGAAAATGTCAAAATGCAAATCATCTTGTCAGAAGAGAGGAATCAAATGAAAGAGGAGTTCTGTCACCCTGTTGTGAAAAATTTATATATCCCAGTGTTGCCTCTCTCAAAAAATCCATCAGTGGCACCCAACACCTTGCTCAGCATGTACTCCCAGGGCTAAGCAGAAGTGCAGCATTTGTTGGTTCAGGTAAAACCAAGGCTGTATCAGGAAAGAAAAAAAAAAGACGTTCTCAAAATACGCTGCAATGGTTTTGTTGCATTAGCAATCTCAGACAATATCCTCTCTGAGGGCAACAACGTAAGCTGTTGGACTAGTTATGGCCATGAAGAAAGATCCTGAACAAATCCTTGAGTGACAGCAAGTACAAGACCATGGTAAGCAAGGTGTGCAGACAATGATTGTTTTTCTGATTAGGCAAACTAATTCAGTGCAGAAAAACTGAATACTCTTTTGGGTACCTAAAATCCTCCTCAGGTGAGGAACAGTATTTTGGGGTGTCATTTCTGAGTTATGCTTCCAGTGTTGTAATCAAGATTTTAACCTCCTGTTCTACTAAAATGAACCACACTTATTGTACTGTTGATGTAAGTAAATCAGAGGAGCTGAAAAAATTACTCAGTTGAAAGCCATAAGCCCACATAAACCAACGTTGAAGAAGAAAACCTCTTTGGTTGCTTGCAATACAACTTAGTTCTAAGTGCAATAGTGCATAGTGGCAGGAGTCTATTTCTATTGAAATTCTACTACAAGGGTGTCATGGTTTAACCCGGCTGGCAACTCAGCACCACGCAGTCGCTCGCTCACTCCTCCCCTCCCTCAGTGGGATGGGGGAGAGAATCAGGAAGAAAATAAAAGGTTAGAGCCGAGGGCTGAGATAAAGACAGTTTAATAAGAGAAAATAATAATAATAGTAATAATGAGAATGATAACAGAATATACAGAATATACAAAACGAATGATGCACAATGCAATTGCTCACCACCCACCGACCGATGCCCAGCCCATCCCGAGCCATGATCAGTCCCCAAGCAGCGAGCAGTCTCCCCGTGACCGACCGACCGACTAACACCCCCCCCGAGCATGACATTATATGGTATGGAATAGCTCTTTGGTCAGATTGGGTTAGCTGTCCTAGCTGTGCTGTACTCCCAGCTTGTTGTGCACCTGGCTGAGCCGGAGAAGCTCAAAAAGTCCTCGAGTAGTCTGAGCACTACTTGGCAACAGCTGAAAACCTCAGTGTGTTATCAACATTCTTCTGGTACTAAATCCAAAACACAGCACTATGCTAGCTACTATGAAGAAAATTAACTCTATCCCAGCTGAAGCCAGAACAAAGGGTGATAGCATCTTCTAGCACCTTCATTCTCCTAGAGAAGCAGGAGGCTCATGGCTTAGACAGGCATACTCTGTGCTGGGTAAAAAACTGGCTGGATGGCCAGAGGGTTGTGGTGAATGGAGTTAATTCCAGCTGGTGGCTGGTCACAAACGGTGTGACCTGGACAGGCTGGATCAATGGGCTAAGGTTAACTCTATGAGGTCTAAAAGGCCAAGTGCCAGGTCCTGCACTTGGGTCACAACAAGCCCATGCAACGCTACAGGCTTGGGGAAGAGTGGCTGGAAAGCTGCCTGGCAGTAAAGGACCTGAGGGATATTGAATCATAGAATCATAGAATCATAGAATGTTTTGGGTTGGAAGGGACCCCTAGAGGTCATCTAGTCCAACCCCCCCGCAGGAGCAGGGACACCGCTAACTAGATCAGGCTGCTCAGAGCCCC
>NW_009259319.1:1865827-1873349 GCF_000687185.1 Egretta garzetta
AAGTCATTGATGAAAACACTGAACAGCCCCGGTCCCGGTACGGACCCCTGAGGGACACCACTCGCCACTGGTCTCCCTCCGGACATCGAGCCATTGACCACTACCCTCTGGACGCGACCATCCAGCCAGTTCCTTATCCACCGAACAGTCCACCCATCAAATCCATAGCTCTCCAATTTAGAGAGAAGGATGTTGTGGGGGACCGTGTCAAAGGCTTTGCAGAAGTCCAGATAGATGACGTCTGTTGGTTTTCCCTTGTCCACTGATGCTGTCACGCCATCATAGAAAGTCACTAGGTTCGTCAGGCAGGACTTGCCCTTGGTGAAGCCATGCTGGCTATCTTGAATTACCTCCCTGGCCTCCATCTGCTTTAGCATATCTTCTAGGAGGATCTGTTCCATGATCTTCCCAGGCACAGAGGTGAGGCTGACAGGTCGGTAGTTCCTGGGGTCTTCCTTTCTACCCTTTTTGAAAATGGTTGACAGCCAGCTGAATATGAGCTGACCAGTGTGCCCAGGTGGCCAAGAAGTCCAATGGCATCCTGGCTTGTATCAGGAATAGTGTGGCCGGCGAGAGTAGGGAAGTGGTCGTGCCCCTGTACTCAGCACTGGTGAGGCCGCACCTCAAATACTATGTTCAGTTTTGGGCCCCTCACCACAGGAAAGATGTTGTAGTTGCTGGAACATGTCCAGAGGAGAGCAACAAAGCTGATGAGGGATCTGGAACACAAGTCTTATGAGGAGCGGCTTTTCAAGCACTAGAACGGGCTGCCCAGGGAAGTGGTGGAGTCTCCACCCCTGGAGGTATTTAAAAGACATGTATACGAGGTGCTTAGGGATGTGGTTTAGTGGTGGGATGGCAGTGTCAGGTTAACAGTTGGACTTGATGATCTTAAAGGTCTTTTCCAACCTAAACGATTCTATGATTGATTCTATGATTCTAAGAGGTTTTGGAAAATATTCTACCCTGTTTGTGTTCATCCCATGAGAATTTTAAGAGCGCCAGGAAGTAGTCAGCCAAGGAGTACTCAGCTCCTCCACAGATGGAGGGCACCCATCTTATGACTTTTGGTCTTGCTCTTTGCTTCTTCTCAGTTTGGTGTACTAGATGAAAATTTCAGTCAAAGGGAACCTCGGTTCTATAGGCAGAAATTTCACACAGACAGGCTCGTTACTATAGGACTTACCCTTGAAAGGATTAAAAACAACTAGTGAACTAGACAATTAAAAGCAAAATTAATTTCTCTAAATTAGCTTTATCTTGGTGAATTTCTAGCACAGCCACTCACTTATGAACAGAAGCACAAAAAAAAAAAAGCAGTTAATGAAGAAACTAATCAAACTATTTCTGCCACATGCTCAAAAAATAAACAGAAGTGAAGAAAATAATACTCCATAACAGTTGTCATCATAGTAATATTGATTATCAGCAAGGGACTCTACATTTTGTCACTGTGATTGAAGAGAAGATGGTGTGTATTATATTCCTATTTATTGGACAATAGACATTTTATGACCATTGTGTGTTTTTACTCACTTGGGGCACATCTGTAAACGTAACCTAGCTGTATCTAGAAGACTGTCCAGTGAAAAATCAATCTGGTAAATGCTGTGAAAGAACCTAAGGCAAAGTATGGGAGATTTCCACCCCTTGCACTCACTAATGCTATACAAATGCAGTTTTATGTTTTAGAGTATTTCCTGTTGTGACACTGGTAAAAGAATTGTTCTCTGAGGCTACTGTAATTGTTTAGGTAATCAAAGCTTTGTGGCTTCTAGATATGTTTGCTACAATGCACTTGCATGAGGAAATGCCCCTGGAGAGATTTGGGGGTCATCATTTAAACAAAATGAAGTTCCTTAATAGTTATAGTTATTGCATAATGGCAGGATTTAAAAAACAGTCTCAGTTTGCTTCTGGATGCAGCTCTGCAGATAGAGCTAGTTTCATTTAGTGGATGGATTCTGACATTTTCACTTACACCAGCAGGACTAGTACTACCCATCTCAAGCAAGACTTTCTTGTATCCCTAAGGTATTCACTCAAGCTCTGCCAGTATATTACACCTACTCATTCTTAAGTCAATGCTGCAATGGCATGATATGGCCCAGTCACATCTGCTGGAAATTACGACTTCTGCCATTTCCAACATCTTACCAAACAGCACACAAGCTCAAAGGCTTTCAAGTGCAGTCTAAAGCTGCCTCTGTTTCTCATGCAATTTATTGAATGGAAAGGAGTGGCAAAGGTAATTGATGGTTACTTTTCCTATCTTCTACTACTTTCCCATAAAAAACCAAATCTATGGATTTTTTAGTTGATTTATTATACTCATTAACGCTAGATTTCTTTAGGGAATATGAAATGTAACTTTTTGAATGCAGAAGCAGATATTCTTAGAAGGAAACCAAAAAATTATCAAATTGCAGGTGTAACAGTCAGCATTATTATGGAGGTTCCAAATTTCATGATGTCCATAATTAGTTCCATGTAAATATTGCATGAACGAAGCCCAATGTAGATCTTGTTTCAAAATAAACCTGTCCTCAGGCAGGAGGATGAGTATTGAATTTTCATGGTTACAGTGCCTATATACTTCTAACACTGAGACAGCAACTAATGAGTGAAGCAGTCACTATGACAGATTAAAACAAGACACGTTGCACCCCTTAAAGACATGGATTTTAAAACACGTGATAAGAGTCTCTCAATTTTTAAAATCCATTTTTACCTTATACCATTAAGAAATGTATAAATTAAGTTGGTTTGTGAGGCTTTTAAAAACCTTTCCACATCAATTTAATGGCATGTCAGGCTTGAAAGGGAAAAGCGTCAGACTAATTTGATAAGACGGATATCAGAAGTGCATTTATTGAGAAAGGTATAAAGAATTATTTTATTTATTTTATTTTATGCTAGGACGGAAGAGGTAGAGAGAACTTGTGTAAGCTGTGTAAATTACATTGATTTTTTGCTATAATTCACTGATGCTGTGCTCACATAAAACATATATGTTGAAGGGGAGGATTTTATGCACTTAATGTACTTATTTGCCACCTCTTTTGAGCTGACTAGAGCTTTTCTAGTTTCATAACCCTAACATTCCAGCCTCTGAGGTAAAAAGAGAAAGGAAGAATCAAAATTAAGTCCTTGAAGTTTCAGTGAAGCAAATGGAAGAAAATCCATTGTAAAGGGTCACCACTTCTTACATCCTACATTGCTGCACTAATAATGCAGAGGGGTAGGTAATGACAGATCTTTTTACTCACAAAGTTGCCTGCAACCTTGGGGACAAGAACAATTGAAAAAAGAATAAAAATCAAAAATGTTGTCTGGAACACACTGAAGACTGGAGATCTCCTGCTTTTCATAGAACCAGAGAATCATTTAGGTTGGAAAAGACCTTTAAGATCATCAAGTCCACCACTAAACCATGTCCTTAAGCACCATGACTACACATCTTTCACATACCTCCAGGGATGGAGACTCAACCACCTTCCTGGGCAACCTGTTCTAAACCTCCCCTGGTGCAACTTGAGGCCATTTCCTCTTGTCCTATTGCATGCTACTTGGCAGAAGAGATGGACACCCACCTCGCTACAACCTCCTTTCAGGCAGTTGTAGAGGGCAATAAGGTTGGGGAGACCTTATCCTTATCCAGGGAGACCCTCAGCCTCCTCTTCTCCCGGATGAACAACCCCAGTTCCCTCAGCTGCTCCTCATAAGACTTGTGTTCCAGATCCCTCATCAGCTTTGTTGCTCTCCTCTGGACTTGTTCCAGCAACGCAACGTCTTTCCTGTGGTGAGGGGCCCAAAACTGAACACAGTATTTGAGGTGCAGCCTCACCAGTGCTGCTGAGTACGGGGCCACGATCACTTCCCTACTCCTGCTGGCCACACTATTCCTGATACAAGCCAGGATGCCATTGGACTTCTTGGCCACCTGGGCACACTGGTCAGCTCATATTCAGCTGGCTGTCGACCAATATCCCCCAGGTCCTTTACTGCCAGGCAGCTTTCCAGCCACTCTTCCCCAAGCCTGTAGCATTGCATGGGCTTGTTGTGACCCAAGTGCAGGACCTGGCACTTGGCCTTTTAGACCTCATAGAGTTGACCTTGGCCCATTGATCCAGCCTGTCCAGGTCCCTCTGTAGAGCCTTCCTACCCTCAAGCCCATCTACCCTTGCACCTAATTTGGTGTCATCTGCATGAGGATGCACTCAGTGCTGTCATCCAGGTCATTGGTAAGGATATTAAACAGAACTGGCCCAAGTGCTGAGCCCTGCAGAACTCTGTTTGTGACCAGCCACCAACTGAATTTAACTCCATTCACCACAACCCTCTGGGCTTGGCCATCCAGCCAGTTTTTTACCCAGCAAAGACTATGCCCATTCAAGCCACGGGCAGCCAGTTTCTCCAGGAGAATGCTGTCAGAAATTGTGTCAAAAGCTTTGCTGAAGTCCAAGTAGACAATGTCCACAGCCTTTCCCTCATCCACTAAGTGGGTCACCTTGTCATATAAGGAGATCAGGTTAGTCAAGCAGGACCTGCCTTTCATAAACCCCTTTTTAAAGGTTTTCCAGCAGAATGTTAAATTAAATAACATGCAATTCCCAAGGCAAGGAATCAAAGGTCAACTCCAGACCTAGTGGACCAAAGCAAAACTTACACAGATCCCTCTTCAGAACTTGGTCTCGCATCTTGCTGTTTGGCTAGAGGGCTAGGCAGACTAGCAGCAAATAACTGGGGTGTCAAAATTCTCTTGGTGTTTTTGGGTTTGTGGGGCAAGCCTGAGCAATGGTGGCATTATTCTCACATGCTTTACTGAGATGCAGCATGCACCTCAGTAGCCCTGTGGTGACAGAAGGCATCCTGGACTCATCACTTATGCTTGAGTGATGCTACAGAGAAAGATTCCTCCCTTCCTGGTGTAGGTGAGTTCTGGGAATTTTTCATCCCTTACATTTCCCCTCAGGTAGTTTGATAACAGCTGGTAGATTTGTTGGACAAATATATATGAGATCTACTCATTTGTATCCACTTTAGTAGTTTAGCAGATTACCTGTTAATGGTACTGGAAGGCAAGACTGCCACCTTTTCCTTTTTCTTCGTTTTTTTTTTTCTTTTTAAGTGTTGTAAAACAGCTGAACCAGGCTGACAGAGGCAAAGGACAAATGATGCATTTTAAACCTGCCAGTGAAAAGGCATCTGAAGTACTGCCTCTCACAGAGCATTCATGCATCTGGGTTTTTTTCAATAATGTGGCAATTTTACCTGTCAGTTTCCTTCCTCACCTGTTTCACTAAAAGCAGATCTAAAGGTACCTTCACAGAGGTAGATGGCACTTGAAAGCAAATCTGCCAGAATGAAGATCCCAGCTGGACAAACAAGCCACAGCCAAGACATCATAAGTCAACCATGTCAAATAAACAGGACAACTACTATCACGGACACATCAAGTCAGCGCAGAACCAGCAGAATGTCACTGTTACACTTCATATACAGCTTCTGCCTGAACGTCCAGAGGATAGAGTAAGAAATTTAGGGAGTGTTTGGCAGGCAGAAAATCCCTGAAGAACCCCGCCTCCACAGAGCAACAGCTTTTTTTCCCTCATGCCATTCTGTCTCCTCCTCCAGACCTAACCCTTCCAACCAGGCAGCCTGCCATAAAGTTGAAGAAACAATTCCCTGGTACAAATAGACCTGAAAATGGACTTTTAGTAACATAAAAAACAATCAAGCTAGGATGGCATAGTTTATAGATATTGTCCCTTACAGTAACCTCAGGAAATTCTCACACGGTACTGAAAAAATGAAATTTTCATCCCCACATTACCACATTTTTAAAGAAATTCCTTCCCACTCCAGAATAAATTAAATTATGTTTAGTTCAAATGCTGTGGTCTTTACAGTGTTCTCACCTCATCCTTTAATTAACAGAAACTCTTTTTATTTTACCCTTATTAGTGAGCCGTGAAAACAGAGTCTCAGCAACTTTATTGCCACTGTACATATTGAAATCTCCAAATTTATTTCTGCCCACCCTTTGGTGAGGGCTGGAAGCATCCACTTTTCTGCTAGAAGAACACACCTGTGTCCATGGGAAGGGCTGTAGCCACTGAGGGTCCTGGTACTGCTCATCAGCCAAGGTCCCCATACCTGTGCTTTGGCACCCCCACCTCCCTCTGCAGCAAGGTTCAAGCACAGGCATCAGACCTTGCAGAAAGGATATCTGAGGCTGCTTACATCTCTCTGCTTTCCCATGGCCTCAGTGAGAAGGCAGTCAGCTGGGACAGTGTTTTCTGATCACTGTTTTGCCTGACTTAAAGCAGGGACTTGGGATACACGGCTGCCCAGGATATCCTCCATACCTTGAAGCTGTTGGCTCAATGTGATATGCTGCCAGAGTTTTCTCTAATCACAAGTAAAAAAAGCTGCAGAAGATGCCCATACTTCCTTAAGGCTCTTCATGTCTTTCCATGAATATCATCAGAGAGAGTAGCACATCAACTTTTCTCAGATGTGACCATATTCAGGATAGAAAAATCTAAATTAGCAAACACTAATAACACAGATTCCAATTAGAAGGTAAAACATATTTTCATATTAATATGAAAGAACTGACAGATTCTTATGCATGATTAGAAAGTTATTATTTTTAAACTCTCATTCAAACGATTTATTAAGATACATATATTTCTGTGTCATCTTCCTGATTATCAGTGAGCAGGGAAAAGTTTACTCTTTCTATTAAAAGACCTTCTTTTGGGGAAAGACTTCTGCCATCTTTGTGACATAATTTATGTCTCATATATTCCTTTTATCTACTGTATTTCCCAAATCTGTTTGAAGTTCAGACAGCTCTAGACAGATGAAGTCACTGGTATGTATTTAAAAAAAAAAACACCTTTGAAATATAATCAATAGTTTCTGCATGATTCAACAAGGGAGTCTCTAAAGAGGAAACACAATTCCTCTGTGTTCTCCTGAATTATACTTTTATCTGCCTTTGTGACCAGTTCCAAAGTTTACACCTTTGACTTCGGGCAACTGAAATAATATGGCCCATATTGCTCAATCAATCTTCGTCATGAAATGTAAACAATACACCTACTTTAGGAAAAGGACGGTTTTATAGGTGATATGCAGGCTTCTGGAAACCTTTAGGTCATACTGGATATTTCTGGAGGTTTACTATAGGCCTTTAATATCCATTCTAACATAGCATTACCTCATTTTCATAGTGAACGCTATATCTATTTAATGTAGCCTATCCTGTACTGCAGCATCTTGTGAAGCTTCGTCTACAAATTATTAACAATATTTCCCCTTGTACTATACACAAAAAGTGTTTTTTCATTTTGGTCTTGTGTTTATTTGTATTAAATTGGGTTATTCTTAGAAGACTTTTCAAACAGGAGGCAGTTATTTGAAGACAGTTAAAGACAACTGTTTCTTAGGATGCGATTCTGGTTCTGCAGTGCCCGTGGTGAAGCTCTCAGGCACTTTATGGCAGCAGGAA
>NW_009259319.1:1873998-1874324 GCF_000687185.1 Egretta garzetta
GGCTGTGATGAGCCAGAGAAACTCCAGAGGAAGGGCACTCTCTGCTTACATTGACAGACAGTGCCTAATATGGCCTCTTGTGTTTAAATAATGACATTATTGTCACAGTAAGAGGAAAGCCTTCATAGCTGTCATTTCTAAGCATACAGAACTACAAGTTGTTGCCTACATGCACTGTGTAAAAATGCAATAGATCTACCCATGACGAACAGTGTGCAGCTTACCTCTCTCTATCACACTGGCCTCTTCTTCCAGAAAAGGGTACCACCCATGCATTCCTACCAACCAAGTGAAGAGTGAACATGGTGTTTTAGGTGACAGGGAAA
>NW_009259319.1:1874421-1900107 GCF_000687185.1 Egretta garzetta
GGCCAAGCCGATTCAAGCCAAATGATCCTTCAAAACCCCTTTGTAAATCTCCTCCTTACACAAATTCTCTGAAGAAATGTTGACCCACCATGGTTCTACTTCATCAGAGACTCTACTCATTGCTGTCAATGTTGAGCTTCCTGACCCCCTTTCAGGGTGCTCAGCCTCATCCCAAGCTGCACGTGCTGACTCCTTGCTTGATGCTTTTGTTTTCCTCTGCCAGCAACAGAGCTCTTCTGTAGTTTCTGCCGTGTTCTCCCTTAGATGCATAATCACAACTTGTCGACTGTAACAGAGCTTTTGTGGGCTTTCTGACCTTTTGAAAGGCAGGATGTATCACTGAAGTGTTTGCACTCCCTCATTTGTGTAAAGAAATAAAACCTAAGTGGTGGGCTGCAGTCACAAATTCAGAAGATGCAGTAAGCAAATTTTCTTGTATGTTAAATCAGAGGTCTCGCACTGGAAATGTTTTTCTTCATAAGCATGCTCTGGTTACAGAAACCAATTTGACCTCATGCACTGAGAATGTTGCTGAAGTTCAAGAATTCATGAGTTAATGATAACTTCTAGCTTGCTCTACTGCCTGAAAGAAATCATAACACCACCCTGCAATCCCCTGTCCTTTGCTAAAATATTGGGGTAAGATTCTCATAGTTTTTAAGCTAGGTTTGCGACACTGTCTCTCCACCAACACTAGCAACCATACTATTTTTCCAGTGCTTAGAGATACATGAATGAAGCCTGCTAATGTTTATTGAAGGAAGCATTTTAATAAGAAGGTAACATGGTGACTTTAGTCAGAGCTATACTCAAACATGAATGGGAGAAGATACCTTACATCCTCCCTGCCTCCAGGACATTTTCAACTATCCTTGCCTACTGCATGGAATTACAGACAGGTCTTCCCATTCATTTTTGCTTCTTAAGGTATCTAGACACAACACCTATTCCACACTAGAGTTTATGGCCATGAGAAAAAACCTATTTGGAAAAACATGAAGGAGAAATGGGCAAATATTTGATTTATTAGGTTAGAGCTGGTATGATGGGATGAGTTGTGTTGGTCTCATTAACAAAGAGAACTTTCTTTCTCCAAGCCAGCTGGAATAATAAAGGCAATTGTGTGACAGTTTAAATGAAACAGCCATTTTATGTGGATTTTATTTCTATTTCTAAGCTTACTAGTCACGCAGGAATAATATCCCCCTGAAAAAAAAAGCGACCAAAGCCCCCCGCCCTCCCCCAAAAAACCCAACCCCCAAACCAAGAAAAAAAGCCCAAGCAAAATACTCTTGCATATCACCATCTGTGGTCCTGACAAAAATGTCATTAAGGCTAAATGCTGCAGCTTAGGAGAAAGAGTATGCTTAAAGAAATTATTAATGTTTACATGTTTGAAGCATTTATGGCTTTTTTCTTCTGTCATTGAAAACCAAGGAGACAAAAGATACTATATACATCTGCTGTATTTTCCATGAATGTAATGTGGGTAATTATAATTAGTGAGCTTTTGCTTTTTATGTAACAGTGTAATATACAGTTTCAAAAGAGTGTTGTTCAGATTAAATACAAAGCCGAATGTGTCAACATATTCACATCCTATCACAGGCATAGGCAGTTTCCAAAAATATATTTGCCACACAAAAAATTTCCTTTTACTTCAAAAGGGCTGGGTGGTTTTCTACAGATAAAACACTGAATTTTCTCTGGCTTCTAAATTGTTCAGTTTCAAGGGCATGATGCAACATAGAGCATTTGATGTTTGTTAAATGATGGATGTGATTACAGTATGAACCAAAATAAAAAGTAAAATAGATTTGTAAATTTGGAATTCAGCCAGTTTCATTAAAAAGATATTTAAAGTTCATAAGCCTACACATCCTTTCAGATGAGTTAAGGATTATTTATGATCCTGTATCAGAACTCATCTTAATATCTTAATGCATGGCAAATGATATTATTGTTATGCGTTCTTTGAAAACAGACAAATATTTTTTGACAAAGACCAATAAGTTTTGTCTCTTCAGCTAAAACCTTTACAAAAATTACTTATAAAAAAATTGAGCATCTGTTCTCCTAAATTATTTACAGAGTAATTTCTGTAAGTAATTTTTATCTTGTAAATGCGTCATAAAATGTGCCGTGTGTTTGATATAAAATCAGAGGTGTTTTGATTATTTTCTTTTGGACACACTATTTGCACAGGTGATTTCATCTTCCTGACTGAATGAATATGATTCTTAAAATTATATTTGTATTTTGAGTACTCATTGCTTTGAAATCAAAACTATTCTTCAATAGTATTCATTAGGTTTTTATTTTATGTCTTAATATTTTCTTTAAAATACCTTCCAGTAATTTTTTAATGCTAAAATAATAATAAAAAAAAAAGGATATAGAATTAATTCCTGGAAAAATTCTAATGGACACAGGTTTGCTTAGGCATCCCCGCCATAACTTAGAGATGCTACTGATTTTCATGTGAAACGAAACTAAAGAAAATATTCATATGAACTTTTAAGAGATAGACATAGCATATTTCTTATAATTCTATATTAGATGACACCCAAATTGTTTAAAAGGTTGTTTTGAATGTTAATCTGACCAGTTTAGGAGTCAGCTATTGACTCTTTTAGATTTTTTTTCAATATTTCCTAGTTTCATCTAGGCCAGAGATATCATTAGAATAGATTTGCATATGGTGATTTTGCTAACACTACTTCCTGAATCAAATTAAGCTTGAAAATATGAAGACATACAAAGAAAGCATATACAGCCAATAAATATGCATAAAAGGATAAACGTTTTCTCATGCAAACAATATTATGATGATATAGCAATGCAAATAGAGAAAGAATGTAAAAGGTGTTCTGTATACGAGGATTAATGTGAAATAATGATCAGAGAATGAAACAAAGTTGTTAAAGTGCAGATGAAGTATTGATGATTTCCCTGGTTAGCATACATGTTGTAAAGATGTGATAAGGCAGTCAGAAAGAAGTCCTTTAAAAATTACTTCATTCCGTTAAACAAGATCGGCAACACCTTTAAGGTGGCTTTTGTGTATTTTTTTAAAGTAAAGAAGCAAATATCTGCACAGAAGGTGTAACAAAAACAACGTGTTTAAAAATCAAGAATCCCTTTGCACTGGGCAATATTTATTATTGTGATGTGTTTATTGATGGTGCTGAATAAAAAAGAATCATCTCTGAACCTGATTTCCCCAAAGGTCAAGGTTTTAGTTTATCTCCATTCGAAAATTATGGGTCTGATGTTAGATTCAAACCAAAGGATGTTGTTCTTATACCTTTGGGACTATTCACAATGAAGGCCTTTGTTTCAGCCCATTTTTAATATTTATGTATTCTACACTGTACACATGCCAAACTCTTAGGCAACGTAGACCTCTTTACTCTGTGTAACTTAATCTTTTCAGAGAAGCAAAAAGACATACCCAAGTTCCTCTGAACTGTTAGTTTATGAATTACTGACGTGAGAATTTGTGTAGATCTATGGTATATTGAATTGACAAGACAACATTAAAAAAGAATAATTTTTGTCTTGAAGTTGTTAGTTTATAATATTCAAAGTTGTTACTTTATAAAATATTTTTTTCATTCATCTTACGATAGCCATGTTGGGTTTTTTTAAATTTATAATTTAGCTTTCAAAAAAATTACTAACTTTATGTAATTTGGGGTACCAAACACAATTAGTCTATAGAAAGGTTTTAGATGAATAAAAAAATAAGAAGAAAATTATGAATTCCGGCAAGATTTAAGTGAGAAAATTGGAAAGCAATAGAATTGGAACACTAGGGTTTTTAACATTAATGTTCAGTAGCCAGTTAAAGGCTTATTATTGTCCATTTGAAACCTTACAGAATTTGCAAAGGCAAGGCCAAGAAAATGCATACTCATGAAGATGAAAGAAATAAAAAAATGCTTTCAGATCTTGAAGAAGACACTGCAGTAACATTGCTTAGGACTATCTAATGGACCCAGATGTAAAGAAGATCCAGCAAAATGAAATAAGGAGTAGTACAGACATATTAGGTTAGAAACACTAATGTTAGAAGTGGAAGACATGATTGTGCAAAGCACCGAGTCTTTCAGGCTCAAGGTAGACTCTAAGATCAAACAACCAAAACAGCACATTAGAACTGAAGACGGTTCCAAAACATCATTTGCACCAATGCACAGGCACACACATATGCATCGGGGGTACCTTGCCAGGGGACATTGGCCCTATTCAGACCTCCCCATCATGCCCAGTCTTATGGCCAGAAGCAGCTTTGGACATGGGTATGTTTCAGGACCCACCTGCCAGGAACACCTCCTTGCTCATGTGGCACCACCAAACTGAGACCTCCTGAGGTCTGGTGCTGGGACTCATGTGGACTGCATCAAGTCCATCCTCCAGAAGAGTGTGAGTCTGGCTGCCATGGGACCTGGGAGGGTGCAGCCTTGATGTTGGATTCTATTTCCAACCTACGTAAGAATCAAATCCTGCTGTCCTCTGTGGCCGTTCCTAAGGTCTATCTTTGGAGAAAGGAGTGGATTAAATAAATTAATGTAGTGTGTGTGACATTAATAGGCTACTTTGGACAGATTAGACTATGCCACAGTATAAAGATTCTGTTTGTTTGGATGTGGGATTTACGGTGAAAGGGAGGCATATTTTTCTACAGCACAAATAGGCTTAATTTTGAAAATATGCTTAATACTAAATCTGAACAGTAATATTTTATGAGAGAGTCACTTCATTAGGAGCTAGAAGATGTTGATAGATTTTTTCACTCAACCATATAGGAATATTGGAATCTCAAATATATAATAAATTTTGAAACAAAAATAACTTCCAAGTCACATGCCAATACATCTTAACAGAACTCTAAAATCCACCACACTATTGGAACCATGAAATTCCACTAGGCAAGCTGCAAATACCAAATTGAAACAGAGCAAGATCTTAACAATTTGTTTCCACTTGGCTGAAACCTGCACTGGAGAGTGTTAGTGCACATGCCGAGTAAACCAATGCTAGCTGACAGGATTTAAAAGTAAACCTGCTTCATAATGATCACTGTCTCACCAGAGAGCAAAAATGAAATAATTTCTTGCTTTGATTTTCCATGAGCATATGTGAAGGATCAAATCTCTTCCATCTTTTCCAAACAAAGTTTGCTTTCAATTTATACTTCTTTTTACATTACTGCATTTCTTAAAACAGCGCACAACCTTGTTTGCTTAGAATGCAATTAATACAGGGAAAGCACTTTACTAATGGCAGTGTCTTCCTTGTTCTTTTGTATATTACTACCTGTAGCTTAAACAAAACTAATTTAGATATTTCTTAAATAGCCTAGTGCAGTTGTACACTTAAAAGGACTGAACAGTCACAGCAGAGCTTGGTTTGTGTTTAGATAACAGATTTGGTGTTAACACTTATTTTTCAATATTAAAGTCAATAACATTGTCCCAAGTTTAAGAATTGTGTGGCTACAGTTAGAGTGTTTGTATCAAGATTCTGGATTCTTATTTCCATATTGAAGATTTTGATCAAATCAATTGTTTATAACCAAGAATCATAACTGCTGTGAGAAAATTTCTATTTGCAAAAATGTAGCCAACACAACTTGATGGAAATATGCTCCAATATTAAATTCTTGACATTAACCTGAAATCTGACCAGTCTTAACACTAGGGGCTGAACATTGTACATTTTGAGTGAGACATAGGTAATGCATACAGATTCTGATATCTGCATTTTGTAGACAACTGGAATGTTGCTATTAAACTATGACATCTATCTGTGTAATGATCTTCTAAAAGTATGGGGATTTATATGATTACCCCTATTTAAAATAAAACTGAAAATGATTAAGGGTTATAATAAAGCATAATTGAATAAATGAACTTATAATACTTAGCAGATTTAATTCTGCATGCATTTATATACACGAACATACACACAAAACACGATGGTTGGGGAGACTCCTACAGATCAGTTTTGCATTTGTGAGTCCAATTAGCAGCATTATTGTCTATATTTGCAGCAGCTTTGGCTTTAATTTAATAATACCTCCTAATTTACTCCCTAAGAGGAGGGGCATGGCTAGGGAAACTGAAAATAGGAATGAAGGTAGGACATAATTGTATGTATGCCCCAACAGAAGCTTTCTTATGCAGTCAGTTACCCCAGCAACCCAGTTTATGGTGTTTTCAAGTTGAGTGGTGATTCTGCTTGGTGCTTGGGGGAAGGCACTGCCCAGACAGAGAAGGCTCTGCAGCTTTGTTTGCAAGTCAGGGGCGGGACTGGTTCCTGGTCCCTAAATATCACTACACTTTTACCTTCTGTTCTGTATTGCTTGTCGATGCTTAAAAAAACTCTGAGGTTTCATCTGACTAAAACTGCTTGGTGAAATGGAAAAAAAATGTTATTATAATTCACTTTTCATGCAAGCTTTGTACACAGGGCACACAAAAGGAACTGAAGGGAGTGAAACAAAACCAGAGCAGGAGAAGTATCATAAAAGTAAGCGTAACAAGTATTGTCTCTTGCTTTATGGAAGAAATCTTCCAGTGACTGGGAAGGAAATCAGTGAAGCTGAAAAGTAACTGAAAGTCTGGATATATCTACCTGTTATCTTCCCAGGTGTCAGAAGCAGTGACTTGGGATGTGCACATATCATATAGCACTTCCTGAAAGGGTGGAGGATAGAAGGTGAAGTACAGGATGTTAATGTGGTAAGTTTCAAGAAACGGCCCACAAGTTGAGTAAATTTAACCCTTCCATTAAGCTCTCCACATTTTTCTTGAAATATTGCAGAAGGTGCAATAAAAATATTCAAGGACAGTGATTAAATAGAAGTCTTTTTCTTAAAATATCAAAAATTATATAAGAAAAATAGGAAAAATGTCTACAAGATCACTTACCCATTGAATGAAGTTAATCCAAATCAGCAAAGTCTCTTGCAAGACTAGACCAGTGGTATCATTCAACTAAGTGGAAATAACAGGCAATGCAGCACCAGAAATCAGGTCAGCTAAGTATCATGGTCAGACTGGTACCAAGATTGATGAATGATGTCTAGGGCAAATCAGAACGTGATGCTCTGAAAAAAAAAAGTGGAATTCAGAGTTAAAAGCCACAACTTAATGTTGAAAGCAAATATAATCTCAAGGTAGTCTAAAGCCTGTTCTCAAAAAACACTGTTCTTCAGCAAATCCTGAGTGCTAATGGGCTAAAAATGAGGTCCAACTTGAGGAAGTGGAAAACTGGCTGTAAGGTGAGTTTTTAAAATCCCGGTCCAAATGTTTTACTATTTTTCTGAGGCGACGACCTGAAAAGATTCCAAACACTGAAATAAAAATAAGAGATTTAGATATTTTACACATGCAGTTTTGCAAAATGGGATCTAGCAAAGATGATAGAATTACCTGATGAGGTTCAATTATATCTGCTTGAATATCATAGCAGAGGCACTTGCAATTTCTATTTTTCAAGACAGCACTGACTTCCTCATTTAAGGTTCTCTGAAGCACATTACAGTCAGTCTCTATTATATCTAACTAGAGCTGACAACTGTAGCACTAAAGATACCCACATACTCTAGTCACAGGGGTTTTTGTGTGTAAGGACAATTTTCAAGCAATCAGAAGTTTAGCAGAACAGATGTCTGAATTTCTGTGGTATATTGAAGATCATAGGTGTTATTCACTGAGGAGATACAATTCATATCTCACCCATCTTTGCCAATTTTACTTGTAAATTGCTGTAGCCAATTTAGAGTGCCAACCACCTCTCTTTCAAAAGGAAAATCTTCTCTGTGAAAAGGCAGATTTTTTTGTTTCCTGTGCTATTATATAAAACGTAACAATAAGATGATAAAATTAAATGAAGCCACGTGACAAGAGATGATAGAAAAGCAAAATGAAAACTCACTTCTGCTTGAATAAAACTTAGGCCTGGCAGATCAGTTTCCAGGCAAAATGTAGTGTAAAAAAGTAGGCATAAAGAAAAATTACCATAAACAGCATAAACATGTTAGCACAACTTTCTGCAAGGACTGCTATGAGGATTGCTTTTTCTAACACAAAAAGCCAACTGATGCAAGCATTGGTATGGGATCGTATCATAGCATCACACCATGTTTCATGGACTTCTCTTTCTGTGTGGATAATACCCTACAATTTTAAACACACAAGTACTGCAATCATAATGAAGTGTCAAAATCCTAATAAGGTATCCTAATACCTGTATCCTGCAATCCTAATAAGGTATCAAAACTTGGTAGAGTTCATCTATACTGGCATCTTGCATAAGAAAATGTGCAATGTTCCTAATAAGAGCTAAACCAATCTTTGAGCACAGTTACATTCAGCAACAAATTTAATCTGATGATAAGATGCAGCTTTCCCAACAAAAAAGAAAACTTTTATGTTCATTATTACATTGCCTATGTGCCACAGGAATATAATGTAAGAAAAAATAAAAACTGTAAAAATAAAATGGAAAAAAAAGAGCCACAGTCCCAAGCTGTATACCTTTTTAAGTTCAAATCAGAAAAGAAAACAAAAATTAGCAGCAAACTTTACCACATGCCAGCTGAAGACTTCAAGCTTGAAAGAGTTTGGGAAAATTACCAGTAGTAGCCAGTTAAACCCTCTAGCAAAAATTTAATACAGCCCCTCCTCCCTCCAAATTGCACAAACCCTCTTGTTTCAAAAGCAAATAGCTACGATACACTATTTGTATATTATTAAAGAACAAGCTTAAATTACAACATGTACTATAAAATTAACAAATAAGGAAAATTATCAATAGAGTCCTCATATGTTAGACAAATTTACTCCATTATGAATTGCAGCAGTCTTAAATGTTCAATTAGCAATGACTAACTCTCTAATGATTATGATATCATGCCGTAAACTAGCTAATGGGTCCTAATGAGTGAAAAAGTTCACAGAGATATGTATGTATTAAGAAAATCAATGGAGACTGTGGCACCTAAATGAGTTTCGGAGTACTGCTTTCCAGAAATGTGGTACTATTAGGAGGAAATAATATTTTTAAAATAGTTAGTGGGGTTTTTTTTAGTCATCTACCTGCTTTACGAATGTTCTGGTCCTGCAGGGCTCCCCGTGGGGGTGGGGGTAGGGGTCGTGGCACCTAAGAGGAGGGGATGAGCTGCTGGGTAAGCTGGAAGTGTGCAGGATCATGACCATGCTTGCCCTGCAGAACCCAGCTGGTGGGAGGCTGGTCCTTTCCCCTGACCCTCATCCAGCCCTCTGGAACAGGGCACAGGGTCTCCCCCTCCCTATTGTGCTCAATGGCATTTAATAAACCAAACCATGAAACATGCAACAGGGTTGAGCTGGTCATGTCCAGAAGTGGTCACACATTCACTGCTCCAACCACAAGAGGAAAAGGGCATTGCTACAGGACCTAATTAGAAGCAATAGCCACATTAAAAAGGTCACCTGATGACCAGTTATAACATCATTACCTGCTTTAAATAGAAGAAATATCCATTCAGCCTCTCCAAACGCCTCAAAATGGGAATACTTCAGATTTCCTAGGGGTTCATTTAGTTGCAGCTCAGCACAGGCAGCATGGACAGGATGCTCGAAGATCGGTACCCAGCATTAGGCGCCTCACTTATTACCATCCTTCTGCTCTTGACAAAGTCTCCAGCATTTTGTTCAGTGGGACTTGCCAACCCTGTGTTACACAGCTACTTTTAAGCATTCAGTTTGAAACAAAAAATGCGGTCACTCTGTCACCTGTATAAACTAGGGATGGCAGAGGAAGTGTATGCCTGAAGTGCTCAAGAGTTTTTATCCTTTGTTTCAGAGGAATCCCTGCAAATATACGCATGCCTCATTCCTCCATCTTAAACATCTGTTCAAGATTATTTGTTGTGTTATGCTTACTGTCCCCCATTTTCCAAACATCACAACCCTCAAGAATAGTATGTTTAGAAACAGGCCTTTTAAAATATTCTGAGAAAATTTCTCCCCGAACCCAGCATAATTTTCATCAAGCAGCACTGTCAGTATTAGAGAAAGGCAAACAGATGCTCGCTATCTTACGGTCTAAGAAAACGCTGCACCTATTGATAGATGTAGTAACAAATCCAGCTTTAAATAAGTGGAACATCCCAGATAATCGTGTTAAACTTCTTGTTTATTCTGGTAGGCAATAATAGGATTTAAACACAGAATGCTGCTGAAACTGTAAAACACACTTCAGTGCCAGGGGAAGAAAATGTCATTGCTACTCAACACAAATCAAGGGAGATTATTTAATTAGGATCACTTCATCCTTTAAGCAAATAAAAGAACCGGAGTCTGCTTCTTTCTGCCTTATTTCTTTCTGCCTCCCACCATCAATTCTTTGGATCATTTTGATCAAAAGAATGGTTTAAATCTACATCATATGCTTTCACAACACCTACCTTACACTTATTGACCATTTCTAAGCTTGCTTCTTCTAAATGAAACAAGGGGCAATCATTTGTGACCATATTTTCCAGAAATAGGTTCCTTGTTAGCATTTAATCTTGCTTTCTCTCTTTCCGATCTTCTCTATGGTCAATTATCTTGTTTCTGCCCTGTTATTTCTTCTTCTAATCACAGCATTTTACAGCCTTTCTCTCAAGGCTATATTCCACACAGTTAAGGTCTTATTATATCTTCACATTGTGGATACAGGAGCTCTTCAGAGTAGGTGCTGTGTCTTAACCATTACAGTAAATTCAGTGCTTACTACTTTTCACTTTTTGTCCTGTAAATGCTTTCTCTTAAAATGGCAGTAATCTTCACAGGTTTTTTATTCTTTAAGGTCTTGTGACTAACACAATACCCAATTATTACGCCAATGCAGGTAAAGTATTTACAACAGTATCAGATATATTTTATTAGAGCTAAAGCTACTTATGCATTAATGATTATCATAAAATACTCAGTGGACCTTCAAAGGAATACTATCTCAATACAGAGACATAGGATTCCTGTAAGTCTTTTCATTTCTGCCTCATTGTAATTATTTTCCTTTTATTCTTTTGCTCTCATGCTTAAGTTCTGATCAATTCTGAGTAGTTGCTTTTATAATACTCTTTACTCTCCTTTTCTTCTCTAGAAAGGAAAACAAATAATCCCAGAGGCCAAAATTTCTTTTCATGTTTGCTACATCACAGAATCAAAAAAGACCATTGCTTTGGTATGTATGTGCTATGCACATGACTTCCAAGAACCATCTGAAAGGGAGACAAGTCAACACACTTATGTAAATAGATTTTTCTGAAGTAAGGAAGGAAAATATTCTAATACAACAGATTTGAGGGCTGTGGAAGTAAAAATAAAACAAAAAAAATAAGTGCTTGGCTTTTCTTGGTTATTTTTTTCCCCATTGATATTGAGTAGGGGTCTATGCCTCAAAAAATATTTTAGGAATAATTACAAATAAAAATGATAATTTAAAGAATTACTGTAATATTTTTTAAAAATAAATTGTTGCACCATTTCCCTGCAATCATTTTTTTCAAAATAACATGTAATAACATAACTGAAGTTAAAACGGCAAAGATGTTGGTTTTGTGGCCATCTGGTACGCAACAGTTCATCCTTTGTCTACTTTATAAGTGATTGGTAAAGGCTTTTAAGGCCAAGATAAAAAGTATTGCCCAGATTTATATGGGCAAAAATTCTTATTCACTCAGAATGACCCTTCTTGATCAAAACCTGCCAACAAAAGGACAGGTGGCCTGTGCCACCAGGATTAGCAGGCAGAAGACACACTTATTGTACTTTATAAACACAGAGTGAGCAAGACCAGTCATGTGATTTAGTCTTTCTCCTGCTGCTGCACACACTCACTCAGAAAAAGCCATTATTTAATATCTGCTTAATCTATGTGGAGCTGACACACTTTTTGTAGCTTATGCCTAATGTCACCTAGTTTGTCAGGCCTTGGCTAGGTGCAGGTCTATAGCAGTGCTTCAGTGAAAAATCATGAAAGATCATAACTTCATGAGTAATCTCTGCAGTGAGAACCTCACTTCCAAGGCGGGTGTTGCGAGCACCTGTAGTCGGAGAGACATCCTCTGGGGCTTGCACTAGGCCTGGCATTTCTAATTTGCATCCAAAATGGAAGAACAAAGGTTTGGGATGAAAACGGCAGTGTCCAGAATTAATTTCACAAGCAAGGAGACATTAGGAATCTGGCCAAGAAATCAAGGCTACCTCCCTGAGTACAAATAATAGGAGCAGATGCATATATTTCTCAGGTTTCGTTTTTGGCTTTGAATTTATTGTGTTCTGATGCACTATTCCAGGATCCTTGCCATCCTTGCCAAGGATGCTTAAAAGGCATATCGCTTCTGGGTAGCACCTTTTTGTGCCAGCCCATGACACCTCGTACTGCTTCTTTTCCTCAGCATCCTGAACAAGAAAGGAGTGCAGATCCCTGTGGGGCAGTTCCTCCTCCTGCCTCCTAGGAGCAGGGGCAAAGGATGATCAATTCTTGCATTGTTTATGCCAGAGTTTCTTTGAAGTTCAGTGCATTCTCACTTCCATGCCACAGTATTTGTCATCAACAAATGAAAGTATCAGAGTATATATAAAAGAAAGAAATAATATAAATTTTTAGAACATAATCTAAAATTTTGCTGAAAATGCTAGCAGGGAAAAACCCACTTTCAAAGTAAGCTTTCAAATGGAGATGAGCCTTATAAAAGAACATCAGAGAGCAGTGATAGCTGCTTGCTCTTCACTCAGCCATGTGAAAGTATTGTTTAATTATGGATCAAGTTCAGCCTCTAGCTCCTTGACCAGTGTCGATTATTCTTTCCATTTTCTTCTGTGGGATCATGCTGAGCAAGGGTGATGCACAGATAAAATTTGATATTATTCACCCGCCTATATTCTCTAGAGAACATCAAAAACTATAGAAAGAAGGAAGAGGAAAAAAAAACCCTTGGAGCACTTTGAATTAAGAAAAAAGATAGAACAGCAAGAACTGGGTCTAAAACAATAAAGTACAACTCTCTCCAGGCAAGAGATCTGAGAAATACAGACAATTCCCATTTTTCTTAGGCACCTAAATTAAAAAATATATAATTCTGTGATGAAAATATATAAAACAGAACTCTTGTAATTCTAATGCTCTTATTGTTAACCCAAAAGAGGCTGTGTCTGAATAGACACTTTTTTTTTTATAGACAGTGTAACATAAAGGCCAGTTTGGTCTCTTGTTTATCTTAGCTTATGTCTCCTGTGTGGTGTATTTGGCCCTAAGAGGGTTATCCAGCACAAGAAAGCAACTTGTCCCATAGGAGGCATTAGGAACATTGTTATTCCTTAAAGCGCCAATGGAACAGGGAAAACAAGGAGAGTTCGCAATGTAAGACCATTTTTTTGAACAAAATTTCTGTGTGCCTCACCAGCCATTGCATGTGGTTTCAGAACTTTGCATTTATTGACAATTCAAGAAATTAATGGGTACAGGGCTCACCCCTGTACAAAGTGTCTTCTGGATAAAGACAATGCAAGAGCTAAAACTGATACTATGCACGTATCTCTGAACTGCATTGATTGCCTTTACCTTACCTTCAGTGTTCATTTCCTCTGTGAGAGTGTGGTTCAGCATGATTTAAGCAGATGTGTTGATTTCCTGTGAGATAAACTATTTTTAACAATGCTTTATCCTAAACATATTTTAATCACTGCAAGTGCAAGAAAAGAACAAATTAGGAACAGTTTCTGCATCTTAACCACAAGTAAGTAGTACATTTTTATAGACTCGAACCAAAGCCAGTAAGGCATGATTAAGACTGTCAGCCTGGCCTAAACAAGTGACAACAACATACTGAGAGGAACGGAGTAAAAGCTAAGCATAGGTCACTAAAACTGCCAAGCAGATATATCCAGCTGTACTTCTTGAAGAGTTTGTGTACCTCTCTGCAATTCTGGAAAGCACAGGTGAGAAATGAAATCAAACAGCATCACAGACTTATCAAACATACTCTGCCTAAACAGGACAATGGTAACTGTGCCTTTCTTATTGCATCTATATGTTATGCTTTATTTCCCTGTTGGTCCCCTGAGTGGTTGTATTAGGTTGAAAACTCCTGAGAGTTTAATTGAAAAGATGACCAAAATTCCCAGCATCAGTGCAGTGTCCACTGTACAATGCACATATTCATGATAAAGTTCTCATTAGTAAAACAACAATTCTTAATTACAGTAATTACCACAGTATAACAGAGTCAGTCTGTGCTGTAAATCCTGAGGAAAGGTTTGCTGAAGGACCAATTTTTTTAACCTGGGATGACATAATGATATAGTATAAAGAAAGAAGTCCAGAAATCTATCCTAAACAGCAGTAGCCTCTACATTCATCTGTAGCCTGTCTCTGCCAAGTCACAGTGTGAACATGGCAGATATCATCAGAGCCTGAGAGCAGAAATGATTGATTGAAGACCTACATTCAGTTTCAAAAAGTAAAATTCCAGAGATGTCCTTCATAGCTGTATATTTTTTCATTAATACCACATTGTATACTTTGCAAATCTCTCCAACGGAGAAAATGTTTTGCTTCACTGCAGAAGCAGAGCTGTATTGTGTTTTGTTGTCAACAACAGCAACAACAATTTTACAAGTTTTTTTCTGTTCTGCTATCACATCAAAAAGTGTGACTACACCAGCCTAGTAAACACCAGCCTAATAAGGGTAAATCCAGGAGCAAAATTTTCACTGTCATTAATAAATCACTTCCATAATATCACAGCCCAGTTTCTCCACCTGTCTGCCGCCAGTCGTAGATCGGCTGCTGTGAAATGCATGTAGCTTAGATTATTGACAGCTAGGTCAGTTATTATTTCCTATGCAGAACTCAGCTGCCTCAGCAGAAGTACATGAATAGAGCTAGTTCTTAGCAGAAGCTCGAGTCTGAATAAATGTTACAGCTTTCTCTGTAGAGGTGTACTTAGTCCTTCCTTAACATTTCACAGATGGCAGCTAGTTCAATCTTTTCTGCCATCCTGACATGCATCGCGTTGCTAAATTGATAGCTATTTAGGGTACGTCTATTCTGCAATCCAAAAGAGTGACTGCTGATGAGGCAGACATAGTTAACTTACCTTTTAGAGGAAAGGAAAGTGGCAAATGTGACACCAATCTTTAAAGTTGCCTCAAGGTAATCCTGAAAACTACATACTTGAAAGGCAAACTTCAGGTCATTAAAATTCGTTTCCAGAAAGATGGGGAAAAAAAAAGAGTTAATGTTCACTGAGATCAATATGACATACTGGGAAATAATCAACATTGCTTTTGTAGCTGGAAGTTATAGCTAGTATCGCCACTAGATTTTCTGAAGAAATCACCAAGTGCATGTGAGTAAGCATGAGCTAGCTGATACTATATAGTTGAACTTCCAGCCTTGCTCCTCATCAAAGGCTGGTTTGAAAGGTGCTATAAAATAGGAGAGAAGACAACACCAAGACATAGCTATGCACTAAAAATAGGAAATAAAATTTCATTTTTATCAAAGGTGATGATGCCACAAGATTGCTACTGAGATCTATGCATTTTACATATTTATAAATCACCAGGAAAAGAAGACAATTAGGATTCCATACAAGAAGAAAAAAAATGTTCCAGGATGCTTTATTTTGAAAATAATATGACTGAAGGGGTACAGCTGCAGTCAATAAAATTACAAATAGGGAATGATTCCAACAAAATTGTCAAGGAGCAGGTTTAACAACCATCCAAAGAGGAATACATTCACTTTGAAGATTTCAAATGAACAAGCTCAAGGCTTGCCTGTAAAAACAAGGTTCTCATGTGCAGATTCAGTCAAAATTGTAGATAAATGTTCCTTAGGTGAGGAAGCTGGAAAGAAAATCTACGGGTTTATTCACCTGATGAGGCACAAGAAAGAAGGAAGCTGCAATCACTGTGGGGAGCACTGCAGGGCCTCTGCGATTTCCCCTGAATGGATAGCTGTGACCCTGGAGGAGTAACCCTGGCAAAGTACACTTATGGGACTGGCTGCATCAGCAATTCTCCCAGGTACGTAGCTCTGCATCCTGCCCTGTGCTGTTAAAGAGCAGGGATAGATAGGTGCTCTGGGGGACTGCCTGCTAGCTGGGCTGAGAGGCGTTTGGAATTGTTGATTTACCCAAATAATGTTTCCAGCACCAAATCCCACAGCTCAGCTTCCACCAGCTGAACTCAAAAAGTGAATCAAACCTATTAAGTCTCTCCAGTAAGACTGGAAAAAGTGTAAGAAAGAGAACTAAATACCTAGTAATACCATGGAGAAATATAAACTCAGGGCTGGAGAAATTTGTTCCAGCTTGTGGGAACATTCTGTATTACTATGTGGCCTTAATGTCTTCTTTCGTAGTCCAGTACTGTAAAAGAACTGAATCACTCTCTTATTGAACAGTATCTGCAGAAAATAACAAAATACAAATGTTTCTCTGTACACTACACATGGGCCATCTGTAAGTCATATCATCTTTTTCCTTTCCTTAATATTGCAGACCCTACTAAGGAGGACTAAGAGCTCAATCTTTCCCTTTTGGCTTTCCTTAGAGAAAGCCAGCTGCCTCATGGAGCTATCAGCAGGGTTTATTTTTCCTGGCTTGGATGCAAACCTCTAGTTATTAATATGGGAGTGAGCTCTGCTAGCTGACAATTTAAAGTAAAGTAAATTGGAAGTGACATAAAGGAGCGTGTGGGTGTTAATGTGCGTCACCAAGGTTCTTTTCTGACATCCTGAAAGGTCTCGTCTGTATGGCCGACACTAGCAACCTTTACCAGTGACCCTGTGCTATTAAAGGGTAGGCACTCTCATTGATTTGTAAAAGTGACAGATGCAGCATGTGGTTGTAAATTAGCCATGTGAAGTCAGTCTCCAGAGATTTCCAACCCTGTTTTTTCCTTTGCAATGATTTGTGTTCTTCCATTTGCCAAGCTGCACAAAATGAAGCACTTAACTCTTTTTCACCAGTCATCTTGTTGTACTTCACTTTTTTCCTGAATTTTGGTTTTTTTTTTTTTCCTTCTCCCACTCTCCCTAACCTATCATGATTCATAGGGCTAAACTTCTGCTCAATTGTTTCCTAAGAAGGTTTTCTTTTTTCTTACCATAGTATTTCTGAAGAAGGTTAGCAAAGTCATACCAGGATAAGCTGAAATCTCTTCCAAACCCTTAAGCCCTAGCTTCTATTTACAAATACGTATATATGTATGTATGCATAAATAAGTTCATTGATTTTTCATGTAAGAGAATGTCTGTTCTGGTGAAGATTTAAGCAAAGGCTTTGGTAACAACTGAACTATAGCCACTGCTCACATACACTGCAGATACAGACTGCATGAACTTTCAAGTGTCTTCATCTCTTACACAGAAACCCAGCTGACAGACTTGCACAACTTGACAGGGCCAGGTCATCTTATACAGCAACTATTACATGATGCAAAGACTGATAATAGGAAATAAATGTTATTTTCCAGGCCTAATAATGCATTTTTCTTCAGTCTTCTAACAGGTATCTACAGTGATTACATGGAAATAAGACTTCAGGGTGACCTGGAACCACCACACAGTCCATCCCTACCAAGCAGACCTTAAGGCACAGAATCTGCCTTCTCTGTTTAGTCTGCTTGAGAATTTCTTTCCACAGAAATTCAATCATGCCTTTGTAACGCTGATTTTAGATATGCATTTGCATTGTAATTTATCTGCTACAATAAATCAGAATTCCATTTCTGTAAAGATTAGCTAGATAATCAACCTTCTAAAAATTAAATTTAGGGCACCTAAACAATTACCACAAGAAGTATCTATGTGCCACTGCTACAAAACCAAATGCAAAGCAAAACAAAAACATGTCAAGACAAATTATTCCCTGGACTAAATGTCACCAGCTGTAAAAAGCACCATGACAAAATGTGCAGGTTAAAAGGTCACAACCCCATAAAACTACTATTCTAGCTCCTTATCCTAAATCACTTCCAATTATGTATGGTAAGTTCTTTCCATTTTGAAGTAGAAAATACTTTTTCTGAGAACTTCAAGCTGGGCATTCAGCATGGATCCAGAGGTGAAAGGTTCAGAGTTTTAGCTGCTAAGCCACCAAATCTCTGTCCTCTCTTCTATTGTCTTTCCTTTTGAAGTTATTTGCAACAGTTATTTCTAGAGAGTATTCACTCCACAGGGAGGGCTTGTGCGGCAGTCATGGTAGACTCTCTTAAACCATCTTCCAGGCTCTTTAAGTTTCTACCAGTTCATAACACTGCTGTTCTTCTTTCCAGCTTTAACTGAATGCATATAAACATATAAACACACCTTTAAGACAGTGGTGTTTGAGGCCAAGGTGTTTGTCCCAGTAACTGCCATGCGGTCACTATTAAATCTTAGTACACAGCGATCACTCCAACTCATGCCCAGATCACCTCAACGTTATCATACGAGACTTTATCACAGACATTGCTGGGGCTAGCTCACCTCCTGTGAGAAACAGGAAAAAAATGCAGAAATGACAGGACTCTTTAGTGTTAAAATTTAGCACCAAGCCACACTACCATAATCTTCACAATAGAAACCACTGTGTCATCAAGCTGCCAAATCTCAGGTCATAGTGTTAATGATTTATGTGTTCAGAACTGCTGTTTGGGGTGGGTTTGGAAGGCTGAGTTAACACTGTAAGGGGATGGAAAGGGTTTAAGGTTTTTCAGTGGTGGGGTTTTTCTCCCTAGTAGCCTCTAAATGTTTTATAATTGTTCATTTTAAACCTATTTCCTGGTCAATCACTCTCAAGCTACTCATTCCCACCCTTTAGTAAAGTCCAAAATTGACTGTTACTATGGAAACTGCTACAGATGTAACAGCTGCAATTCACAAGAAAGAGAAAGAAGAAGAAAATGGATCAAGAAGTGTCACTTGCATTATGCAAAATTTCATAGCTATGTATGAATTGCATGCTGTGAATAAGGTCCTTTGTGAACCCGAAAAGTTAGAAAGGTCATCCTAGCATTAGAGGAAATGATTCCTAAGTCAGTAAATGAATTGCTTTCAAAAATCCTGTGTGAAAAAAGAACTATTTATACTCTCTCTTTCTAAAGTCCATCTGTCTTTCATACAAGGAAAATATATTTCTTTTTTCTCTTTTAAGTGTTCTTAGCTTGTAACCTGATTTTGCACTTTTTTTTTTTGTTGGAAAATGACACTCAACAGAAAAGTTAATCCTAGATTTCTCTAGGCCTTAAGCTGCTTTAAGCACAACAGACATACCAGCAGTATGTGTTACAAAGTTGTCGGTTATGTCTTTTATTTGCATATTTGAAGGTATTTTCCCCTACTCTCTTGAACACATCTGTGTATTCAGCAAAAGAAAACAGGGCTATGAAAACTCAAACGAACAGAAATACTGTAGTAAACAAAAGCTGTGCAGGCATGTACCCAGCCTGTTTCTTTTATCAGCTACAATATTTTTACACCCCCATAAATTCCACTGACTGCAGGCAGGTTTCTGCAGACGGGGCCTGGAGAGCCTTAGAGAGGGGAGGGAGAATCAGGCCTTTTGTCTAATGCTCAGCCGCCATCAATTATTTAGGAGCAAAATTATGTGACATTTTTCTTTCAATTATGCTGTTTAACAAGGCTTGGGAGTTAATACTGACCAGAAGATGTTTTATCTGAGATATGCTGTAAAATACTCTGCTCTCTGTAGAACAGATCTCCCTTGGCTCTCAATTAATGACTGCAGCCATGCAGCCGCACTAAACTGACTAATCTCACTTGACTGGAGCTGAAAGCACCTCTGTGTTTTTTAAAAGATTTTTTGCTGTTCTCTAAGTATATTGAGAAGAACTGTTTGTGTTGGACACACAGTAATAAAAATTTGTCAAATCTGTCAGAAGACTTGGCTCCTAAATACCATTCTTCAAAGGGAGAAGTGTGTAAAAAACAGAAGGCGTGCTGCTTTATTATTACTGTGGGGACTGTGTGATCTTGTGCCTGACAAAGATCTGTTTAAGATGTATGAGCAGTGCTGTGAGTCTGTACCCAACACCATCCTTATTGTTTTTCATCCAGCAGTTTAGTCTTCAGCCTGGAAACTCACTCTTGCCTTTTGCCCTTGACTTCACAGTTCTGCACAAGTGACTAAGTACATTCCCAAGCTATGCATTTTACACACTCTGAACAGTAAGCAACCATTTAAATATTATGACATCCACTGAGGCATGAATCAGATGTAAAGAGGATATGCTTAACAAGTATATTTTTAACAAAGTCTTATTTCCACATGAAGCTCTGCCTGACATCACAGCTTCTGGAAAACTGTAATGACTCACTCACTGGAAAACTCAGTGCAAATGCAAATGCAGTTTCTGGATTTAACAACCACCTGCCCCCTTTACAGCTCCATTATCTGACATTTGCTAACTTGATCGTAAATCGTTGGGCTCCTTTGAGAAATAGGTTCTTTCCTTCTCTTCAGCACTTATTTCTTGCTTTTGTGTCCAGCCATCGTTTTTTTCTCACATGTGCAAGCAACATCCCTATACTTACCTGACTGTTTTTGCTGTCTTTTCTTTACCTTCAGGAGCAGCAAAATGTGTAGCACAAGAGTTACAAAGCTGTTCACTTGCATGTCATTGCCTATTGTTCACTTATGTTCTACCACAGATTTCAGATCAGCACTGAAAAATCAGTTCTGACACCAGCCAAGCTAGTATTTTTTGATGTTCTGGTAAACAGAGAGGCTACAATTTCAGGGAAGCCTTAAAATCTGTGAAGAAAACATGTCTGCAACTCTGTTCAAACCATCTGTCTTTTGGAGATATAGTCCAGCCAATTCAAAAAGACTTCAGAAAATCTCTAATCTGTATTAGGTTTTTTCTATTCTTTCATCACTTGGAGTCCTTAATAGCCAGAGTGATTGCTTTAAAGTGCTGCTTTACTTCCAGCCATGATACTTTATACATACTGGTTTAATCCCAGATTAAGTGGCAAAATTGAGGAACTAGAGGGATTAAGAAATTTTATTCCATACAAATTTTGGTGCCCCCTCATCAGGCTGATTCAAAGTCTTCCAGAACATGAACTGCAACATAAGGAACTGAGACCACAGGAAGAGCTGTTTGCTCTAAAGGACTGATTCATACAGCATTTGGAGTTTCCCACATTAGCAGTTTGTACATGTTGTTTGTTCTGATAATTCGTCACGGGCTGCATCCCACCTCCTGCCTTTCAACCAGAGAGACACTTATGTGCATGCAAAATTGTTGAATTCTTGTAGTTACTTACAGCTGGCTGTTGCCGCAGATCACAGGATTGAGCTCTGCAACCATGTCCTGTAGAGGTGCAGCACAGAGCTTGCAGCTAAGGGAGGAGGCAGCCAGGAGGACATCTTTCAGCCATGTTTTTGCTGGTCCAGGGACTGGAGAGATCCTCAGCATATCTACAATAGGAGATCTCTAGGAGCATATCTGTCTTCCAACAGACTACACATACCATGATTTGCTCTGCTGTCTAGCAGAGGCAGCTTGGCCTTTCTGATTGCTACCTGACTGAGCAATCCCTTTTCACTGGAGCTTGTGCACCACAAGAACTCCTTTGCAATCCAGAAGGAGGGGGTTTAGGATTATTTCATGGCATTCTGGCCCTTTCAGCCTTAAGAAAAGGGACCAATGTGGAATGAGGATTTTGCCTTAGGAGTTGCAGCACCTCTCCCCCATGCAATTCAAAGCAAAATTTCTCATCCCACGGACAGGAGTAGGGAATCGGCTCTTTCAGGACTTCTACCTGGAAAGTAAAATCCTTAGAAATGAAAGCTAGGCTCCATTTCCTCTTTCTCAACTGAAATCACAGTACATCCCCATCTTTCTCCAACCCAAGGAATTTATCAGCAGCTCACCCTGTGGCAGATGATCTATCAGCAGACAAGGCTTTGTGAAATCATCTCACTCCCTTCACAAATATGTCATACATTAAGGCTCCCTTGAGTATCAGGAACATCATTTCCTTTCTTTAAGAAAGCATGATTTTTATTTTTTCAGTCCTGTAGCAAATTAGAAATACATAGGAGCATTTCAACAGTCAGTTGGTCTAGATAGTGATCTTTTCTTTACTTTTACTGATATCTTCCTTCAAAAGACAAATTTAAAATGTGGCCACAATTCCCCTTAAATGTTGGTCAGCATTGCAGAGCATGACATTTCACACAGAAGTGGCTTTTCAAACATTCATATGGTTCAATGTGAAAAATTTCCATTATCCCAGAGGAATTTTATGGAAGAGTGAAATCTCAGGCGCATGAAATCACCAAAAATGGAATGGAAATTTTTCTCCCAGTAAATTTTCCACATAAAAATATCCTCTCTCTTTCAAAGGCCTCTATTAAAAGCAAAATGTAATAAAAACAGAAATAAACCCATGTGTAATAGTCATAGCTTAAGTATTTAGCATACTTTATATTTATGAATTATTGAGCTATATTACTTTGTAATAAATGGTGAATAATTGATTTATCTCCATGCTTCCAGTAATTTGTTCCACATTCTGTGTACTCGCTATTTTATTTACTTTTCAAAGAAAAGCCAGTGAGGAATTGATTGACATACTTTGGCTATGGTTATGCACAGTTTTATCTAGTATGGATTTTAGAGACCACACACTTTTTTGTTTTGAAAAGCTGTGTTTCTATTTGAAAAATAACATGCATTACTGTACACGTGTCTTTTTTCATTAAGACCATTCTTTTCTGTATCATAATGTTTATTGGTGAAAAACACTCTACAGCACCTGCAAAATTTTCTTACCTTCACATATACAACAAGAAATAGTTATGCTGTCTCACATGGTGTGACAGCCAGGAAAAAATGGAGGTTTGCATGGTGAGCCCAGCTGGGTTACATACCCATATCCATCTTATGAAAGACACCTGAAAATGTCAAATGATGGCTATTTATTTTAATGTTGCTGGCTTTAGGATGGCTTTATTGCTTATTAATCTCCTCTTACTCTCCTTCATATCAAGGATAAGCTGCAAATGTTATTGAAAGTTGCTACTGCTATATCACTATCAAAACCACACAAATACTTTCCATGTACACAAAATAAAGACAAGTTGCAAGGCCCATATACATATCCAGTAAATGGAACATGTAGCTCATCAGAAATAATCACAGAAGTAGTTTAGAATACCCAGGAAAAAATGGAATCCAAAACTAAGAACAATGTTTTGATTTTCAACTGTTGTATGATTTACAATACCAAGACTTCTTTGGTCATCCTCTAGACTTTTTCTCAGTAAACTAAACTCTATAAATAAAAATAAATCTTAAAAAATAAAAAGGACACGTATGTGTCCTTTCTGATGTAATTGAGAAAGTCAAGCGAGTAAACAGAATGCCATTCAACTGGGAAATATGGTAATGTATGACATAACCTAATCTAAAGAGCCTAAGTGGGAAAAAACAAATTAGAGGAATCTAATGGTATTACTGAGGAATGGAGGTGATTTGTGGAAAAGAAACAGAACACCTGTAGGAAAAACATATGAAGCCCTGATGAGAGAATTAAAATTTAGTAGTGAATGTTGAAGTATATATCACCTCTGGTATCACTTGGTGCCTTGCTTCTGTCAAGGAAGTATGAGTTTTCTAAAGAGAATCCAGATCTTTATAAAGGCAACCTCCCGCAAAGACAGCTGATCATGTGACAGACACTGCAGTAAATGTCTATCTTCAAAAGAAATAGAAAAAAGGTTTGGAGGGCATGTTTTTTAAAGGCAATAATCTGGCTCTTTCAACCACAAGGCAACCTGTTACTACATCTGGTTTAGATTCCAGTGTTGTCTTCAAAAAGTTACAGCATTGGTTTAAAATTTGAGATAATGTAATTGTTGAAAGCTGCCTTGAATGAGTGTAATCTTTAGAGGAACAAATCATGACACAAATTCAAAATTCCTTTGAAGAAATATTCCATTTTTTTCCTTGCTTCAAAAGTAGTGTACAGTATTAGTAAGTATGACTTCCTGATATTAAAAGTTAATAATTTAACAGAAATGTATATTTTTTTCTTTTATTGATCAGAAGCTTAATTTAGTCATTGGAATCTCCAAAGCAAAGCTAGCATTAGAACCTCAGCAGAGTCCATTCTGAAACATTTCTTAAGCACCAAACCACTAAATGCTAATCTATTTAATCATTGCTTCTCACATAGAACTTAAACTGAATTTCAGGTAAGAGTTACCATTCATTAATAATGAAAGGAAGCTAACAGAAGAATCTGGGAATTATGGACATCATGTTTTGCTTTTTTTCTTTAAATGGAAAATGTTTCCTATAGCTGCCTCTATATGACTGGAAGAGCTCACAACCACAGAAGTATAACTACAAAGTTCCCTTATGGATAAAAAAAAAATACCCGTATCTGCTTGCGTGCAATGTTATGAAGCCTATTACCCATACTTGTCAGGCAACATGATTCATGACAGACAGCAGAAAGGATGCATGTGTACTGTGTTATTGTGGGCTGAGAACAGATTACAGTATTTAGATAGCTTTTATGTCTGCTCACATACTGGCAACACTATATATCAATGCCAGGTTTAGGACATCATAGAGGTGTTCTGCTGGACTCAGGAAGAAATCTCTAGAGATGAAAAGCTGTTCCTATAAGTGTAATAATTATGAAGGTGACAGATAATCTGCACTTGGCTCAATCCACCCTTTACAGAAAATATAAGGTTAGTCCCAGAAGTTTTATGTTTCCATTAAGAAGGGAATGGACAGGTTCTCCATAAAATACAGATTTCCTCTCTTTAGCAGTGTGGCACAAAAGGGCCCTGTTAGGCAGCTCTAATTTTTTTCCCCACTGTGTTCACACTGGTATGGCACCATGAGCACGTGTAATGCTGGACACACCAGAGCAGAGACACAGCCTCCTGGCTGCCAGCTAACAGGACAGCACACACCAGCCCACCCTGTGCTGCTGAAGCTTGGTGGCAGGAGCACACGTACCAGGGATGACTCAGAACCTTTCAGGAAAGCTCCACTGAACTCCAAGTCACATCTGCTTTGAGCATCCTTTAAACACAATCTTTTTTCACATTTTCATTGCTTGAGAGCCTGCCTGAGCAGGGGTTGTAATGGGCAGGGTTTGGGCTGCAGTCAGTGCCTGGCCTGCTGGGTTTGTGGGGTGTCTCCTCTGGGCATTGCTTGGCCTTGGCCATGTGGTGCCCTTCTGGCTTCCTGTATTTCCTTCTGGGTTCTCCAACTGTGTGTGGAAATGCATTTCCCAAGCAGCATGGGTCAAGAGAGATCAAAATTTCTCCCCAGTTCCTCCCTATTTCTTCTCTAACCTAGCAAGGACTCTGTGATTTCAGTAGCACTCCTGACCTGGGCTTTCCTTGTACCCAGGTGATGCTCCCAGTCTCCCATGGCTGCTCTGTAGGAGAGACTGGAAGTAAAACATTGAGTATATTTTGCAAACAATGCAAACAGAAGATATGCAACTGCTCCTGTTTCTTTGAATAGGTCCCTATGCTTTATTTGATATTTGAAATTCAGAAAGGAAATGAATAAAATCAATAATTTTCTGTCTACCTTCTGAGTCAGTACTCTCTCTACTGGTTTAAGTATTTTTCCTGTAAAGGAC
>NW_009259319.1:1900117-1909576 GCF_000687185.1 Egretta garzetta
AATCAACACTTCTGTTCCCTTCAGCATTTGGATCAGGCCCAGGGAGGCTTATGAAAGCCTGGCCTAAGTATGAGGACAATACAGAGGAGGACAATAAGCCTTGGGAGCCTGTGGGCAGATCTAAGTGATGGGAGTTTGGGCAAAGGAATGAGGGTCTCCTCCAGGTACTGGAGCACCCCTGAAGGCCTGCAAGTTGTGAATCAGCTGGCCTTTGTTGTTACCCTGCAGTGCTGTTCTACTCAGTAGCCTGGGAAAGGAGGGCTGTGTCTGTGGGCTGAGAAAGCGTTGGTGGCCAAGCCAGGAGGAGACAGCTAGGAACAAGTTTGTAGCAGCTACTGCAACAGTAACTAGTGCAAGAACTGTATGAAAATAATAGTTACTACCAAAAACTAGTACAAACATTCTTGCCTTTGAACTTTACTAAAGTTCATTGTGCAAACATGACCATGTAAAAGCAATGCTGAGGCACAAAGCTCTGGGTGTGGTCTGGGACAACATGTCGTCTCCAGAGTGTCTTTCCTGTTGTGGCTTACCTCACAACAAAGTCATTCTTCATGTATTTTCTAGTTGAAGCAGAATCTGGAAAATACCATGAGCGTGTTAGAAACATCTATACTTTCACCCAGCTGTGTAGCCAACCTCCCAGACCACATCATTTGATCTAGTACTTGTTCCTTCTAATTTTCAGCAATGTTTTCTAGGCATCTCCCAGCACTTCTTGCACTGTTAATAACAAAACTTGAAAAGAATCTGCTAGAGATTCATTGTTAAGGTTGGTGAAATGTTGTAAATGGCACCCTCCCAGTGAAAAAGTGTTACCTGGTGTTCAGAGGGAATGTCCTGTGTTTCAGTCTGTGCGCATCACCTCTGGTCCTGGCAGTAGGCACCACTAAAAAGTACCATGCTCCGTCCTCTCTGCACCCTCACTGCAGGTATGTACATTGATTGATGAGATCCCCCTAGCTGAAGCAACTCCCTCAGCTCACAAAGAGAGATGCTCCAGTGTCTTCATCATCTTGGTGGCCCGTCATTGAAATCTCTCCAGTATGTCCATGGCTCTCTTGAACTGGGGAATCCAGCACTGGACACAGGACTCCAGGTGTGGCCTCACAAGTGCTGAGCAGAGGGGAAGGATCACCTCCCTTGACCTGCTGGCAATACGTTGTTTAATGTAGCTCGGGATACTGTTAGCCATCTTTTCAGGAAGGGCACATTGCTGACCCATGTTCAATTTGGTGTCCACCAGGACTCCCAGGTCCTTTTCTGCCAAGCTGCTTTCCAGCTGGTGCCTGGGGTTGTTCCTCCCCACATGCAGGACTTTGCACTTCTCCTTGCTGAATTTCATGAGGTTCCTGTCAGGCAATTCCTTCGGCCTTTACTCCTGGTACTGAGTCCTAGTACTATAACATTCTTAAACCGAACTGAAATCAGAAGAGCTATATTAACTTTTAAACATAATAATGTTAATATACAGCAAATAATTGTTTTTCCAAAGAGTTCCCTTTCCCACCTCTCAGGCCTCCACAAATCACAATAAATATGTATCTGGCATTAATATTTTTCTCACCTAGAAAAGTCACCAAGTTGATCTGAGAACCTTTTAAGTATTTCAAAGTCATCTTCCATCTATATATTTGCCAGCAAAATACAAGGGCTTCTTTTCAATTTGCAGTTGCACTGGGGAAGTGTTTTGATTCTTGATTTAGACCATGATCTCCCAGAGGTTCCAGGGTTTCTGGCTGAAAGATAAAGCTTCATGGTTTATGTTTCCTTGCAGCAGAGCACTAATATGCACCATACACTGTGCACCAGTCCACAGGTTTTTGAAAGTAAGTCCAATATTTATTTTGTGGGTCTTCTGACACTTGAGCACTGTTTCCTGAAGGAACGAGTCAAGCTGTACACGTTTTCAGCTTCTCTTTGTTGCACATACTATGTGGCACTCTCAGGGAATTGACTGCTTGCAGTAGTGTGAGGTAATGGACTGAAGTGTCTATATAAAAATATCTGAATATTTGGCACCTGGTATTACAGGCTGAAGCGTAAAGCCATGCTTGCATTCAAACAAATCCTGTGTTCTCTAACATAACCTACCCAACACTAGGTGAAGGATAAAATAAAGCTCTTCAAATTAGGAACCACTATTTGTTCTTTCCTGTGTAAAGTCAATCGCAAATGAACATGGATCTGAAATAATATTTTAACCTTAATAACTCTTTCACGCTCCGTTGTATCTTGAACTCATTGTTTCAAACAATGGGCAATAGCCTATACCGTGTGGGAGGCACAGAGCCAGCACAGACAGTTCCAGGCAGACCAGCCTGCTCAGTGTTCATCTGGAAACTTTATCCAAGCACTGAACCCACCTGACATTACATGTATATTAAACCTCACTTAATAAAATGCATAATACGGAAATTATGACCATACATCCTTTGCCACCTTTGAAAATCTACAGCGATGACACAGTGCAAGCAAGCCTCAAACTACTTAAAAAAATACTAATTTAAAATTACAGATTTATGGTTGCAAGCACAGAAGTATTAACCTTGCTCTACTCTTTAGACCTAGAGAAGGTCTACATTTTATGTGTCTTTTCTTCCCTCCACTCACCACATGCTTGGTAGGTTCACTGAAATAGGCTTTCTTTCCTTCATTTTTCCTTTGCTTTTCAGAGGCCTGCTAGGTTCTCTTTTTTGTGTGTCGGTTCAGGCTATAACCCTGCAGTTTGAGTTTATCTTGGCCGTAAAACGCAACAGTAATTTATATGCTCCCTTACTCGGCACTCCTCTGAGGCACGGCCAGCTGTCTAGCCAGCAGTTTAAAGAAAGAGCTGTAATGAGCAGAAGCGTGCAGGGGGTAAGGGGAAGGCGCACACAGCACACAGCCGTGTTCCTGTTTCCTTAGCTGGTGGTGGTTACGTTTAAATGGCATTACAGCAAGCTGTCAGCATGGCGAGATTCTCCGCACAGGCACTGCACACCTCCTCCCATGGATTTCTCATTCCTTTCTTTCATTCCCCAGTAAAGAATAGATTTAAAGGATGAGACAAAGCCCGGAGCAGCTGTTATGTGATACGGAACGTGAGTTATGAGTGTAAAACCTTGCTCCCTCCCGCCTTTTTCCCCTTTATCAAGAGTAAGCTCTTTGAGCAGGCAGACAAAGCCTGATGGTGATCTTGATGTACTTGACACGGGCTTTGATTTTAGCTTGCCTGAGCTCCAGTTTTTGATGTAATACAGTTGTGAGTTTTATTTCCTCCATAGCTGTGCAGTATGCTTATTTAAACTTTACATCACTGTAGTGTTTAAAAAAAAAAAAAAAAAAGAGAGAAAAAAAAAAAGACATTTTGCCTGTAACTCACTTCTGTCAAGGACTTTTTTCCCTGCTGTTGCCTCTAAAACGTTGTCATATGTATACGTGAAGCAAAAATTACGTGTTCACGCAGTCCCTGTGAGTTGCAGAAATCCTTCAAATAGCCTTGATACTTTCCCTAAAGTCCATTAAAAAATGGTAGGTTAGACTCTGATCTCAGTGAGGCCAGTGTGAATCCAGAAAAAAATCCCATGTCATCCCACTAGGATCAGTAGAATTCATTTAGCATTACACTGATGCAACAGATGAAAACCTGGCTCAGTGCAACCCTTCCACTTATATGGCAAAATACTTTCTTTTCCTAGAAACTTTCTATAAAAATCAAGCCATCCAATATTTAACTGGAGATTTTGGGCTCTTCAACACACCAACAGAAAAATATGGCTTTGATTCTTAAGATATTCTTAAATAAACTGAGAGTTATGCTCTGATAAAAGACACTTCCAGTGCAGAAATCCAGTTCTCCCTCAACTCCCACCAATATTGCATAATCTTTAATTGGCCTTGAGCTAGAGTTTCCCTATGCAGTACAGCAGGACAAAACTAGGACTTCTTAAAAAAGGCAGAGTCCTGGAAAATGCTGGAATCATCTTAATCATGGCAAAGTACAGGGTACAGGTCAATTCTTTCTTATGTGTTTTTTAATTATTAGTCTCACACACAAGGTACCTTGAAAAGGGAAACTCCCCCTCAGCCGCCACACTCAACCTGTCCAAATCCATGATATATAAAGCGTTTTGGAGTATCTGAACCCACAATAATGAGCAACTAATCTAGGCTGATTTAAGCTTCATTAACCAGAGGAATTATATGTAGATAACCCACAGTCAATATATATTTTGAAGCACAGTTTAGAGTGAGATCCCATCTGGAAGGTCTTGACTCCTATGCTGTTTATTTTAATAAATCCTGGATAAGTAGTTAAATGTAATAAAGCCCTCCCTCAAGGTGCAATTTTCACTATGATTCAATAAAAATAAACCTACAAATGCATGATTTCTTCTTTCATGGAGCCCACGAACAGGTTTGTTTAATCACAAAAAAAAGCATCCTAGGGGAGTCAGAAATATAGGCAGCAAGTAACAAAATGAGATTCAATGTGAAAAAGGCAAGTTAATGTGTCTGAGGGAAAATAAATTGAAACAGATATTTAGAAGGAGGGAGGCACTTGCAAAAGAGCGAAGGTAAAAAAGCTCAATAAGACTAATAGAAAACTCAAAATTAGCAAAGAACTTGTAACAGAAAAGTTGTGCTAAAAGAGACTGATACACTTTATGAAACTGTATGAAGAAAACATCATTTATCATATGCAAGAAGTGAGAGTCCTCTGTATAGCAATGGTGTAAATGAACTCAAACATCAATATTCATTTCTCGGCAAGTCAGATAAAACAGAAAGTTACTAACATGTCAAAGGAAGTACAGAGAACTTCCATAAATAAAGGATTGCACAGCATGATCAAAAACACAGGTCCTGAGCTTTGTTCTATGGAAATCATTTTCAGTACTTCCATGGCCTTAAAATGGAGCAAGATCAGCTAAATACCAATTAATGGCTTCTATGATTAACTGCAGGATGCAGGCACCAGGGAGACATCAGAATTATCCAGGTCAAGGACTGACTATGAGTGATACTCTGAGCCCCTCTTGCTCTTCATCATCCACAGAAGGAAACAAGCTCAGATCTACAGGAGACTACATGGTGGTCTGCATTATGAAGCTGCACAGGGTTCTTGTCCAAGAAGGTATAACTGTGAGTCAGAAGATGGAAGAAAGCCAAAATAAATGTAGACTGAATATCAGAAATAACATCCCTGCTCTGAAATCGAAGTCTAGCCTCCCTGAAGACTTGGAAGAAAGTACCACCATCTGTTGGATCATTTAAAACAAAAGAGCATAAAACACTACAAAATACATATTTTAGCAATTTAGATGATGGTTTGCTCTCTACATGTCTCATACTATACTCGTTTAGATTGTGACCTGATGTATTTGCATGGTACAAGCTGCGGCCATGCAGCTCCCTGCTTTGGCTGTGACCATGTACCAGGCTGCCCTGGACTTCCAAGGACCAAGTGAATTCCCCCATATTTTTCCTTAGTAACATCATTGGGCCAGAGCCCCCTTCAAACTCCTTCTGTCCATTGGCTTATCTTTTGAGGGCACTTCCAGTAAGCAGTCACTGCCTCTTTCCCAAACTGACACGAAAGGGAGGAATTAACCAATCCCTCTCTGATGAGGCAACTGAGAGAAAAATTCACCAGTATAACATGAGAGATTTTCTATAAAAGAATGACAGACCATATTTTGGACTCAGAGTTTAAGTACGTGTACCCTGGATAGGCTAAAAGAGTCTAGGCTTCCACAAACTGCTAGAACCAATGCCATACTCTGAGGCTAATTTAGATATTTGCATTTAATCTGAAACCACTGTAACTTGCTGCTTGATATATGGTAAAATGCCTTTGCGAAAATGAAGAAAAATGTCTTTCCTTCCATCTTTCCCACAGTGAAGGTTTTATTTACCTCATATAATCACTTTCTTCCTTGGCACCAGAAAGCAACGAATGACAGGATATAGCACTTACTAGAGCAGTGCACAAAAGGAGGGGATGTGGGATTAAAAGGCTGCTGTGAGGATACAGCAGCTTCATTAACATTTCCTTCCCCCTTTCAAAAAATTGAACAGGCAAAGATGGGATTGAACTTCAAAAAAAGAATGACATTATTTTTTTTCCTCAGTTTCATAATCTAGTTTTTATCTATATGTCTGTTCCCATTGACTCCTTGAACTTGGCGTCTTTCTGGGTTTCCTTGGGCTCTTTGGATTCGGTTCCAAAGAAATAATGACAAAATTGCTGGAAACACTTTTGTCTTCTTTGGATGGATTCAGAGGTACCTCAAGCTTTGCTCCATCCTTACAGATTTTGCCAGTCTGGTTTACGATGAGGAAATAACATAAATGATTACTTTAAGTGCCAACTGCTTGCTATTTAAAAATCCACGCAATATTCCAGGACAGTAATGCATTATATTCTTTCTCCTGTTTTACGTGTTTTCCTCTTTTTAATCCAGAATGAGTAGGTAAAATAAGCATTTAAATTACCTTTTTTGGGATGACCATAATTCATTGAACAGGAAGGTGGCAATTCTAGTAATGAAAAGAGATGGGTTTTTTCATGTTCTTGGCAAATACGAGGCATAAATATTTGTCTTCCTTGGGAAGATTGGTTTCATATTTTGAAGATTTTTATTCAGTCAATTAAGAATTTCTAACTTTCAGATACTACTGATGTATTGCGAGAGTTTTAAATACCTACTTTTTTTATAATCCATACTCTTTATGTTAAGAAATTCAAGGGAAAAACACTGAGAAAGCACTCTCTGATTTTTTTTGATCACCAATCTGATTAGAAGGTTGCTGGGTTTGATTTTTTTTTTTAATGGAAACTGATTTATGGAGTAGATGGCAGTCAGCATAGAAAGTAATGACACGTAGAGCCTTTGAAAGAAAGCCCCTTTCATGCCCTACAAGTACATAGTCAAAATGAGTAATTGGATGAAGAGCAGATGTCAAAACTAAAAACAGCGAAGTCATGGCAGCAGGCAGAGAACAAAAGAGGTAGAGGTATTTTTAAAAGCATCAGCCACTTTTCAGACAGCCACCTGCTAAGTAAGCTCCTGTCCCCTGATAGTTGAGACAATCCACACAAAGACTCCTGACCAGTATCTGAAACAAAACCTAACAAAAGGTGCAGAACTGTCATTAGCCATCCTTGATTAGAAGCAGATTGTGGCCCTGCTCTCCTCTTCCCCCCTTTGGATTTTGCATCTTCTGCTGTGAGTCAGTCCCTCTTGACTCCTTCTGTTCAGGACAGCTTTCACGAACACTGGGAGACCCATTCTCATTCCCAGTACTCTGCTGCACGGAGAGCAGTTTTCAGTCCTTCTTGAATCCCTACAGGCTTTTTCAGTGGATGCTGGGACCCTTGCATGGCAAATTTAAGGTACTGCCAACAGGCTTGCTTTTCACATTTCTATGCCTATTGCTACCTGTGAATAAGAGGTTGAAAACTGCTACAAAGTTGCATTTCAGACTCCTGTGCTCTCAACAGTGCACCCACCTCCCACCAGATTTACACCAATGTTTGGTTTAAAAATTTGGAAGCCAGCGAACACAGGATTTGAGCCTGGCTACTCAGTTACTGCTCTGGAGGCAAACAAAAGGAAGGAAGTGAACAAATCAGGGGGAGGGAGAGACAGATTAAGTTACCAGAGACTCTGACCCTGAAGGCTCAAGAAGTAAAGTCAGGGAAAGCAGAGGCACTAGTTAGTTGGAAATTCCTTTGAATTCCTTTAATCCCTTAGGTCAATTTAAAGGGAAATGATCTGACCGCTCTGCATCTGCTAGTGATTGAAGGCAAATAAGGAGCATTGTGTGATTTCCAGTTCAAGAAGTATATAGTACACACAGCTTTTATGAAAGCAAATACAGCAAATCTCAATTGACCTAGGCTGACTAATAAACCCTGAGATGCCTCTAACATATGGGAAGCTGATGCTGGTACAGACTCCCCAGAATAAAAAAAAAGAAAGAGAAAGAAAAGAAAAAAACCCCAAACCCTCCGGGTCTTTAAAGTGAAGGAGGGAGAAAAAAGGGAAATAATTTATTGCAAGGAATATTTTTGGCTGAAACACTGTAGCCCCCAAATCATCCTCAATATTTAGTCTGCTAGTATGTAGACAGAAAAAAGAGCCTAAAATCACACCCTACTGGGCCTCTCAGATTAAGCCTTCTGCTACATGTCTGTAACTGGAAACAGCCTTCCAAGGCTTGTTTATGTAATGACACCATACAATAAGAGCCTGGCTACAGAGGAAAGCTTTATTGGGCCTTCTAATAAATATTATTAGTGTGTAGCGCTGGAAATGATCCCATTTGGGCTTGTAATGTGCAGTGATTAAGGGCTAGACTGTGTCTGTAAAGCAATAGCTTGGCCGTGGGTGTCGATTAACACAAAGGCTTGCTTTCCAGAGACACCACTCAATGACCCATCCTCTCCAGACTCACTACCCATTTCTCTATCATTCCCCTTACATCCCCACAGGCACCATGCATAACAGCCCAACACTGAGGAACTTCCCCCTTCCCCACTCTGCCCAGTCTCAGGAGGTTCATTTCCTAGGGCCTGGGGCTCAGGAAATCTCCAACTGAGGCTAACCTTTATGCAAAGGGTCAGAGGAAAAACTTTTCTTGCCTTCTCACTATCTAAATCTGTATCAACACATGGAAAATAAAATGCATAGCTGCAAACTAGCGAACACAGCAGAGCAAGGATCAGCCAGTTGCTGGAATACGCATGTGGGTGTATGCAATCCTTGTAAATTACGTTTTAATACTTGATAAATAATATTAACCTGAGTTCATTTCATGAAAGATTTGACTCCTCCGGGTTGCCAGATTTAGCTCAGTCCCCTGCAAACTTCTGAAATACACCAGGTCTGACTGCAGAGGTCTGGTCCCACCTCCTGCCTGACCATCAGCTACATTTTCAGCCTGAAAAAATAGGCAATCTTTTCCCCCTGTCTGTATTTAGTTACAAAAGACTCTTCCGTCCACATTTATGTATTTGCACTTTGCTCTGCTGTAGCACATGAAGGAGCACCATCACTCAAATGCATGAGCTCTGCACCCTGACTGAGGCTGGACAGGGTTTGGCTGTGTTGCACAGCAGAAGAAATTTGAAAAAAGATTAAATTTTAGGTAATTAATAATAGCTTTCTCTACTTTCTCTATTTTCTATTGGTATGCCTGATATAATGTTTAACAATTTAAAGGAAGAGGGATTTTATAACAGAGTTGTTCTGCAACAAGATTGCCTGGCCCCCTCTTCTAAATACACAATTTCTAATTCTTTAAGCCAAGTGTTGAATTCTTAAGACCTTCTTTAGTTACTCCAGGGATAAATCTCTCCATTCCTTTCTTGAAAGTTGAATGATTTTGGCAAGAGGGTAAGAGTAACAGAAATAATAACACTAATAATAGGAAAAGGATTTGTAATGTTAATTTTAAATGTTGTATTCC
>NW_009259319.1:1909605-1931898 GCF_000687185.1 Egretta garzetta
CAATGCTCAAAACTATCCCCTTACTCCTTCATGCTGCTTTGTTTCCTACAAATCTGCTGACAACACCTTTCCAAACTGTTCCAAAGGAAACAAAACAGAATATCTGCAAAGTTAAGCCTCTTATAAAACTGGCTTCTAAGTGTACAGCAAGACAATGTGCATAGAGATACCCCTCTGAAATCATGTTGAAACAAAGGAATTCACATTCAAAGGGAAAAATCAACACAGAATTCCACAAAAATAATAAGAAAACAATGTAATTTGCAATCAGACAGTTCTAAGTGCCGGTAATGCTCCATAACAAGATGTTACCTTGTTGTTCTCGTCAAAGGCATACTATAACTATCAGGTAAAAAAAATGAGATCCTTCTGTACTAGAAGGATCTTAATCTTAAACTTTTTTCTTCAACAAACAAAATTCACCTCTTTGCAAAGCACCTGAATAAATGTGTTTATCTGAAGGCTAATTAGTGCAACATACTGGTCATATCAATTACAAAAGATAACTTACCAACATGGGAATACAAATTCAAAGATATGCTTAGTACGGACTTATGTCTAGAAATGTGGGGAAATGTATTTTCAGGAAGTACTTAATGAAAGGAGTGTGAATATGTGAAGAAAAGAATGAAGCTTGAAATATCCCACTGTCTTCCCTCTCTCTCTCTCTCTTTGTACTTGGAAACATTGAACATGGGGTCAGCAATGAGCCAGCTCCTGCAGGTGCATGAAATCAGAAACTAAGTCTGTGGAGCGGGAGAGGAAAAAAAGGAAGAAGAAAGAAAACAATAATTATGGCAGCATACCAAATTCCTCTCTCATGAGCGGACGGACACAGAGAAGGATGTGTTTTGCAACTGGACATTCTTTAGATGACAATGGGAAAAATCTGAAATTGTAACAGAGTTCAATACAAAGCCAAGCAAAGCAAGAGCAACTGGAAGAGCTGTTATAGCCAGGAAAGACTGAAATGTGCTCCTTTGTTATTTAAATCAGTTGATAGCAAAATGGAGTGGCACATGAAAAATTCAAGAAGCACACAAATAGTTTTACTATTTGCCAAAAGTCCACCCTGAAGAATATCTTAAAAAAACAAGATCACAAACCTGGAAAAAATGTCTGAATAAGCTGTGTGGCATGACTGACTCATGCAGTTACTGAGCTACTCTTCACCATATTTTGTGACTGAAGTATTCATCAGAAATCATAGAAAATGGTTAAGGAGGAAGCACGACTGTCCAACCTTACCTTGTTTGTAACCTTTGCCATGTGTCCTGGCAAGGTTCTAACTTGTAAATCATCTTCTTTATCTTTTTAATTCTATTCTCAATTTTCAAATTTGCCCACTAAACTGAAGACCTCTGCATCATTGCTTTTGTGCATCGTCACTGTTACAGCAAACCAATTTGAAAATTCTGAGATTTTTGTAAAGGGGAATATTTTCCCATTCTTGATTATCTGCGTGTCTCCTCTTTACAGCTTGCACAATTTCTCTACATGTTTCTTGAACAGCAGGCAGCTGGACACAAATACCTGCTACATACCCTTTTTACTCATAAAAGGTATTTGCGATCTTTGCTTCCTGTGAAAGACCACTTGTCCTTTTCATATTCTGTACTAATTATATTATTAAATGTTTGCCTACATATGCATGCTGCTGTTTGTCTTCCTACAACCACAGCTAGCTTGATCAATTTATAATACTCATCCTCTTCTGCCAAACAGTTGTGTCAACCGCGTATTTACAGTCATGATTGGGAAACGTATTCCTGGCCATAAATAAAAGTGAAAAAAAAAGAAAAAAATCAGGTTTTTTTATAGTTCCCTCTACTAATAATACTCTACTATAAATCTCTCTAATTTCTGTGTATTTTGATTACTTTTTATGTGTTGTTTGAATATTTAATGATCAACTCTAACTGATACTTTTACTTACCTCCTTTTAGTTTGAGCTTAAACAGTCTTGCTCTTTGTTTCAATTCTAGAAATGTAGTCTGGGAGCACATAGTATGATATTTCTGTAGCAAGATCCAGTTATGATTCATATTTTTCCTCTTTAAGATGCACAGATATTTTACTTCTAAAAAATACTGGCATTCAGTCATCATTTTGTTTGCACAACAGAAATGCAGCAACATTTAAACAAGTACTGTTTTTCAAAATTGGTGATTTTTATCTGCTAAGCTGAACACTAAGTTTCCATGTGTTGAATGCAACTATTTTTAGGTTATCAAATTGTCATTAATAACTTTTAGACCTTTTTGGGATGCTTCAATTCTGACAGCATGAGACCCTAGAAGTCAATCAGACAGAATTTTTCACCCCAGTAATGCAAGTTGATTTCTTCCTTCCATATGTAGATAGACAATTCAAATGCAGCTGTCTTGTTCTTGAGTGCAATTCCGTGGCTTGTAGTATACCCCCTGGTGTCTGTTCTCCAGTGCTCTGTCGTGACTTTGCTCCATAGCTATTCAGTATCACCTGTGACAAAACAAGCAATGCTATTTCTGACAGGTATCTGTTGGCTTTCCCTTCTTGCCAATCCGGTTAGAGCGGCCAGAGCCCCTGGTCCCTGTCCTGCAGCCCTTTCTACCATGTTTCAGAAACAACAGTATTAACTTTTTCTGAGAACACATGTTATTCAGAATTCAGCTACTACAGCCACTCATTTTTGGTTTAATTTCTCCTAGTTTCTTATCTTCTTGACCTAGCAGAATTGGCTTCTCTTCCCAAAGAACAGGGTCTGGCACACATGTCTTACGAGGAGCCGCTGAGGGAGCTGAGGTTGTTTAGTCTGGAGAAGAGGAGGCTGAGGGGAGAGCTGATCGCCCTCTACAACTGCCTGACAGGAGCCTGTAGCGAGGTGGGGGTCGGTCTCTTCTCCCTGTTAACGGGCAATAGGACGAGGGGAAATGGTCTGAAGTTACACCAGGGCAGGTTTAGGTTAGACGTGAGGAAAAATTTCCTCACAGAAAGGGTTGTCAAGCATTGGAACGGGCTGCCCAGGGAAGTGGTTGAGTCCCCATCCCTGGAGGTATTTAAAAGACAGGCAGACAAGGTGCTTAGGGACATGGTTTAGTGGTGGGATGAAGGTGTTAGGCCCATGGTTGGACTCGATGATCTTAAAGGTCTTTTCCAACCTAAACAATTCTATGATTCTATGATTCTAATTAACTAATTTAAGTATTCCATCCCTAGTTCCTGATATCATTATTACTACTGGAGAAAAATTCACACACATTCTAATTCTGCATACTTAATACCAAAGAGAAATATTGGAAAAACTTAGTAGCTAAAACCCGACAGTAACAGAAGCCTTACAGCATAAAGGTGCTTGGAGCTAGGTACACCTTTTGCTGAAACCTACAGCCGAATTTTGATTGCCAACAAGCAGTGAGAACAGGATTTGCAGAAGTCAGCATTGTAACCAAATATACTGGGATCATGGCTGTAAAGAGAATGTGGTATCAGCCATGGCATAGCATGACCATTCCTACATTTACTTACTACAGCCAGGAAATAGATAAGAAATTTATTAAAAAAAATGAAAAAAATGCTCAAAAAAAGTACAATTTTATCCTTGGGACACTTCACGACTTCTCTGTTTTAACTTCACTCCTGATGTTCATCTTCACAAAAGCAAGTCAATTTATTATCAAGTTTTACAAATCTCCCCAGTATACTGCTGTCCTACTTACCATAGCAGCGACCGCAGTCACATCTTGACATTTCTTGATGTGAACAAGCCAGCTATCATGTATTGGCAGTGAGGAACTACTGAAGAACAACTACTAGAAAACAGAGAGTCTTGGAAGTTTAATGAAGGACTCCTGCATCAACAAAGCATGAACTTACCCAGACTGGAAAAGAATACTTTACAATAGTGTTTGCATGAAAAAAAAAAAAAAGATTTTGCAGTGTGCTCAAGGACAGATAATTATTTGCACAAAGACTAATGACAAATTCTTAGAGACACCCTCCAAAACGGTTATTCAATAGCATATGCTATTGAAGTGAATGTGATATAACAAAGGACCTGAATGGTAACAATACTGCCAAGAATGCCTCTAAACAGATCAAAAGTGACAATGAGGCTCAGATCAAGGGTGAAGGAGTCAGAGGCTCAGATGGCATTTTCATTAATCCTTCCATCAAGGGTCAAAGGATCAGACCAGGACAGATTCATCCTACAGATGAAAGTAGGGCTGCACAGATGGAGGGTTTTAGTTTCCTTGACTTTGGGAAGGTGGTCCATAAGCCTTTGGTGGAGGGTGGTTTCTATGTCATGAAAAGGGTTTACACATATTTGCATGACATTCACTGGCTTTACAGAAGAGACTCTTCAGCTGCAACCAACTGGGAACAAGAAAATGCAATGATCTGGCTAAAGTCCCTTAAAGCAAGAAGGATAAAGTTATTCATAGCAGCATCATAGAAAGGAAATAAGTTCAGTGAACCGATTCACTGTTATATGTTTGTGATTTCTGTGCACCGATAAAAGAAGATTGGCCAACAATCAAGAACAGACATAAGTATTAATTCAAGATGAAAGCTGTGATTTAACTGACCTAACAGACATTTGTTAGGAAGAGTGATGCGATTAGAAGGAAAGGTTTAGGAAATGTTAATAAGTATCTCAAGAAGCAAGCAACTCCCAGCTTTGGGTCAACACAGACCTTCTGACGGTCTGATAACGACTAAAGCAGAACCTGGGAGCTCAACAATCAACATGTTCAGATGAATGAACTGCAGGATTTCAAAAAAGGCACAAAAATTAAGGCAATTATGAAAGAAAAGATCACAGTTTATTTGAAAAACTAAAGACTTGTAATCATGTAGTCATTATGTGTTTCACCCTTCTGGGTTCTCAAGGAAGCATCATCATCTGGGATCTTCAAGAAATCACAGAAGGCAGAGAAGGCACAAGTAAACTGGCAAAGACACATCTGGATGGCTTTAGAAAGGAAAAGAAGTTACATAATTTTTAAATGCAGGTATGTAGCTTCAGTCCTGAGGAAAAAAACGTTGAACCAGACAAATATTTTGCCAACGTCATCAGAAAATACCATCCAAAAAAAAAAAGAAAAAGAGATGAACAACAGTCAGCAAGGATCTGTCAGGAACAAATTATGTCAAAGCAATCTAATTTCTTTCTGTGACAGAATAACATACCTTATGGATAAAGCAGAAGCAGAAAATGTCATCTTTTTAATTAAGTAAGGCCTTTAACTCTGTCTCATATAACATGCTCATAAGCAAGCTAGCAAAACATGTAGAGATGAAATTGCTTGAGACAGATGCAAAAATTATTAGAAAGCTTTATTCGGACAGCAGTTGTTGGTCTCTGTCTTAGATAAAAGATTTACCAAATCTGAAGTTATATATTCTGGTCCTGTAATATGAACATTTTTATTAATAGATTTAGATGAGAAAGCATATTATTAAATTTACCATACACTAAGCAAGCTGGTAGGGGCTGCAAACATTCTTAAGGGCAGGACTGAAATTTGAAAGGATCCTCACAAGCTGAATGAAAGAAAAAAAGAGAGAGGGATGCAAAAAAGCAAGAAACTTTAGAAGGGTTAAGTAGGAATAGTCAGCTGAATCAAGGGAGAACGAAAAGCCTCCTAGGCAGCTACTGACTAGTCTGGAGGCTATAGTGAAATCATAAGGTGAACTTCAGTCGATAAAGTTGCAAAAAAAAAGCCAAGCATAATTTGGGCATATAGGACAGAAATAAAGTTTATAACTACAAAATTAATCCCTCACCTTCTACCTCTATGGCATTACTGATAAACAGTGTAATTTGATCAGGTTTAGGCAACACAGATTCACAGAATAATTTAGGCTGGAAAGGACCTCTTAAGGTCATCTAGTCAAACACTCTACTCAAAGCAACACTAGTTTCCAAGCTAGGTCAGATTGCTTAAGATCCTGATCATATGAGTGTTGAAAATCTCCAAGGATGGAGGTTTCACAGCCTCTCAGAACCTCCATTTCAGTGCTTGACCACTTGCCGTCCTGGTATTCAGTTAAAATCGCTGTTGTTGCAACCTGTAACCATTGCCTCACATCCTTTCACTGGGTACCTTAGAAGAATTTGGCTCTGCCTTCTCTGTACAGTGTTAGGTCATTGAAGACAGCAGCTAGCTCCCTCCTGTCTTGTCTCCTCCACGCTAAACAAACCCAGCTCCCTTATGGATGTGTGTGTATGTTGGGGGTGGGCGTTGAGGGGTGGAAGCAAGAAAATCCACAAAAAGACCTTAAAGGAAAAAATGTTTTTAACATTTTTAAGTCTAGAGGAGAAAAATTGAGAATAATCAGATGTCTAGAAAACGTGACCTGTGGGGAAGATTAAAAGAACTGCCATTGCTTAGCTCAAAGAAGATAAAACTGATAGGGGAACATGGTAGCAGTATTCATATACATAAAAAAGACGTGAGACAGGAAGAGGAGAATACCTTGTTCTCCACATCAATGGCAGTTAGAGCAAGAGGCAATGGACTTAAATTGCATAAGGGAGCATAAGATTAGATTAGGAAAAAATTCCTAAGGGTAAGGAAGGTGAAGTACTAGAACAGATTGCCTGGGGAGATTGTCAAATATTCATCACTGGAGAGTTTTCGAAACAGATTGGTATAGTTTGTCCTGACATGGGGCACAGAACAGACTAGTATTCAAGCCCTATTTTCTGTGCTTTTGTGTACATAGCTGACTGAAGAACAGTTTTGCAGAAATTGCAGAAATATGGCAACTGAACAGGAATAAAGGATCCTCAATCTGATAAAAATCATTAATCAAAGCAGGTGTGTGCCGTCTTCAAGGCAGGGACTAGAAATAACTTGAGGGGGAATAAAACATCAAGGTTTACTTTCTATCTTTATAAAAATTACAGTACATTTATGATAAAGGTCTCACTTCCATCATTCTGTCAGAACTGGCAGGTACTACAGGAGGAGCTGCACCTGCTTCCTCAATGCACTGATGCTATTAAGATGAAATGGGTGTATAGAAGAGTATCATATATATATGTGTGTGTGCATATCAGGGAGAGAGATATTTCACTGAGAACAGACTCTCTCTCAGAAAAGATGCCAAATCTATTCTGGAGTAGAATTTTGTAACTGGAATGCTACAGACTCTGTACAGGGGCCAAACATGATCAAAGACATCAGCCAACCCTGGAGCAGTTAAGATTCATGTGGGAGACTATGAAAAAAAGCGGGAATTCAGTCACATCACCCTGCCATGTTACCAAACCAACCAACTGAAGAGAAAAAATACCCTGCAAAAGTAAGAGCTAAACTTGCTGGGATTCTATTAAAGCCATAGGAGACTTTAATAGGCTAGTACATCACTTCTACATATGGCAGATGTGTAAGACTTACATTTACCTCCAGGACTACCTACGAGAAATACTGCAAATGGAAGAGATGGAAGGACTGACAAGACAAAAATTAAAAAAAAAAGGCAGGGGAGTGGGAGTGAAAGAGCGATGGAGAGATACATGACTAGAACTACAATCCAGATACCTTAACAAACTTAAACTACTTCCTTCTGAACACATCTGTATGCTCAGAAGACAATGTCTTGTGCTGAGCAGATCACTCCTGGTTAGACATATCTATTTCAGCAAACCCACACCTGTGTTTATCCAGTACAAACACAAGGCAGGAACTGGTGCTAGTCTGGACACTGGCTTCTCAATTTGCAGAGAAGTATTCACAACCTTGGGGAAGAAAAAGAACAATAAAAACCAGAGGTATAAGAACAACTCCCTGAAAAATCACCACTTAAGCAGAACTAGAGGCAAGGCAACCTCCTGCCATGACAGGCGTTACACTTGCCCCACCTGCAATGTCCATTGAGTGCTTTACTCAATATATCAGCATGCATTACAATAGTCTCCCAAAATCCCAAGGAAAATATCTTCTTTCTCAGAAAGGATTACTTAGCAACACATTTTTATAAAATAGAGGCTGAAATATGCATGGGTATCTTTCATCACACATAGGTCCATATGTTGGATAAGATTCAACACAGATGGCCTTCAGCTGATCTGCAAGGACTCGGAGGCGTCCTCTGCTCACCAGGCATTGCTGAGAAGAGAGGCATCTCAGCCTTCACACCGAGTCTGTGCCCTGTCAAGCACTGTTTAGAGGTGAAGTCTTCAAACTTTGTCAAAGCCATAACACCTGCTATGTAAAACAGCATATTTTCAAGAATTTTATCTTTCAGAGTTATGAAAGTGAATATACAGTTATAAACAGCCATTCAATTTTTTGTCTTCGTGGACCAATATTAGGCAAGCTTAAACACCTAATTTTAAAGTAATTGCTGTTTCCCTTTGTTAGGCAGTTTCACCTGAAGTCCCAGTGAAAAACAACAAACTGTTTTTCACTTTGTTGGAGTCCCTTGAGACAAGATGTTACAACAAGCATTTTTTAAATTTCTTTTTACTTCACAGAAAGAATCATGCTAAAGGAGGGCAACATTACTTTTGTCACAGAGATGATTTACCGATTATATTAATTTCAGACAGATATTTCTTGGTCTTCTACACTAACTTAAAAGCTGAAAATTGTGCATTTTAACACACTTACTTGGGTTAGAACAAGACAGTGACATACAGCATCTATTCAAAGTGTATATTTAAAAAAAAAAGTATGAACAACAGAATCTGGTGTATCTCAGCTTCAACTAATCAAATCTTCATTAACAAGAGCACAGTGTCAGCCACTGCTTTATTTGTTTTTAAAAACAATATGTTTGTATTTTTCCAAGTTTTGGGAAAAAGCAAAAGAGTTCTAGTTCCTTAACCATCATGGTGCTATCTCACATTGATCACACAGTGATAAAACATGTTTTTAAATTGTTGGTATATGCTTCAAGGTAAGGCTCCATCTCTGTCTTTCCCCATTGCCCACCCCCTTCTATATATGGCAAATATCACCATTCCAATCCACTGGATCCTACAATTCTTACACTCTTAGTTTGTAATATAACTTACTCACCTGAATGCAAGTATAGGACTATTCTTAGGTTCCTGGATGGAGCCTAAATTCCTGCCTTGAGTTTCAACTGGAAAAGTTAAGCCTGCATTTTCTTGTTGGCATTGTCCTGGCGCCATGAAAGGGTTTCCATGTTGCATTTCAGAGACTGTAAGAGTGAAGGATCCCAGCACAACTGGGAAAAATGCTTTGGGACTCTTCTGTATTTAAACTGATACATAAAGATCACGTAATTAATGTGCTAGGTCCTCTTACATCTTTAAATTATGCTTACTTTCAAAAGTGTATTAAATACACTTTTTTGTTTCTCATTGGAATTAAAATGATAACAAGATATAGTTTTTAATGATTTGACTTTAAAAAGTTCATTAAACCACAATGATTTTTACTTTCACTTTGTCCCCTAATTTTAACATTCTTCTTAGGGGAGCTCGGAAAAAAAATAAAGATCTAAGTAAAATACTGTGAAAATCCAAAAGGGGTAAACAAATTGATATACTTATTCTGAATGACTAATGTGACAAGAAAAGTTAGATACGATAGACAGCAAGAAATAGGGTAGACAGAGGTGGTGTGTGCAACACAACAATGGTTAAAATGAAGAAGTTGCACCGTAACTTCTGGTTAGTGGAGCAGAACCCCGTTAGAGGCCAATCAGGTGGCATAGCATTAAGAAGCCATAGATCAAAGGAGCATGAAGGTGTTGTACGCGAGTGCACTCATTCTAGATACTGACTGACGTGAGAGCATCTGGTCCTTCATACTCTTGGTTGAGTTACATTGCACCTTGTTAATGGTGTATATCTATTCCATTTTATTTTCCTCATCAAAACACTAAAAATGAGACTTGAAAGCATGATATTCATTTGCAGGGGAAAAAAAATAAAAAAGAACATGCCAAAAGATAGTCTTAAAAGAAATTTTAATTAGACCACCTGTATGACAAATATAATGGAAAGGATATGGCCCTCTGGAAAGAATTTGTGTCTATGACAAATAAAACTCTGGTCATTTCTACATTAAGCACCTGAAGAGCTTATTACTGAAAATTAATATCTCCGTGATGTCTGTTCACAAACTAACTGAACTCATGGTAAACCAGATACTCCTTTGGATACAAATGTGCTGAGATTATGAGCTCTTCTGCAGTAAGGGTGCATTGAATGCCATCTATCTTACATAAAGTGTGCAAATGTAAACGTTCTGTTTAAGCAGACATGTAACAATGTGTTGTTGAGAGCAGATACTTGCATTTGATGGTAATCAGTTAAGATTTACGGCCAATGGCTTTTTTTGCTATTATAGAGTAGTCTCAGTATCAGGAAACTAAAATTTCTGGACACTCTGAAGAGTACAGGTAGTTGGCAACATACTGGGTTTTCTTCTGCTGTGGAACTTCAGCTAACAGCAGCAAAAAAATGTGCCGGATTTTGATAATGTTTATTCTGTAAAAAATTGGAAAGATGCTTGGTTTAGGTTTTCAAATCCACAGGTGACTCATCAAGGATAGGATACATTTAATCTCCAATTAGTTTGCATAAAATAAACATTCAAGAGGTATTAACAGGTTGAAATATTTTGATGTATATAGACTACTATTTATTCATGAAATCATTAAAAGACATTCTAGGACCAAGCATGTGTTTTCAAGAACTAGTATTATTCCAATCCTAATAAAGACCAGGCAAGGTTTTTTAAATGCCATTTCCCTTTGTTTTGCATTACCTTGCAGTACCCAGAGTACAAGAAAATAAACTCAAATTAGCAAAAAATTGTTAAGAAAAAAAAACCCGAAAATATTTTCTTTTCCTTAAAGGAACCCCAAAACACCAAAGGTTTTCTGCAGCTTCCCAGCAAAAGGGCCCTCACTGTAGGACCTCTTTGGCTTTTGGCATGAGTGTGGCCTCATCCGTTTTCAACAGCCAGTAAGATAATGAGTCCATTGTTACGGAAATACGTTCATTGCTGGTAATATGCTCTGACTCCTGTTCACTTGACAGAATGCATCTTAAATTTAAAAAAAGGCTTTAATTTTAAGAAGGAAAAAATAGATGACAAATTACCAACACTTTCACCAGCTTCTTGGTCTAGTCACCTCGTATAAAAATGGAGTTTTTAAAGCACACCTAAAATGTAGAAATCGAACAGGTTGCTAAAAATTTTTGTTATTAAGTTGATTGATTCTGGCACCTTGTGCCACTGTATAGGATTTGTTAATTCGTGCTTTACACTATCATTTTCAGGTCATGTGAGGCATTTCCATGTAAGTTTTCTTCCTTTATAGGATTTTGGCTACGCTAAATTCAAAGGTGCTGATAAGATCCACTCCTAGAAAGCCACCCTTTTCTCTTTGTTCTAAACAGCCCATGACAGGCTATCCTCACGGAATGCAGAGGCAGCTGGAGAAGTCCTTTTTGGCTGAATATTTCTGATTAGTTTCACATGAGATGGGAGTGTGACTGACATTGCGAAGACAGTGTCAGCACAAGTACTAGGGGATCTCATGCTAGCAGATTACAGAGAGTGAAATGAGAATAGAAGATTCGGTATCAAGTTGGCATCACGTCTGATCAGAAATCCATGAAAAGACATCCTGACACAAACTTCTTATCTGGTTATACACTAACTTTTCAACCAACAGTTAGGCCTTGCTGGTTTTTTTTTTTTCTAACAGTATTCTGGCTCTGTTCCATTGGCTTTTTTCCTAGTAGTCTAGCAAATTTATTGGCAATAATATTCATTAAAGATACAGTCAATGAATTAGATGAATTCATTTTCAGAGGGCCAAGAATAAACCTATCAGTCACCTAAATAGGCTTCCAACTTGAAGAACCCATGAATTTTGTGCAAAATATAACTTCTGTTTCCCAGTCTGGGAAATGGATCCACATATCGCAACCAGGTCATTTTAGCATGATGAGACAAAATGGAACCTCACCCTGTGGAGATAATAGAAATATTAATCAGAGCTAGATTGTGAAGGCCCATTTCATTTGTAAATATAGGTATAACAAGCTCAGAATATCTATTTAAAGTATTTTCAGTTAAAAGTATTTAATTCTGCCTGAAGACACCAGACTAAATCTGAACCCACTGTAATTCCTTGAAAACCAAACTACATTGCACAGAATTAATTTTACACATTGCCTTTCACCTGAACTGTAAGAGACTTTACTATACACACATTTTTTTTCTTTCCTTAAATTAACCTCTTTAATTTTTTCCCTAGATACCTCAGTCTTGCTGTGACAGTTGTCTGGGAACAATTCAGTCTGCAGCAGCAGGGTATGTCAACAAAACATAAAATGCTTTGGCCTTGTCCCACCAGCACTGCGACTGGGCTGTGACCTCTGGTTGGTTGGTTGGTTCTGTTTTTCTCTCAGGTAGCAATGGATGGTGAATGGGGAAAATGCGAGAGAAGAGAGAGGGAGAATCCCAGCACTAACACTGCTAGGGTCTGTAAAACACTCACCTAGGATACTGCAAGACTTTGGAGTCTGTCAAGGGTTTAGGGAATAAAAAGTAATTTCATTACAGGTGCTCAAGTAGCATTCATTTTATTCTTATTAGCTGAGAACTCTCTCTAGGGATTGCATGCTAATCTTCTCAAAAGCAGATAAATGGCTCTATTAAAAGCGGTGTACTTTGCTCATAGCCATGTAGCATCAGACCATTTTATAAACCCAGGGAAACTGTAAATAGAAAACAAGAGAGAGGAAACATCTTCCTCAAACCTTGTATAGACTACTATATTGTCATATACGTCTTTGGTGATTTGTAATCCTGAAAGGAAGTTTATACATAGAAAGAATATTAAGGAACTGGGGCAATGTTGCCCTTTATTTACTTTAAGGGTCAGGCATACTGAAAAATGCAATATGAATTATCTTTTTTTTAAGATTAAAGGGAATTAATAACTTAAACCTATACTTTACTATTTGATTAATGCTCTCCAAAACTAAATAAATATGAAAAATAAAGAAAAAAAAGTTAGAATGTTAATTCAAAACTCAAAACATCCATAAATGAAAAAAATTACATTTCTTTATAGTTAGACATGATTATTTGCAAAATTTAAATTTTCTCCAAACAACCAAATGACCTTTTTTCAGGTTTTTTTGTTAAAATATTTTTAAAAGAAACAGGAAAAATATAGACATAATTTTGTAACAGTGTGCAGTATATGAACACTGTATGCTGCATAGCAATAGACAAAGTACAACATATTTTGAATACATAGCACTGAGTATATTTACACTTAAGGATTAATTGAACTTAGATAACACAGCATAAGACTCTGGTCAATGCAATGCCTTTAGATACGTGTGTGCAACTTCCATGAAAATTAATGAAAACAAAGAGCAGACACCTAATGTTAAAACTAGGTTTTAAAGGCCAGATGTAAACCTCACTGAAGTCAGTGGAAGTCTTGACTTAAATGAGGTTTGGATCAATGCCAAGGGTTTATTTTGTAAATGTTTCTCCAAGGAATGTTCAGGGTAATAAGCATTTCCATACTACTTTTTGTAATGAACAATTAGAAAGGTAAAATGAGAAGATATTACAATTGAGATGGAAGCAGCTTTGCATGGAATTTCATTGCCTTTAAGGAAAATACAGGTTTGGTTCTGCAGAAAATGTCATTTCATTAGTTTCAAATACTAGTTATACACCAAACACTATCTGATGGCTGACGAAACTGAACCAAGAACATAGATCAAGGAGAGATTTGTTGAAGACATTATTTCACAGACTCTCAAAATGGTAAGTGGAGAAATGCCAAAACCACAAAGCTGCAATGAGGCTATGAACTTCTCTGAAGTTCAAGGTCACTTCAACTGGGAGGTTCAACTAAGCCCAGCCCTGGAAGTAGCTCATTCATTTCTCACACAACATTTGAAGGTCTTGTCCAAGCAATTAGGTTTTAGGCACCTAATCACAAGCACAATGCGCATCGGACCTTGTGTGCCAGCACGGCTCGAGCACAGTGACTGAAAGCCTGTGGCTACCCCCCTCCCCCCCATCTTGTGTGTCTGTGGATGGTTGCGATTACATGTGTCAGCACAGCTGCATATTCTTTTTTAAATACTTCCCTGTCTGCTGCCAGTGACTGTAAATTTAATGAGAGCACCTGCTGCCCTCTTGCCTAGTTAATTCATAGTGATCTGCCTGAACTAAAGGAAATTTCAAAAAAGTCTCTGTTCTTCAGTAATAAATTACCAGTCTATATCATGGCCTAAAGGGCCTTTGATTCATGTAATATTACACTTACACTAAGCTCTGCTGGCAGCAGGGACATTTAGTTTCCCTAAGTAGACTGAGGGGAAGGGGAAAGAAACAGGAGGGAAGGGAGAGGAAAGGAAGGGAAGTGGCTGGTGAGATTAAATAAAACGAGAAGATCAATTGCCTGAATATTGACAGCTGGGGGAGGTCTTTGTCCTTGACCTCTTACCCTGAGGCATTTATTCACTGTGGGTAAAAGACCTGGCTACTAAAAATTCACAATCTCTGTTGACAAGCTACAGTGTGGGGCATTTAGAAATCTTTTTCTCAAACAAAAATATAATGACTCCTTTATTCTGAATTTCAGATTTAACTGACATTTATCAGTAAAATGAACGTTGTTCTAGTTAGATAGTAACATTGTAAACTGAAAGCAGTAATGCCTTCACCAATTATCGTTTTATGCATTTCCTTAAAACAGAAACAATAAATCAGGAAGCCTCTGAGAAAATAATTCTGGAATAAAGAATTTATTAGGGTGGAGGAAGAAAGGCAGGCAGCTGAAGTGAATATAAAATAAAGAACATTGCAAAGGGGAATAGATCAATTATATTCCCCTGGAAAAGCATGTGGTGCAAATGAAAAGTTACAGCCACATTAAAAAAACCTGAAACCCAAACCATAAGCAGTATCCAAAAAAGATTTATGTGAACGTAGAAACTGTGGAAGCACAAAGCATTACAAATAGAATATTGTATATACCATAGTTTCTGACTCCCCCAAAATTTGTCTTTGAGGGGTTGGGAGGTTCTGACTTCCACAATTTGAATGACTAATTTATGTCAGATGTACAAGCCATTTTGTTACATAACTGATATATAAAATAAAGCTCCTGTACTCTGCTCACACTAAGTAGTATCTCCACACCTGGTAACTAAATACGTGTGCATATGCCTTAACTTTAAACATATGCAGAAGGATTTTCAGGCCTGACTAGAGCCCAACTGGGTGATCTAAAACAAACACTGATTATGGAACTATGCCAGGTACAGAAAGGTTGTAAAAACAGAGACAAATTAAAATAAAAATGTGTATAAGGGAGCAGTAGGAATAGCATTCAATGACTTGCTTTTAATTGCCTCAGGCTCATATTTTATGCACTACAAATATCCATCATAAAAAAAAATAAAATCCAAAGAATCATTTTATCCTTTGAATAAATTGTTAATCCTAAATTAATCATATAGTTTGAAAATGTTATATTGTATGCAGTTGAAAGAGATCTGAACATAAACTTCATGCCTGTTTCTAGCATCTGTTTTCAAGCATCTTTCTACAATAATAAGGTTTAAAAAGTTTTCCTGAATAAAAGTTGTTTCTCACTTTTGGCATTATAAGAACTAAAAAATACCATGAAACTCACAATTACATCACAAGAATTGGCAACACCACAATTTTTTTTACCTTCTGCTTTTCATAGTTGGTTACATTATTATAATGCAGGAATAAACCATTACCAGTCTGAGCTGGTAACATGCTAAATCTACTTTGCACTCAGAACACAGACGTGTAAATGTCTGTAGCAGAACATCATCTCATTTTTCATCTCATAGCACTCTAACATCTCATTTTCTTGACACAGAATGGCTTGTGTTGTGTGCATACACAGAACAGAATGCACATAAATATTGTAAGATTTTCAAGCTACTCTAAACCATGGCCTGTACCAGCCCTAAACTTAAGATGCTGACAGGGTTTTTTTAAGAGGTCTGGGATTTTTCTTTTTAATGAGGCTTGGTGGAGGATTAGCTCTCTTTTCAAACCAGAATGGAGAGGCCATTGCACATAGCCATTGGAAGGTGAGAGAGTTCAGGCATGTCCTATCATCACGCCCAGAAGAATGTAATGAAAATACAGGAGTGGATGTGTAATGAGTAGTAAAGTGCAGTAAATGTAATCCAGCACTCACAGATACTATCCTGTACAGCATCATAAGTAGATGAGGATGTAGACCTTAAAAACCTTCCTTTTACTTCAGGTAAAAGACTGAAACCCCTCTCTTACTTGTTTCAGGTACCAGTAGCAGCTTTGAGTGTCCTTGGTCCCTTTTTCATGAGCAAGTGAATTGTCACAGACACTTCTCAACTGATATGACATCAGATCCCTTTCCCTTGCATTGCACCAATACACTCACTGATTTTAATGGGAACATTTCTGAAGTAAACTGGGAATGCAAGGATCAGTACTGGTCTCACAGATATCAAAATGTGACTATGAACATAAACAAAGCAGTTACCTGCGTTGACAGTTGAACCCATTAATCCACTGATTATTACCGCATGTGGAAAACCAACACCTGGACACGCAAAGAGATGTTAGGTACATCAGATCTTGGTGTAGATACCAGCTTCCACAAAACATGTGGCACAGCTTGACAAAAAGTGCTCTGCCCTCTCCTCTTTACACTGACCTCTCCTATTATATCACATCTGTTCTGCATCTTGTTTTATAACTATACTTGCAGTATAGATGCAGCATACCAATGTCTGTGTTCTTTTATTTGGCTCAGTGGTACTTAGTACCTAACTGAAGATTATGTATGCAGGAGATGATGATTTTATTGAGGCCATTTCAAGACATTCTCTCTTTTTGTCCAAACTGGCTTCCTTCTGCACATTTATAGCTGAGTCCCTGGCTGGAAGGCAGTCCACATGCACCAGGGACAAAGGTGTCCCAGCGTGGATGTCCTATTGAGAGGCTCCAGCAGTGTTTATGAAGATGATATAACACAGGAAATGTAAAAAGAGTGAACATTTAAAGAAATTTAAATCTAACTCTGCTGTCACTACAGTTCCCCTATTGTGTTCATCATACAGCACGGGCTTTATATAGTAGTATGTTCCAAAGCACTAAACCTGTGGCATTTTTCCTTTTAAATAAAACATTAGAATAGCTGTCATAAAGTCACCAACCCCAGCCTAATCTGCTTTCTATACACAGACAGTCCTTTCTCATTGCTCCTAGGTTACTAAATTTTATGTATACACTTTTTCTTCTTGAGTGAATAAGGTCCCAAAAGACTAGGTAGCCACACAGTCTGGAATTCCACCCAGATAACAGATTGCAGAATTTATAGCTTGGTTCCTGTATGGTGCAAAGTCATTCAGTGCATGAAGAATTGTGTTGAAAACTTGAGAGATTCTCAAGAGAGATCTAGTCTGGCTGACTCCATTAGACAAACTCCCCTTAAATATGTAATAAACTCATTCAGATCACATAAAAGGTGTCTGAACCCATTAAAATTTTGCCTTGACTGCTGCATGAAGTCTGATTTCTGTGCTTCCCAGCTATAGGTTTCTATGATTTTATCCCCACGCTCTTAAAATATTTCACTAGGAACTTGACTGGCATTCAGTCCTTTCCTCCAGTACTCAAAACCAGTGGTAGCCATGCTACACTTACGCAACTGTCATCGTTCTCTCAAACTGGAACTCCGGAAACTATTAATTAAGTAATCAAATTAGAAACTAGAAACCAAGAATTAGTCACAGTACCTAAACAGAAAGCCAATTAATAGGAACTTAATACAAAGAAACAAAAGAATACTCAGACAAATGATATACAAAAGCAAAACACTCCTTAGGAAAACAGATTGTATCAACATCAGCGTGTATTTACTACACATGGAGACACACAAAGCGTATCCTTCTTGCAATACATTGCAAAGGTTACTTCCCTTTCAGAGGAAAATTGAAAGATCAGCTGCCCTTTCACAACATTCCTCTTCTACCAACACGTTAAATACAAACCTCACTTCCCAGCAGTTTCAAGAAGTAGAAGCTATTCCTCTCTAAATGAATGAAAAGAAACAGCTTTTCAGACCATTCAATTCAAGTGAAAATATATCTCAAAACACAGAAATAATGTGAAAGAGTTCAACCTCAAACTTTTCAGCATAGGAACTTGGTCTGTAGAGGACTAAAAACTGACTTAACTTTTCTCGTCACACTGGGTTGTCACATGAAACCAACAATCATGAACACGTATGTGTGTGTACACACACATATACACACAAATTCCATTTCTTCTTCTGATGGAAACTGCCCTCTTATGATGTGTGTTCTGTTTACATCCCAAGGACTGATGTATATAGCAGCTGTGCTCTGTAGCACCAGGCAAGCTCTGACTTCATTTTTCAGGATACTTCACAGACTCACAGGGGTATAACTCCCACTATGAAAAAAAGCCTATAGTCAAAACAAAATTGGTCATACCACTTTCCCCCTTGAACCGCTACTGGCATCTCTCCAAAGCATACATTCCCAGGCTGAAAATGTACACTGTAAGTTGCTATGTAAACCAATCCTGTCATGTAAATTGCTGCAGTGTGTACTTCCTGCATTTGTGGACTCTTCGCTCTTAGAGATGTAAGCAACACTCAGACGCCCTGAAGAAGCTGAAGGGCTCCTCAGCAGTCCAGAGAAAAGGGACATGGCATAGCTCTCTTCAAAGAAAATCATGTATCTTACTGGAAACTGATCCTTCTAGTTCATAGGACAAGCCTTTATTCCATGTGCTTCCATCTTTTCCTAATATTTTCTGGCAGAATAAGAATATGCATATACTGCATTTCATTTAATTTAAGAGACAATTTATAAATCTAAACTTTAAAAAATTAAACTTTTAAAAATGAAAATTTATAAATTGTTTCTTAAATTTTTCCCCTTTAAATTTTTTAAGTAATTTCCACAGACCAGAGTTTTGACCTAAAACAAAAGTTCCATATTTAATGGTCAAAATAGTCAACTAATGTGGGTGGGTTTTTTGCCGTTAATTTTTTCATCCCTTGCATTAATCACAAAATAATTTGGAACAGAATCTGCCAGCTACAAGATCTGATCAAACAGAATTTCTTGGGAAAAAATGATAGATGGTTGCTTGCATCAGCAATCAAAGAGCTTTGACTTTTTCTAGTTGCCAAAGAATACCTTTCCAGAAGGTGGCTACATTTTTTATGGACTTTGATTAATGGTTTGGGGTGAAATAAAGGCACTTTTGTGGGGCTTAGCTTACAAAGAGTATCGAGTGTTGCAGCTTTAAAAATAAAGCCCCTTTTCAGACGACTAAAATTGCTTCCTCAAAAGCCAGTATTAGCATCTGAAAAATGTATCTGGTGGTGCTAAGACATTCTGACATCAAACGAAGAATTGCTACAATTTTTTCCTCCTGCAGTATATGAGAGAACACTAGCATTACTAACCTTGGACTGCAATTACAGCTTCCATTCATGTCTCTTTGGCATTCCAAAAATGTACATTGACAACAGAAAATCCCACACCACCACTCTTCCAAGAGCATGCCATCCTGACTGAAAGCTTTTTAAACAGACCCAGTGGTATCACATAGAACAATTGGAATCCAAAGCATGTTTTCACAGTGTTATATGAAAACATCTAGCTTGTGTAATGAACAACAATAGAAGCAGCAATCAAAGAAAATCATGATTGTCAACAATGAGAAATAATGTCTCTTAGCAACCAAGTTTCAATTACTCTTTGTTTGCTAACAAGCACCAAGATATTTAAGGCTGGTAGGTTTATTCCAGTAAGTAATGCACTATCAAAGACCATGATAAAGAGCTCCTATTTTAACCAGCTCTAGTTTCCAATCAAACATCTTGCAATTAATTTTATTAGTGTTTCAGAACTAATTTACTTTGAATAAGCTGTAACTATGATTTGTTATTGTCATGCAGTAAATGGAATTGTAATGTGTAATAATTATTTGTTTAAATAATAGAATCATTGGCATACAGATGATAATCCAAGCAAGAAAAAAATTATTACCATTAATAATAAGATTAAACAAAATTGTATCCAAGAATAGATCCCAGGAGAACCCTTCAGCTATTTTAGGTGAAGTAGCAATAATATTACTAATTAAGACAGAACACTGGCTGTCATAAAGATAGCTGCAAACACTGCTTCCTAGTGAAACAGTGAGACTTTATCTGATTGATAAAAATTACCTGACTTCAATCCACTGTGCCTGTGGCTGTTACCAAGTCTCTGAAAACAGCTACTGTAATTAGATGCCCTGTTTACTTTCTTACATCCCCCATGATCACCAAAACACTGAAATTACATAAATTTTGGATGAAATACATGGTTTTGAATTTCTTGGGTTTTTTCTCCCAAAAGCGGTTTTAGCTGAACATTCAAGCAAGTGGTCTTCCTCCTGACAGAGCTGCTGGAGTGAGACACAGGTAGCTCAGCACTGAAACCAGCCGGTCCCTTTACTACATCTGCTATGCCTGTGTGTGTTGTGGAAAGGAACGGGTTTTCACTCTCCCATTTGTTCCTGAGCAGCACAGGGGTTTTTATTCAGAAGTCAAACATTTGAGCAGCAGTATGTAAGGAATCAGAAGAATAGCAAAAGTCAGAGTAGGAAGAAGGGCTAGCATTGGATGGACTGAACGGGTTAAAACATTCACCATCCCCAGCTGGTGATACAGGGGTGCAGCTCCCATTCTGAAGGAGGAACGGTCCCTAAAGAGTTCAGAGCCGGTCAGAGGGGGAAGTGCATGGCACAGGGTGAGTGATTGATGGTGAGGGCAATGGGACAGGACTTGGCGTCCCACGTGGTGGAGGCTGTCGTACTATGTACACCCCAAGGCAGCCATTCCCTGTGGGTGCTGTAATGCCCCCATCCCTGCTGCTGGCCAACCTTTCTCTCTTCCCTGCCCCCAGCCCCAAAAATGGGTTAGTCCTTTTTTCAGTTCTTCAAATATATCTGTTTTTTAAAGCTACTCTTCTGTAACCTGAACACCTAATAATTTCTTTTGCTAACATTTTCACACAGCTTTGGGGCCCAGGGCTTCACTGGAACCATCAGACATTACAAGGCCCATACTAAGAAGCTGCAAGAATTGGCAATGCTGAATTTCAGCTTCTGCAGCTCACATCTGTATACTACAAGGGTAACTAGACCTCATTCTACCCAAAGAAAAACATAATTTAAGATGGTCTCTGTCAAAAATTATTTAGATTACAAAGTCTTCTTGCCCCTAATGTACAAAGAAGTGGCTGTTTTAGGCTTTTTTTTTTTCTTCAATAAGAACAAAATAAGTAAATTGATAATACTTCATGTATTGATTGATTTCTCCTCAAGTTTTGCTAAGCATCCCCTTCAAAATTAGATTAAAATTAAATTAAATGAATTTAGGTACTTGTATGGCTGCCCAACATACCGCACAAGATATCTTTGTGCTTCTTCCAACACAGGACAGAGGGAAGCCCATTATACAGTCAGAGGTGGTACAGATCTCATTTAATTACTCTGTTCACATGCCTCAGTCAATCCAGACTTAACTATTCTAACATGTTCATTTAATCCTTTGTTTGAGAGAAAGTTAAGAAGGTTCTTTAATAGCAACAATTAAAGAGGTTGTTTGGCCCCCAGGACTGTGGAGGGACTGAAATGCCTTCAGTACAGCCTGCCTAACAGCAGACAGCTAGAGAATAATGTTTTATGAGTAATGCTGACTCAGACAATCCATATTGAATAGCGTTAGTACCATGGACCTATTGTTCATGTAAGCTGTTTGCTGTAGCAAGCCAAAATTTTGTGACAGTGTTTTCATGGGAGTTTTTCCTACAAATTTGAGGAAACAGTAAGGTCTCTGACCATGCAATGAACGGAACCAAGGACTGACTGGAGATCATGCATTTCCAATCCACTCCCTGTGCCACCCTCAGGTATGATCGAATTCATGATGTAAATTCAGACACTTGCTGTTTCTCACATAGAGAATACCATAATTATTTCCAGATATGTACAGAAAGACTACTTCCCCTGCCCTCCTCAGAAATCACACTGATCTAAGGTTTAGTTCATAGTCAGTTCTGTATTGGTACAATCTCATACCTCAAATCTGCAGTTTGTGGTCCAGACTAATACTCTTTAAGAAAACATAATGACTGCTTTTCAATTTAATGGGATTTTGGATCAGACACTGAAGAGCTAACAATTCCCACTATGGAAATCACCCTGATCATTC
>NW_009259319.1:1931994-1970768 GCF_000687185.1 Egretta garzetta
TCCTGCTGACTCCTGTTGCATTATTTTTGCTTTAACCCACCTTCAACGTCTTTGAACTGTTCTGTCAGTGCTATATGGGGTCTTGAACTTTTGACAATGAATGCGATGTGCCAAGCTAGGAGTAATTACTTTATTGACGTCACTTCAGCTTTCAACCTGCTTTTAACAGAGCTTCTACTGCTTGAAACAGTAGGTCATTTGTAGCACATTATGCAAATGTTAAAACTAATCTTTTCCATAATACATAAGAGCTCAGTTTGTTCATTGACTAATTTATCTGACTACATAGGAACTATGAATGCTGATTTTTATTAAGCTCTTCATTAAGTCAAAATGTAGCTGAAGTGTGTGCACATATATATATTTATATAGTCACAAAATGAAATTACTTCAAAGATAGAAACCATAACCCGATACATGGTCTTTGTCAATTCCACTGGTAAGTGAGGAATCCTTTCACGACAGATGAGCGTAATCTGGAAGAAAATGGGTTCTCCCTTTGCAATAAATAGATAAATGAATGAAGACATGCATATCCTTTCAAGAGGTTCTGAAATTGTGTTTGTATGAGATGCAAACAATGTATATAGACTAACAGTTATTGTACAATCCTTCCCTAGATTAAGTCACTGCAAATTGGATTAAATCTCATCCATTTTATCTGTTGGGGTTTTTTTAACATGGGAGAAGTAGAGGAAATTATGAGGGACTTCTTTATATTTTAAATTTATTTATTTAGATCTCCAGAAAAAAACTATTTATTATTTAAATATAGAACATAAATGAATAGCAGAAATAAATAATGATTTCTAGGTGCTGTATTATCAACAAATGCAGATACCACACTACATACATCTCTGCGCTCAAAGTTATTCCATTGTTGGAGAGCTACTCTATTGATTCTGATGGGGAGAGCATTGCATGTTTAGGAACTAGTGATGCACATAACAGTCAACATAAGTAGGTGCAGAACTGTGCTGCAGTGTGCTGTACTGTGCTACACATACTGTGTGACCTCCAGGTCTGTGCTGCACAGCACAAATTCCTTGGCTGCAGGATAAATTCAACCAGCACTTTGCAAGAGAGAAGGCTGTAGGCAGCTCCTGCTGGGTACTGTTGATTGCAGCACCTGCATGGCCTTGCCTTTACTGAGAAGTGCAGCAAGAAGTTCTCGTGAGAACATCCTTTAGGGATAAAGTTATTTTCTTGTGAGGAATTCATATGACCAAAAGGGAGAGTTTCTTTCCATGGACAGGATCTGCTCTGTACAGTATGCTGTGTGAAAATCTATCTGGGCTCCAACTGATGCTGCATGAAGGCAGGGTGCCCAGCAACTGAAGTGATATAAGATTTTCTGGCTTTCTATATTATTCTTCTTCTTAAGGCAGTTATTTTATTAAGCTATTTGTTGCTGGGCCTTTCTTATTGAGATCCAGAAAGGGTGTTGCACTGGCTCTCTCTCACACCACCACTCCCACTTTCCAGTGCAGAACAGCTACTGATGGAGAAAACCTCTTAGATCTTCCACTACATTACACTCTACTGGCAGGATACAGTTTACCAAGGCCATGTGCAAAAAAAAATACCCAGATAATTAATGACACTGATCCCACATATGATGAAAACCAGCTCTCATTCTAAATTGTATTTATGACAAAATAAAAAAAGATTAAAATATTAAGGAACACACCTAGAACAATTTCAGCAGCTGCTTTGCCATTCTATTCAGTCTCCTCCCCTTTCATGTGAAATAATTTCTTTCTGGGCAAGCACTGAGAGATGAATAACTACCTTCAGTCTCCCATTAAGATGTATATTGACATTGCAGTCACTTTGCCAAGAGCCTAAAAGGTCAACATGTGTCGAGAGAGGTAATAAGTGATGCTCCCTCCTTATATTCAACAGCAGTATCTAAGAGCCTGCAACAGATGGGGAAAGAGGAGGGGGATGTCAGCTATCCTCCTGACTCCTGCGAGTTCTTAGATGCAGCTCATTAAAATTAATGACCAATCACCACGTGTTATGCATAAGAACAGACCACTCTTCCATTATCCAGGTAAACAAAAAACATTACATTACTATTATGATACTCTGTGCACAAACAGCTCTGGGTTTTGGCCACAAGCCCCACTTTAAGGCAGAATGTTTATTAAATTATTGAAATTTATAGGTTGATAGCACTCTCAAACAATTTATTGTAGCTGTAAAACATTTTTAAGTTTTGAAAACACAATAAAGTTGATTTAATAATCCCCTAATCTTATACACAACTTCCTCTAGACTTTTCTTCAATTATGCCTCATAAATTATAATTTATTGTATATTAGAGAAACACTAAAAAATAAACACTTCATGAGAATTTCATCAGACTCATTTATTTTGTTAAGTTAACCAGGAAGCATAACAAATTCACACATGACCTCTGAACTCTCAGTACAGGGCCTCAAATTCAGTCCACCATCAAGAAAATCCATTTGCCAAAGATAACAACTGAATGTTTTATTTAACTTGAGCCAAGAAGTTTGCCCTAATGACAACAGTAGGGGAAAAAAATGCAAACAAAAAACTAGCACAATTCTTTCAGTTCTTTAAAAACACCGCTGAGGTTCAAAGAGTAAAAAAAAAATCAACACTGCCTCTCTTTCTATGAGCTTTGTTTAGTAAGGATGTGTCTCTGGAAGCAGAAGTAAACAGCTGCAGTAAAATCTAAATGCAAATCGTTTGTACTCTGAGTGAGAGATACCGCTCCAGTGTCAGCAATGACCACATTACTTCAGTCAAACAACTTATTAAACATATCTTCCTGATTTGTGGTGGTGGTGTTTGTGGAATTGTTTTGGGATTTGTTTTACTCTTCATGTACCACGTATTTAAAGTGTTCCAGTAGGAGCCAGGGTGGGGTTTGCAAGGTTCAGACTACACAGAATGTAATAACCCACTTCAGCAGACCTAGACTAGTCAGCAAATTGTCATAAATTACCCATCCCCCAAAGGTTAGGACAAATTATTCTTAACAGTGATGACCACTGCCTGATAGTGAATGGTCTTCCTGATGAGTCTGGATGTTGTCATATGATTTCACAGTACTTAAGCCATCATACATTCACTTACATTCACAGAGGATCTGTCTTCTTCTTCAGTAGTTTCCCCCCCCATTTTATGTGTGACAATATATATCAGCATATGATATAATTCACCAGCTCCTGCTTCATGCAGTTAACTTGGTCTTTGTAGTAGTTACCAACCATTCCTAGAGGACAGAAACAGACTAGTTCAATCCGCAGTGCTTCTGCTTCATATGCTGGTTGTTATTAACCTTGTTGACTTTATTTGACAGTGAACCTTTTAAACATCTCGCTCCAGCAGAAATTATGGGATAATCTTGTGGTACCTATACCTATTCCCAACAAGATTAGACAGCATGGTAACTTTGCCAGGAGGCAGAAAGAGATAATCAACAGTCATACAATAGTGCTCTTAGTTGCACTATTTCAAGTGTGTGGTAAACTGAAAATGCTTCAGCATCATACACGGGCAGGCTGCCTCATGCAATAGTACAATGCACTTCACTTAACTAGTACCCCCAATTTGGGAGTAAAGCTTGGCTCCAACAAAGCAGAAAAACTTTGAAGTCTGTGACACTCTCAAGTACATTTTAAAAATTAAATATGAAAAATAAAAGCCACTGTAGTACAATATGTTTCTGAAATGGGGCAGCCCCTTTTCCTACTAGATCAGCTAATTTTATTTCTCTATTACCAAACCAGTATTTATTAGAAGAAATTTTGCTTCAAACCCTCCTCCTGCCAAAGTCAACATGAATGGCCTTCAACAAAGCCAGCAAGATTTTACCCAGAGAAATGCATATGTATTTTTCTCACAATGCAAACCTCGTTGCCTCACAATAAGACAAGGTAATGAAGTGACTGAGCATAAAGACTCCTGTTGTCTGCAGTGTATTTGCTATCACAAATATTCCAAGATTTGTATTGTCAGTATTGAAGACAGATGTTCTTTGTTAAAGTTTACAGTCACCATTTTTGTCATTTATGGGTGATATTTTACCCACCATGCCCTTAACTTCCTCAGAGGATCAGAATAAACAGCCTGTCTCCTTTAAGAGCAGCACAAGTATTGAACACAATCCAAGGTTTCACCATGAATTCTGCAGCATACAGGTAATCTTATTACAAAAGCCTGATTTTTCCTTATAATTGAAGCTATTCTGTTTCTTGCTGTTTTGTTTCACGCCCAGTGGAGCATAATCCAGAACCTGGCAAAGCCAATAGATATGTTCACATTTACTTCTATTTCTTCAATAAAGTCCTTTAAGGTACTTGGCTTTCTCTAGAAAGTCCTTCTTTAAAGAAGAATGGAGAGAATGCACATCTCCTTTCTGCCTAGACAAAGTTGTACACATTTCTGTATCACATAGACACACACAGCTTAATTTTAATTTTAATAGCTAGAAAAAGTATCTTGACCAACAATTTATTTTCATTTGTCTTACATTAAAGAAAATATTAACTCACCCTTTCACAGAGAGAAACTAAAAAAATATAAGAAAAATGTGTGCATGTACAAAGATTCAGAAGCCATTAATATGCCAACTCAAAATCATAGAGGTTTTGGGGATAGTAGAAACATTACTACCACTGTGAGCAAGCAGTGCTATTAAGGTCACAGAGTATTACCACTACAAGATCTGTTGGCTGCTACCTATAGCTTTAGTATTCTTCAAAAAAGTGTTGGCTTGTGCTGTGTTTTTTCTCCCTCATATCACAACATCATCACTGTAAATTGTAATATTCCACAGGATCTGTTCTTTTCAGTGATATGCTTCTGCTGCCATGTACATCCCCAACAGCAATCTATAGAAACTGCGGCTATGTCTACCTGAGCAAACAAAACACCGAACAGCCCTGTAGATTTACACTTGGTTGCAAGAATCTGAGACCTACACAACACGCAGGGTTTGTTTGTATACCTGTTTCTACTTTTTTTTTTCCTTTTGGGGACTATTCCTCATGGGCTGTGTTTGGGATGCATGAGGTGACCTTTCCAAGTGCATGGCATTTTAGTTTCATCTAAAAGAAATCCATGCTGAACATGCTGACTCTGCTGTGTACTATGAACCAAAGCACAGCAAGTGGAGACAACTTGGATATCTGCTTTAAAAGCATATTCCTGATCAAAACTAAAAGCTCATGTAGGCACATCCAATGTTTCCCCAAAGCAATACTGAACCTGTCCATTTCAACTTGCAAGGTAATTTTAGGAAACATTGCTGAATTGACATTAGTCATCTCTTTATACAGTCTTCCTTTGCAGATTATATTCCCTTTCAAGAAATGGTATTTAACTTTTGGGAGCTTATACATAGTACAAAGGCTGCCATCATTTTTTTTCTTCTATGAAAAAGTACTTCAGGATCTTATACTCTCTCAAAGTTTTCTTAAGTAAAGGATCCATCCAGTTCTTCTTTAAGCTTCTACCTTAGGCCATAACCAAGATATTATGGGAAATTAGTTTGGACATGGTTGAGTTTTTCATCTTTTTTCTACTTTATGCTAAGAGATTTCCCTGGAACATGTCAGACCTACTGAAATTGTAGAATAAGTAATATTTGGTCATATAATTAAGGATTGTACCATAACATATAGGAACAAGGAAACCTTATTTATAAAAATTTTCTTTAACATTTCAGTAGCTCACTTGCAATCTTAATGTTCTTGTGACAGTACACGCTTACAGCTACATTATGAAGGATGTATATGGCTAATGTCATGTTTTCCTCCTTTTTCCATACAAACATACACCAAAAATACTTTTCTAGCACAATTACTTTATTCAAGGAATACCAGACACATTATGTTTCAGAACTCCTACACATGGTGCAGTCCTGCTTTCGTAGTAACTCCTTTACTATTCTTTCATGGCTAGAAGGAAAATGGCTTTGAGACTACGAATATGAAAAACCCTCATTGTCACCTGTATTTATAGGGGTGGAAAATACTTAGAGGCAATAAAACCCCGCAGGCTAACCCTTGTTTCAGGTGGCAGCACAACAGGGCTGGAGTTTGCACAGGATCACAGGGGGCTCTGGAGGAGATCAGCCCTCAACATCCAGTCCAGGCTGCAGAGCACATCATTCCACACACAAATTGCAAGGGGCCTGGACTCCTCTGTGGACTTTACAACTTAACCTGCGCAAGCACTGGAGCATTTCTGAGCGGTTTAGGATTGGTATTGGCTGACATGCAAGGATAAAGGGGCAAGGGGTGTTGGAGGCAATGAGCCTTTGTTCTTCTTCCTCTGGCTGGAAATAGAGTACAAATTTTGCTCCTCTTCAAAACTTAGTAGATTACATCTACCTCGGTACTGTGAGTCTCCACATTGCCCTCGAGCACCAGCATGTACCTCATTTACTTGTGGTTTTCACTGGTTGAACACTAATGAGACTCATAAAAATGTGAGTAATATTGTATCTGACATATTAATGCTTTAATTTTTTTTAAGAAGTAGGACATTAAAAATAGTTGGACATATTGTGAAACCATGATTACACATAGAAATTATTTTCTATAAAGTATAACTCTTTTACATTTTAAATTTTAGTTGTGGATATTAGCAGTTGATGTAACATGATAAAACAAAGTAATGAGTAAAACATTTAGTAACATTGAAGGAAAATGTAATCTAATAGAAGAAATACACACTGTCCTCCTAATAATTGTGTAAACAAATATCACAAATTAATCACTTTTCAAATAGGACACCTTCTTTAGAATGATTTTTCATAGTAATCAAAGTCAGAATCACACTATGGTATTGCAGGAAAGGAAATATCCACTGTATTTCTAATGAATACAGTAAGGTACTTCCACAGAAAAAAGTCTGAAGGCACTTTTCTCCTCTCTAAGAAACTACTAGTACCAGCCATTCTCACATAAGGAAGCAGCCAAGGTACCTATTAAAATCATGCTATAAACCTCTGTGACCTAGAGAAGACATTTTGTATCCCAAATCTTGACAATTTTCCTAAGTTCATAAATAGGCCTAACCAAAAAGAACCCTTCCGCTAAAATTGCCCTTATACAAACTACATTTTTTACAAACTTAATAACCAAATCTTAGTTTCTTGCCAAATGTTTCTCTCCCGTCAGTCAGCAAGATATTTTTAAATCTGAAGTACATGAATATACCCAAAGTCTTTTTTTTTGCATTGGAAATGAGAAAATGAAAATATTTGTAAATGTCCCATTTGAATTACTTTAGCATCAATAACAGCTGCTAAGACTTTGTCATTAGAGCAAAACACTCAGGCACCGTGATAACAAGTTATTTTAAAAAAGGAAGAAAAACAAAGGAAAACATGTCTCTAGCCTTTTCCTTAGAAAAGTGAAAGCACTTACCTCTATGTAGCTCAGAAAACCACGTTAGGACATAAGGGTAGCGCACACATCACATGACAGATGTGAATATGTAAATAGTTGCTCCCAGTCAAAAATCTGCATGAGAATCAGTGAATGAAGTTTCTTCACATAAAACACTGTCAAAAAATTCCAAATAACAAATAAAGAAAAAACTAATTTGCAAATAATTTGTGAATAAAATCAGAGTCTAAACACATCAAATAAACTGTTGAGAAAATTGCTTGCTTGGGAGTGTAATTTAAACCTTTACTACATTAGCAGTATTCAAACTATAGCAGCTTTATACAAAGTGATTTTGTTTACAAAACATTTCTACTTGCATGCTCACTAAAACAGAATAAGAAATTCATGTTCCCTTCACATTGGTGGTAATTTCCCCTCATTTATTTCTTCCTTTTTGCATCTGCCAGTGAATTGAGAGATGGCTCAGGTGGGATGCTCCCACCCCATGCACACATTTTGCTATCTTGAACCCTGAGCCCACTCTGAAAGCATTTTTCTCCCCCATTAGTGCAAAGAATCCTGTCTAAACTACCTAACTGCTTAGATCTTCAAGAAAAGATAAAGCTTCAAGATTGTCTTCAGAAAAGCTGCAGATATACTTAGACAAGATTTTTGCAATGCTTAAAATTGCCACAGGCTCAATATTTTTGTTTTTAAAATTACTATTAAAATACATTAACTGTAGTTAGAATTGAGTTTGTTTTTTTTTTTTTTTTTTCTAGGAATATTAGGACTTATATTTTTGGAGAAAAACTATACTTACCTCTATCCCCATCTCATGCTTGCAGACAGATTTTCTTCCAACAGCTATGTTTTGAATATATTGAATATACATTTGAAAATATTTTGAAATAGCTTTCCAGTCTGTATTTTGAATAAAGATTATTAACTCTGTTCGCATTTTAGTAGAGACATTTCTAGCTGAGATTTAACAGCTCTAGCCAATGTGTTCTCCACAATGAGAGACACCCTTCCAGGGTAGTGTTATAGCTCTGTAAAAGAACATATCTGTCAAAATTATTTTTGTTCTCCTATTTCTACTGCTATTTTAACCAGAAGAATTTTAATTTTTAAGAAATACTTGGCCAAGTCCTTCTGTATTTAATACTTTGTATATTGCAAATAGCAAATACTATCAGAACAATTTTGGCATGAGCAGGTGCAAAAGTCCTGAACTCACAACTTGAAGTCTGAGAAAAGCTATGTTCTAGCTATGGTTTATTTTTGTAGTGCTGACCACATGCAATTGGTGGTTAATAGAGAAGATTGTATGTGCTTAAAAAAAAAAAAAGGAGCTCAGTAGAAAAAAGCTCAAAACCATTTTAGACTGGAAATGTTTATATAGTTTTGATACTTTCTATAAACTAACAAAACCAATAATGCCTTCAACTCTTTAGAAATGCAATCATGCAGCCTCTCAACACATTTATAAATGGGCTGCAGAGTTAGAAAAATTATTATAGTACATGAAGTCCTGTTCAAACGCTACCTGAATTACACCAAACTGCTGAAACTGCTGCCTGAACAGGAAAGAGAAGAAAATAGCTGCCCTGGCACCACAGCAAGCAGTCCAAGAGGGAAGAGATGATGTCCCCATCAGCACCACACACCCACTGGTGCTGCCCCTGTGGTAGCCCAGGGCCATAGGGAGCCATTGGTTCTGCAACTCCTTCTCCCTCAGGGACGTGATTATCACCACAGCCCTGCAGTTACACCTTCTCCCTGGTAGATTTTTTAATGGAGTATATTTTCCATGGTTTTGTAGGACAGGGTTTGGTGGTGAGCAGCCTCTGGCAAACCAGGGAGTCACCAGGGGGTTCACACTGCTGAGGGGCCAGGCTCTTCTGTGTAACTGGCTCCTTCACACATCTCCCTGGTCATCTACCTCCATATCCACAGCTTGCTCCTGCAGGTGCTGCCAGACTCTCTTCCACACCTATATTTGGCCCCGTATATTACTATTCCAAGCTTTACATACATGCCTCTGTGAGATTAGAAGGCCTATACCTGTAATCAGCACATCAAAAAATCCTTTCCTGCTGTAAAAATACCTCACATGAACTAGAAAAAACACAACAAAGTAAACTCCCCATTTATGAAACATTGCCTAGAAGCATCAGAGTGACCAGCCAGCACCACAGCAGCACACTACTGTGCATGCAGAACACAGGGAGGAATCTGGAATTTCAGGTGAAATCAAGCAGTAACAATAAAAGTGTCTATACTTAACAATTAATTTCCTGCAGATTTGTTCCCTGTTGCAAATTTTAGATCTCATATGGATTTTAAGTGTCCCTTCATCAGTCAAATAAGGCTGGAAAAAGAAACTGAGAAATTGCACCAGACTACAGGGCTTTGACAGCAGCATCATGCATGGCGTTCATCTGAGCATCACTTATAAAAGGTGTATCTTATTAATTCAGTACATCCTTACACTTCCAGCAGTGCTGCTTCTGCTACTCAGTATTGTTCCGTTACCCTCTCTGTTCCTGCTCTTATTTCACTTTCTTTCTGAGCAAGCAGTGGATTCTCACTGCTTGGCAATCCTGCTCTCATGCTGTTCTTTGCTGTTTTATTTCCAAGCCTTGCTGTGTGCAAACTATGGCAGATCACTCTCGCCAACTTGTGATTAGAGTCAAGAGCTGTTACTGGAATCAGGGATTCCAGGTTTTCTGGAAACTCTGAATTTTTATTGGCAACATAACCCAAACAAGTGTTCAAACCTGAGCACAACCTTCAGCCTTGTAGTGGGTTCAAACCACCAGAAATTGGTTTCAAGACAAAGTAATAATCCTGGCCATGAAGACCGAGGAGGAGCAAGCATATCCTCATGTTTTAGCTGTGCAATTTATTGCTGTTAAGATGGACCTTCAGTCTTGGATAAGAGGAAAAAATCAATATTAATCCACTCATACTTGCAATGGAAGGATGTGGTCACATAAAGTACCACTGGGTAGTGCAAGAATGCAGTCTGAGTTTGAAGACAGATGCTCTAGGTTTGCTATGGAAACAATACACCATAACATTGTATCTGATATGGAAAAATCAATCACGCTGCTACTAGCTGAAAACTGCTACTCTTTGATGAAAGAATATAAAGTACTTCAAGCAGTTGTTAAAGAGAAGAGGTTTCATAATTGTTTAATCACTTTAGAGGTCAAACCAATTAAAATATCATTTGTCAATATTTTCTCTGAGATTTGTTTTCAGGAGGGGGGAAGAGGAGGATAATGTTTTCTCAGTGTTCGTTGTCTTGACTTAAATGGTGACATACAGAGATAATAACAAACAACGCTGCCAGCCCAGATGCGCTATGTCTTTTCAGCTTTGTAGGGTTTTTATTTGGAAAGTAGAAAAGTATTTTCAAAAAAAAAAACCAAAAAAAAAAAAAAAAAGGACATCTTCATGCTGCTTCCTACAACACATCAACAGCTCTCCATTCTCTGGTCTGAGAGACGGTTATCTCTGGCAATATGTGTTGCCAAATAACAAACAGTACCTTATTGCCCTCTACAACTACCTGAAAGGAGAGTGTAGTGAGGTGGGGGTCGGTCTCTTCTCCCTGGTAACGGGCAATAGGATGAGAGAAAATGGTCTGAAGTTGCACCAGGGCAGGTTTAGGTTAGACATGAGGACAAATTTTTTCAGTGAAAGGGTTGCCAAGCATTGGTTGAGTCCCCATCCCTGGAGGTATTTGAAAGACAGGTAGGCGAGGTGCTTAGGGACATGGTTTAGTGGTGGGATGGCAGGGTTAGGTTAATGGTTGGACTTGGTGATCTTAAAGGTCTTTTCCAACCTAAACCATTCTATGAAGTCTTATGGGTTCAAATGTATCGTGGATACTGATCTCTGCAGTCTCTCTAGCTGCGCTAGGCTTATTTGTTACCAAAGCTCCTATTGTTTAATGTCAATTGCCATTTCTTCTAAAAATAAAAAATAAAAACCAGCCCTTGTTACATGGCTGCATAACCTAGCCTTTTTAATCATGGCAAGCAAGTGTCAGTGACAACATTTACTTTGGATGACCTCTTCTAGGGGGTGAAAATTCCCTCAAAAAGAACAAGCAAGTTGCACTGCATTTAAAAGCACGCTTAATCAACTGTGCAAGATAAACAACAGATCTTAGTCCATTTCCTAGCTATGCTTTCCAGACCATAGTACAAATAATAGTAATGCTAATACTGCTGGCATTAATAATCAACTTGAAAGTCGGCAGTGAGTGACACTGTTTAAGTAGGATGATTTGCAGTGAGTTCTTTTATAGTAGTACCGAGGCTGAATTACAAATGATGAAAAGTTAACAATAGCCACCTGTCATATACTGGTCCTGGGAATGGACTGAAGATGTCTGAGGATGGCCCGGCTCCTTTTTTTCTCTAGCTCAAAGAATTGTAATTGTCAAAATCCACAGCTGCTTTTGAATATATTTAGATATGAAGTGATGTCTTTGCACAACATAGACACTTTTCCTGTAAAAACATTTGCATACACAAACCTGGTAGATAGCAAATGCATGAATGTGCAAAGTTGACATTCTTTCTGACTCCTGAAAAGAGTACACCACACTATTAATGATTGCAGACCCAAAAGCATTCTGAGAAATGAATTATCCATGGTCTATCACTATCTGTTAATTGTGTTCTTTCCACTTTTTTTTTCAGTCAAGCAACCAGAGAGGAGAATATTGCCAGCTAACATAAAGTGAGCAACCACACAGAAACCATGAGTAGCAAGCAGTCAAGGCAAACAGATCACAGATCTGCCTCACTACCCAGGGTGTGTCTGCAGCATGTCGAGGTAACTTAAAGATTAAATTATTTGTGAGTGACATGTTATTTTAAAAAGCAGTATGAAATATAAAATTCTTAAGGCTAACCCTCTAATTTCTTCATTACATTTCTCATTAGTTGTAAAAAACCTTGTAATTTCTGCCTAATTACATGAAACATTCAAACATGCTGCATATACGTGCACATGTCTCATTGCATGTATGCACATATATGCTCCCGTGAGCACTGGGTTTTTCCCAAGCAAGGTGGCTGACATTTTTCCCACTCTCATTTGTCTCAAATCTTTTCACTGACTCTGTGAGTGAGTGTTTGAGCTTAGACTGGATTTTTGGGGGGGGGGGGGCCATTAATGTGCACTCCTGGTGAAGTGCACTGTGCAAACATTGGAAACAATTAGTGTAAATAAACAACAATCAATCTCCAGTCCTCAGAAGCATGTATTACATTATTTTTGTAAAGGGGACTGAAAGAAAAATAGGATGAAGTATAGAGGCCAACTTTGTACTCTGAAAAAGTGTCATTGCCACTGAAGTCAATGGGAGCTGTGGATACTTTTCCAAGGACAGAGTGTATACTCAAGTAGTTAACGCATCGGAAGGACTGAGGCTGACAGTCTTTCAAGTGGAATGGAATAACCACACTCTCTTTGAATAAATCAGTTAACCAAATGAACATCGTCATTTAGGCCCCGACTCTGAAGAGGAAAATAGGAACGGTACTTCCCTTTGAAATAATGACAATCTTATTCTGTGGCTCTGAGAAGCAAGAAGGCAAACATTAGACACTTCTCTATAAAGCTGTTCAAATATTATTGAATTATGCTCATTATTATTTGGAGTTAGCTGTGCAGTCAAAATATTTAAAAATAAGCACGGACTTTCCTGAGCTGCTGTAAAGAATGGTCCTCCAACTTTTGGCATTAGTTGAATTTGGATCAGGCACTGAAACACATAAAGGTGTCAGATTTTTATTTATTTATTAAATTTCTTTTTTTATTTATTTATATTTGCTTGCTAGGCAGGTTTTTCCTCAAGCTCTTACCAGCTTTATTTATTATTCATCTTCATCCCAGGAAGAGAAACTTGAAATATTTATCCACAGGATATTATTTTTTAAAAATACTTTTCACAAGTGCCAGATATGCTAAATGGCTAAATCCTTTCTGAAACAGCCAGCATGATTATCTTCTGTGAAATTTCACTTTAAAAAAGGTTAATAATTAAAACATTTTACTCTAAGCCAGGCAAAGAGTTAATAGGATGAAATGGTTACTTGGACAGAAATTGTGGACTGAGCTTCTTTCATTTCAGCAGGCTTTTGCTTTAATTTTGTTGAGTTTTATTCTAGGTCTAACAAAATTAATCATTTCTGGGAAATGCTAACCACAATGACAGACCTCGCTATGCTGAATGTTTTACAAGGAAGCTGTTTCAAGCCATAAGCTGCCACCACGAGCAAACAACTGACAGCCAGCAGTGTTTTTGTTAGACTCTGACAAGGGAATCAATAAAAAGACACAGCAAAGGTTCAATCAGAACAGACACCACTAATACGAATGGCCTTTTGGGACCCACGGAAGCGTGGAACTGCTTTTCCATGTTAATTTCTCCTCACTACCCTTGGGGTTATCACCTTCTTTGGCCCCTGTTAATTAAAAACTGCCTCCTGTTAAAGTTCTTTGGCAGGCATTCGCCTTGTGTCAACCCATTTTGTTGGCTGCTGAGAGAGCAAATGAAGGGAAGGAGAATTCAGAAACTGCCGTGTGAAATGCTTCCAAAACCCCTCCTCGCAACCGCCACTTGACACAAATGTACAGATTTCTCTCTCCATCCCTTCAGATACAGAGAAGAACTTAAACATGACATGCAAAAGGCAGATTTTAAATATTCATTATGCAACTGTCTCTTTTTATGAGGCTACAGATACAGAAGTAGCGCTGATTATGGCTGTGCAAATAATTGATTTTTCAGATGGGCAGCCAAACAGGGAAAAAACCCCCAAAGACTATGCATTTTATATATTCAAATACAGCTCTTACTATTTTTTCTTTGTTTTCTGTCTTACAATAGTGAAGCTACTCCTCTGCTCCCACTCCTCCCAGAATGCTTCATGCTCATATTTCATTTTACCCACAGGGAAATGTTTCATTTCTGGCCAGTTCATAAGACAAGTAAGAGAGATGAAATGATAGAGTTTCCAAGAATAGGAGGGAGCAGTAGTAGCTCTGTTTGCTTAATTGTTCAGTGATTAGAGCATTTGTCCTGGATGGGTTCAATCCCACCTCTGTCAAAGGCATTTGGATTCCTCTGTCCCAAGAGACCACAAAGACATTCAAAGAGAAGGCGGCTTTTGGGCCCTGTTCTGTTCTTGTACTCATTAAACTGGGGACTCAGCCACCACTGCAGAGATTCATTTCCTCTTTCCAGCTCAGCACTTATTTATTTATTTTATACAAAGGTGGAAGGTCTCCGACCAAAAGGACTGAGGAAGCCCTACCGAGAATACCCTGAAATGCCACAGTTCAGGCACACATACAAGGAAAGGGAGTTGTAAGCTCAGATTGAGCTTCAAGGCAGAGATGGGGTGAAAACTCCACTCTTGAGGCTTCCAAGGCTCTACTAGACAAGGCCATGGCTGACTTGACCTAACCTAGACCACAGCTGAGCTCTGAGCAGCAGGCTGGGAAAGATGACCTCCAGGGGTCCCTAGGATACACCCCTACAGGTATCCTGTATCCCTGAATCTAATTGGAAACACCAGGCTCACCAAGAGTTTTGAAAGATTTCTGTGCTGTTATTTATCTCCAGATTTCATCTTAAACATTTTCTCTACAACTTTCCTGTGCTATTTGCCAACTTTCTGGGTTAAAAATTCAGTGGGTCTAAACACTCCTTTTCCAAGACAAAGCAGCTCTCAGCATTTCTGTTGAATTAATATTTAGCATATAGCTATCCTTTAGAGATTTAACATGTTATATTCTTGGTAACTGTAAGACAAATATAATAGATCTGGTCCTCATCTGATATACACATGGAAACTCCATCAGTGTCAGATTTACACTGAGAACCTGATCTATTGTAATAAAACATTGTATTTGACATCAGTCATCCATACCACCCATCTCATGTTGCTGAGAGTGTCAAGAAGGTAATGCTGGTAAATAATTATTCTCTTAAAAACTTATTCTCACATAAAAAAAAAAACCTCTTTAGATAGGATTTATGATTTGATTTCAAAGGCAGACATGGAGCAATTTATTGTCAGAAGATGGAATTATAATATCAGAGGTGAGTCAGTTGACCACACCTCAGTGACTATTATGCTTGCTTTTTTATTATAATGCAAATGACACTTTTACTCATTATGTATGAATCAGATCAGTCAAAAGAAGCACTTCCCTGAACTGTTGTTAATTTTTAAAATCAAGTTTGTTGTATGTTTATTTTTTTAACTTTCAGTACTTTTCAGTTAAAGACACATCACTGCCTTCCACCCACAGATTTCTGATTAACTTACAATGTTGAACCCTGGATAAAGGTATAATCTAAACCCCTTCCCACCCAATATTTAACAATATTTAAGGCTATTAAAGTGACATTTTCAAAGATGGCTGCACAAATTCATTCTGTAAAACCTGCATATAAGGGCAGGATCTCCTGACTCTCCAAGTGAACTAAGAAGTCCCATTGTCAGTATAGGAACTTTGATTTGAAAACAAGGGGGTTTGCATAACCAAGTCTTTTAGCTTCCCAGTTCCTCTTCTGTGTACATATTTTATGCCTGTTTTTGACATGTTGTTTTAGGGAAAACCAAGTAAGGTGAAGACAAAGAGAAAACTGGTTTTGTAAATTAATGTGAGAAAGCCTGTCCTGAGGTACATTTCCTCTGTTTTGGCTTCACTTCACCACAGGGGAGAATGAGGGATTCTACATGATTTTTTTTCTTCTTTTCCTCTTTTTTTTTTCAGTGAAAATAAGGGCACGTCAGAAATGAAAGAGGTTGGCTGTGCAGAATAAAGAACAATTCCTTTTTGCAGTACCATTGTATACTGTACATTCAATGACTGCTACTTCTTGATTAAGAACACATTCAACCATGTAGTCGTGGTAAAATTTCATCTGGTTGAGTGAACTGTTGAAATAGAACTAGCTGGATTTGGGCAAGAGTCTCATGAGATTTTTTTAAAAGTGATTATAGCAAGCATGCATTACCTCAGTCACTTAGTATCTGTTCCTGGGAGGAAAGGCCCTGTAGTCCAGCATTTTCTAGATAAGACTGGGAGCCATTTTTGCATTGAAATCTCAAGTAAATGAAGAAAATGTTGTGGGAGTGACAGGCAAAAGAAAACAGCTTTGAGGATGGGATCCTCTTCATCAGCCAGTAAAAGACAAATGACGGCCTCTAGCAAAGTTGTTGAAGACTTGTCAAAATAGCTGAAGTAAGTGTGACAATGCTGTCATGCTATGTTTATAAAAAGGTTGGGAGGATAATAAGGAAAAGGTTGTGCATTTTCTGAAACACCCACCCCTGCAAGCAACTACAGCTGCAAGGCAGCAAGGCAAAACTGCATCTCTTCTGATTGCAAACCTGGGACTGCAGAAGCATTTCCACATTGTCCAAAACCAGTGCTGACACAAATAGCAGAACACCATACAATCCCAACACTCAGATTTCAATCTTCTTGTTGTCCCTTTTTATTCTGAGGTTGGAGACAAAGGTTCAAACATGTTAGAAAACCCTAGCTCTAAATATCATGAGATACAACTCTCTGTAAAACCTTCTAATTCCCTGCTATGAGAGCTAGAAAAAGCAGTACTAACAGGAATTAACCACATATTTGTTGATATCTCAGTAAGTTATGGATTTAGTTTGAGCAATAGTTAAATGTTCATGCAGTATTTATTTGAACTGAATTGCTGCAAACTCTCAGACACTTAATTTACCCTGGTTATGAGATATACCTGGTACAGATCTGAGGGCAGAGACACACATGCTCTTGCCATCCGTATGCTTCTTTGTAAGCAACTACCTTTGTGTCTGTTCAGCCCATGTATTTGTATGATAGACACCACCATGTTTTTCTATCCTAACACAACTGCATGTTATTAAACTGCATTACAAAAGCATGCACTTTGAAGAAATATGTGGGTGTCAAAATTACCTCTACCAAGCCAAGAAAATGACTGAAAAAGTAGCTGGTGAGATTTTGAACACCATGATATTTTACATTTTGTAAGTTCTAATATCACAATATCTGCAGCATGAAGCCCACAACACTGCATCAAGGGCTGTTTATCATTTTAAATATGTATCTGCAGGCTCCTGCACTTGTTAGATGAATATTCCCAACCACAGCTCACAAAAGCACGTAATACATATCATCGGCAATCACACATCAAACCAAGTTAAATGTTTGACATTGCATTCACTACAAGGTAAGTAAATCATTTTGATGTTAACAAATGCACACAAAACCTTCCCTTACTCAGAAAGGTAAATCAGGTTATATTATCTCTAAATATATGGAAATAATGTATAGGATGAGTACTGTTTTATTTTTTCCCTTAGAAGTTTAATATTTTATTATAGTAGAAGGGGGCAGAGCAGCTAACTCATCCCCTTCTGACAACCAGTTTCTTTGTCTAATTTCCATTTGTTTCTTTGGCAGCTAAAACACCTTGAAATTACCTTCTCCAGCATGGAAGAATAATTTTTTTTTTTTTCCCCTAGCTCTGGCTGTCAGAGTGATTAGAATTTTAATTAGTAAAGCAGAGAGGAGGGAGGAAAATCACAGAGAAAAGCGTATGAAAGATTCACAAGAGCAGGGAAGACAAAGAGGCGTCAGAGGCAGCCTTGCAGCTTGCTGGTTACAGCAGCAGTTGCAGGGCTGCGTCAAGTCTATAGCACTAACACAGCACTGTCCTTTAGACCTCTGACAACACCAGGCTTCTGGGGCATTAGAAAACATTTTTATCAGTTGTCACTCAGAGCGAGACAAGGTTTTTAAAGCACTCCGACTAAGAGCCACTCCACTGCCAGGCTCATTTTGGCCCCTTTGATCTGCTCTGCAGGACTCTGAGCTCAGAACTCAAGCCGCGAAGACAAGATTGTCAATGATACAAACTGCTACCATCCAACTATTGTGCCAATTAATATTGTAATTATGTATCAACATCTGGGATTTTTATAAAACAAAGGAAGCCTCTAAATGCTGAAGGGCTGGTGGAGGAGAGAAACAGCAGAAATCCTTCTGTGAACAATGCTGTGTATTTTAATTTGGAACAAAAAAAAATGCATTTTAAGAGCAGAAACATTGTGACTGGTCGTTCATGGGCATTTTGCCTTGGCATTGTGGCTTTGATGCCACAGCTCAGCACAGGAGGTTGCATGGACCAGGAGGGGAAGCCTCTTAAAGGCTGAACAGCCGAGCACTGAGCTTTATGTGGCTACATAGCACCCCGGCCCTGGTGAGCCGCAGATGTCACTTACTCGCCCTGGGAGCCTTCCCAGGCTATCCCCACCCTCCCCTCACTCACCTCCCATGTTTCTGCCCATCTCTCACCGGTGCAGAGAAAAGGGGCCAGCTTCTGGAGGGGACCTTCGCCTCCTGGGGCTTTGCTCCTCACTGGGTCTGTCAGCCCTATTCCCCACTATTATTACTGTCACTGTTGTCACTTATATGAGTGCATTCCATGACAAGTAAGATCAGCAGCACACTATGCACGGCAAGGTACATGAACGTACTAAATGTGGGGATGAATATGTGCTATTATCTATTCAACAGCAGGGGAGCTCAGGAACTGAGGTGCTGAGTGGCAGAATGGGAAATTGAATCCCATTCCAGTGCCTGAACAACAAATTTATTCTTTCTAAACTCATATCCTCTCAACTCAGTCCTTGTACTCAAAGATATTTTAATCAGCTGAGAGCAAAATAATTTTCTGTCTCTACAGGGTCTGATCCTGAATTCCTCATTCACATGGCTGATTTCCTTCCAGTGAATCCAAGCTTTCAGCAGATAACAACAGGGTAATAACCAGAGCAGATTTAAGACATTTTAAAAGAGGATTATCAATCTGTGACACTGATCTCTCAAAACAATCATGTGTGTGCTCCTATTTCACCAGTTATTGCAAAGGTTAGTCATTCATGGAATATTCACTAGGAACTGCTGGGAAATTTTGAATGCTTTGTTTGACAGGTATTTTAATTCTGTTCTACAATCAGCCTTAGCTATTATTCTATCTGGAATAAAAGACAAGAATTGCAACAGCCAGCTTCTTGCAGAGGATTATTGTCCAGTTTCTAGCAAATACTCTACTAGGGGAACAAATTGGCTTGCTGACCTTTTGTCTGGTAACCTAGCACATGACATATTTGTAATTTATGGAAATCAATCCATAGAGAATTTTTGGTTTCAAGTAATTATATCTCAGTGCAAGATCTGAATAAAAGTGATGAAAAGGTAATTAGGAAAGTAATAGAACAATAAAGATAAACCCCAAAAATGAGGTTTGAAGCACTGATCTTAACTATACAGCTGTAAATACTGGTAAGAAGCCAATAATTACAACTAAAGTCAATTGCCAGCTGTTTTAAAGCACAGCACTGAAACCAGCATTGAAATTGCTACCTTCCAGTCCTGGCTGCTAAAATAGCAGACAAGAAACAGAAAACTAAAAAGACGACCTTTAAAAATAGCTCAAATTTTTTTCCTTTAATTGCTTGCCTGCTCTGAAATCATCCACATTTTATGGTATGTTTAGTGACAAGGAAGATTTTGTGCACTGCTTTTACCACTATGATGATCTCATTCTGAAATATCACTATGAAAACCATGTGTTTACAGAAACTCTAAGAGAGCTAATGTCTGAGACTTGCCTCCAGCCAAGAGCACCCAGTGAACAAAAGAAGAAGAAAGAGGTAATGGAAGGCACAAGAAATCACCTTTTTTTTTTCTTCACCAATGGACAGATCTCCAAATACAACCAGTGATCACATGTTCCTGTGGATATAATATGTTTAGGAGAATCGGAGATACATCTACTCTTTCCAGTCTTGAATTGAAGCTACCACATTTGAGGTGTCCTACTAGACCTAAATCCTCCCGTAGCAATTTAGCAGGAGCAGGAGTCTTACTAGCAAAAGCAAGTGCAAGTTTATTCCTACAGGGGTGGGCCTGGTCTGTACTTTTACAGTGTTAATTGTATTTGGAGTTCCAAAAATAAACAGGAACTTGATTTATGCACTTTCAGTTGATCCATTACTACAGCAATTTGAACTGTGTATTGCCTTAAAAACTCATTCCATGCTGTCTTGGAGAAAACCTTAAATTGGAAAGTTCATCCAAAAAATTCCTGATTTAGCTCTTAAAATGCGTGACTGAACTGCAATATAAGGCACACCAGTGACCCAACAGCTGCTGGTAAGTGGTCATAATGATGCCTCTGTATACAGTCTGCATATTCAGTGACTTAATACTCACACTGACTTGAATTCCAACCCTCTGCAGTCACCCAGTTATGTCACAGAAAAGATACAGTCACAAGGTAAATGAACATTAACAAGATACAAATCAGTCCAAGTTAATGCTAGAAACAACAACAAATAGTACCGAAGCACTACATTCAGAAATACCTTTTTACAACACTGTCATAAAGTTGCTTCAAGAAACAAAAAATACATGAATAAGAAAGATTAAAACTGTGGGTAACATGCCAGGAGAATCAGATTTAAGTAAATGGGGATGATATGTTTGCTGAATGTTGCACAAATGTGGTGTGAGAGCAGGAGGAATCCAACTCAGTTCTTCAGTCACAGAGAATGATTTCATATAGATTTTAACAGCTGCCTTAGGACTTTTGTTCTAAAAATAATTTGAAATCTGCCGAGGGAAATCCCTGCTATGTATGCTTTCTTCAGCATTAGCTGGTGCCTATCCCAGGCTTGATATTTTTGCATTTCAGGCATAAGATGAAGGTGTTTGGAGAAGGTTAAAGTTCAGTAAATGGAAACAGAAGATGTAACCCCAAAAGTCAAGTATTGATCCTATCCAGGCTTATCTTCAAAGCCTTGATAAAGCTGGGGAGTACACAAGAATATGTTGAGTTAGGGCTTCTACATACATTTTCAGCAATAAACTGTATAAAGAGAAATGGTGCTGTGTCAGGTCTAAGACTACTCATGGATCCCCCAGAAAGATTCAAAGCACAGTGTACAAAACAAAAACACCTAAACAGCACCAACACCTCTGATTTTACTGACAGTCACAGTATTTCATGTGTTCCAAACACTTGGAACCAAGTGATTTCAGAAAGGTCCTTGTAAGGCGCTTATTTCTGTCTTTTTTTTTTCTTTTTAAATAAATAAACATTTACTTCTGGACCTCACAGCTGTGAAAAATATTCAAAACCAGAAAAGTATGATTATTCTGGAAGTCCAGACCTGGGAGGTGGGGAAAAAAAACAGAAGGGGAAAGAAAGAAAGCAATGGAAAAAAGCACAAACTAAGCCAAACAGAAATGACATTTCCATGGCTGGATCTTTTTTCTTACAAGATTTGAAGCTGGCAAATCTGAACTCATGGTTTCAAAAGTATAGAGTAACCTAATGGGAGAAAAGTGGAAAAAGTTAGAAGAAAATTTTAATGACCTACAAAAGTCTCCTGCCATGGTATTCCAGACTGAGGATTTCTATTCAAAATTAGGAACTCTCCTCATTTTGCAGTGAGACCTCCATGGAGGTGTCCTCCCTAACCCCCCTTTATAGCTCACCTGTTCCCTCAACTTGTACCCCTAAGTTTTCTTCTCAGTGCAGTGATTCATGTTGACATGTTAGGAAAAAGCACTGATGTCAATACATAGGGGATGTCTCCCAAAGGCTAATTGAAGACAAGGTTGTTTCAAAAGAAAATTACTCATCTCTCAGACTTATGCCTCCCTGCACAGATATAACAAGCATAAAATGGCTCAAGTTGAGATCATGAGTCTTGCAATCCACTTTGTTGAAATACATCTTTACGTAGCCTGTCAGAAGATAGGAGACAGATGTTCAAAGTTTTCCACACTAATCTTCAAATAAACCACATGAGTTTTATGAGTATTTCTCAGTGGGAAAGAAAATGGCCTAGCCAGACAGCCTGAAAACTACAGCCCACTGGATTTTGGGTTGGAAGCTAAAAGTAGACCCGCCTTTCCTCCTATCAGTTGAAAAAACTTGTCTGGAGAGGCTCTGTTGGAGAGAGCTTCTGCTTCACTTTTGCCCCCCGCTGCTCCTGTCTCACATGGGATCACCTGCAAAAACAGTGCCTGAGGGATCTACATTCAGTTTTCTAAAGTAAACATAACACAAGCACTGCTCCTGGGTTATACATTTGACTCCTGTAATACAAAATGTGAGAGAACATCCCCTAATGGCATTCAAATCATGTTCTTGCAATTTTCAAGTGTCAAGTTTTTTTCATTTTGTCTCTTGGAAAAGAGATGTTCTCATATGTTGACGTTGTGTGTTGAACAGCTATGCAAATTCTGTAGCATGCCAGCATACAGTGTTTCCCATGTTCAACAAATATCTTTTCTAGAGGGCAACAAGATATTATAAGTTCTTACTTTGTGGTTAGATACTGAAGTTCTTACTCAGGAAAAATGGTCACTTAATTAGCACTCAGAGTTTACAGAAACTGAGGCCAGAAGAGACGATTAGATCTTAAATTTCATCTACTTAGCTTTGCGTTGAGCTTATTAACTTACATTTGGTTAAAGTATAATTTGTGTTTGGCCAAACTGTATTTTTTAATAAGTTTTCACTATGCACACAGTAACACATGGACAATTCACCAATGGTCCCAGGAGTTTAACAGTCACACCGCTAAAAAGGAAAACTTTCAAATTTAACTGATCTGGCTTTGACTTCCAGCCACTGGTTCTTGCTCTCTTCTCTGCTAGATGAAAAAATCTTCATTAGTCAGTTTTTCCCCTCAATGGGAGTACTTAGATGTATCATCAAGTCACCTGTCAATCTCCTTTTTGATGAATTACACAGGCTGCCCTTGAAGCCTATCACATTAATCTATTTTTCTCCAAAATAATTTTTGCTGCTTTATTCCACTCCTTCTCCAGTTTTTAAAAAACCCTTCTGAAACATACATACTAGAATTGGGCACAGTGTTCTAGGAGCAGTTTAATCAGTGTTTCTTACAGATAAAAAGATATTTCTTCTCTCACTTGCCTATGCTCCCAAGGATAGTACCAGCCCTTTTAGCAGTTGTATTGCTCTGAGATTCCATCAGAGATCCTTACAAAGAAAGGCAGTCCTGCTTTCTGTAAAAATGTCCCACAGTCTTTGATTCTCCTTGTGTAACTTTGCAGTTAGCTGCTTTGCTAGCACTTGATCCCATAAAATAACACACAGCTTCCAGCAGAGGCAATTTTCTTTCCCTATAGCTGGCAATACATTTTTGAACCACATCAACTACATGGGAGGAGTGTAAAACAGAGCACGTAGTGGCCACTGCAGAGGACCATTATGATCTGACAGTACTTCTGAGAGTACTAGAAGCAATTAATGCCAGATTATTTGTTTAAATAGTGTGATACTCTGCAAAGCTATGGAAAATGAAGGAAAGGGAACAACATAAATGCTTTTAAATCTCTTCTGAATTCTTCACAGAAACAGACATCACATTTAGACATATCTGCCTTTTGTATTTTTACAATATGCAACATAATCAGCTCCTGACATCCTGGCTTATGCCTTGAAGAAGGCTGAGTGGATTCAAGCTGGCTGCACAGAAATAGTCACTAAGTGCCATTTTGAGGGCCATTTGGATGTGACATCAACAAGAGTTCAACAGATTGGTCCTGGGTCATATGGAAGATCTGTTCCTTTCTGGAGTGTCTGTAACAATCACATAATGAGCATACATAACATTTATAATGCTCTATGGACTTTGCCTCCTCATAGGCAATTCTGCATTTCCTTCAAAGCCAGAAGAATTTCCAATGCACCCGTGTGAATTACAAAACATGGAATCACAGTTAATACTATGTACCTGTGGTGAAAGAGAGCTGAGTATCATAAGGACTGGCCAGCAGGTAAGAGCAAAGGGCTAAACAAATGAGGAGAACCATTTAGGATAGAAGAAACATAAAATTGAAAGAGCCTCATGCTCAGTCCCGAACAGCGTAGCGGCGTGACAGATTAGAGGATGTACGAGTGTAGATGTTATAGTTTTGACAGCTGCTTCTGTATGCACTTAAAAGCAGGACATTTTTAAGAAAGATGTGGGATGTGGACCCTTCCTGAAACATTTAGGTTCTCCTATCAAGTAGCAAAAGAGAGTGATGAGTTTTTTTATATCTGAGATCAAGTCTTCCAGGCTACTCAGCCAGCAGACTAGGGGTAGGAAGGATAGTGTCTTGTTCATGCTGCTATTGGAATAAATGAGGATTGCAGATTCATATTTTCTACTTGAGGCCTTTTTTTGGTGGCACAGTGGGCTACATCCTCCTTAGGGAGAACAGAGAGGGTTGCAGAGTATTGTGAAGCAACAGGCAGCAGTGCTGCATCAACGCTGCAGCAAGCAGAAACTACACTTGTTCCCCCAGTAAGCAAAGGAGCAGAAACTGTAAATATTTACACTATCCTTTATCTTTCATTTATCTTGAAGTTCTGGCAGCAGCTCAGTTCCCTCTAAATGGGAACTGCAGTCAGTAACTGAATTTCAGTCTAGAAATTCATCCTAGAAGTACCCACCTCCTGCTGATCCAGTATGAAGACGAGTGAACAAAAAAAGTAATGTTTTTGGAGCATTTCAGAAATACTAGTCTTAACTGTGAGAGAAAAGCCATCAATCTTTCATTTTAAAATGTGCTAGAAGAGTCTGTAGTGCACAGTACATGAGGAATAACTGGGCCCCTTGATCTGTTTTGACGTATCATCTCTGAGCTTTCTGTAATAAAAAAAAATGATAAGTAAATGAAAGAGGGACAGGAGTTGCATTCTTCAAATCATTTCTAACTGAGGACATAGGATACTTCACAGCTATTTCACTAAAAATGAACCCCCATTTATGCAGATATCTGCAAGGAGCAAATTTGAAAATGTTCATCAAGATGTAAATAAAGCAAAAAAGTATGTCTTTTTATGAAATATCCACGCAGGTCTCAGTCTCTGGCACAGTTTAGGCAATGATAAACATAGCCATAACAATAACAAGTGACTCACTATTATTGACAGCTATTTAAAAAAAGGGGGGCAAGTGTTTCAAGGTCGGTTAAGAACTCCACATTTTTAAGTGGATCAAATGTAAGTCACTTGCCACCTTATACTTATGGGTTTTATTTGATTATGTCAGCATACTGAGAAGTGGCCAAAGTAAATTTGGTAGGCACCAACACACAGCACATTGTCTGTAGAAAAGCAATGGAAGACTCAGGTTTTACTCACTAAACCCCGTTGTTAATCCTAGATACTTCTTATTGATTAAGGAATAGGACAAAATGCAGAAATACTGTAGCACTTGCAGAGTACTGTATGTTCAACAGGATACATGAAAAGGGAAAAGAGAACTAAATAAAGCAACATTTTTAGATTGGCAGAACACCACAAGACATGTATAGAGGATAATTTGATTTTCTCATACACCAATAGATAAAAAATGGTGAGAAACACTTCCATTAATGTAGCAGATTGGAGAGTTCTCATCCCCGCCCCCAAATTTCCACAGCTGGCTAGCTTGTGCTTATTCTCAGGAAAGCAAGGTGCGTGCAGCTGCCTCCACAACTACAGTCATCAGCAAATTAAAAGGGTGAGTTGGACAGGCAGTACAACTTGGCTGAGTAGGTGGGCCATGAGCAATTCCAGTTTATGAAGGCTGGCTTCCTCTCCTCCCCCTTCTTCTCTTCAAAGCACTCTTCCATCTGTCTTACTGGTGAAATCAGCCTTCCCCCGCATCTCCTTGTTCTCCTTCCCACCTTTTCCAGATCCACAGCTGCAATCCCCTCCTCACATTTTTCCCTGTTACCATCCACTCATTTCTGTGACCCCAGTTCATCTAATACACACTAGCTCATTTTTCTCTTGGTTCTTTAGGGCTGAAAAGAAGTTTACTTCTCAACCCTGCAGCTAAATTGTGGGGACACGTCAGCCTTGGATGCTTACTTTGGCTGACCAGACACTTTAGCAGCAGTGACAAGTTGCATAGTGGCTACTTTTGGGTCAGAAGCCCAGCGTGAAGGCAATAGACTTTCCCCAGCATGTGTAGCCCAGGGCTGAAGCTGGCGTAGGGTCTGAGCTACCTGTTGCATAGGTACACAAGGATCTACCAAGATGAAAGAATGGCCTGTGCAAAATGTGATGGTGCCTTCACTTTCTTTTTGTAGAAAAACCTTACTCTGTGGCTTTGAGGTGCCTTTTACAGCAAGTAGAGGAAAAGAAGGCAGATTACACATCAGTCCGAGCACTGGTAAACTGGTCAATTTTATAGACTATGAGGACAGATAATGCAGTTTCCAAAAGAACAGCAAGTAGCATGAAAAGCTATAAAACGGTCACTGATGCTCATTATTATTCAAACTGTAATCCTGGTCTTCACCCCCCCACCCAGAGCAGTATTCACAGCACATCATACTTTAAAGCCTAAACTGCACTTATCTCACACCTCTGAATCTGGCACAGAATAACCAACTCTCAGTAAGGAACGAAAAAATAAAGCCAACAGAAAGCTGCCTAACTGAATTCTTGGGACAATGAAGTGTGAACAGGTGTGATGATGTGTTAAACAGCATGTGGCAAAAATGCCTATGCTTGCTAATGAGATGACAGTTGCTTGTTATGCAAACTGTCCTACTAAAATCATCTTTGCCTGGTACCTATGCCCTTGGGCTCACATCCAACCAACCTGAGAGCTGCAACATGTCATTCAAAACGGCATTCATCAGTATAGACAACTTTATGAAAACTATATGCATAAAAATCCCAAATACTTGCTACCGTTAAAGTAAATACAAGTTCTCATCAGAGTAAATTTGGAACATGCAAGCTTCCCTAGCCAAAAACGAGTGGGCCCTGATGAGAATTGCAAGCTCCACTAGTGGGAAATATAGACTAATTAAAATGAAATCTCCATTCAATGTATTTTTGTAGCTTGAAATAACACTGATCTTTTCCAATGAAGTGAGTGCTAATAAATTTACATATTAAATTGCAATGAGCTAAAAGAGAAGTGGAACAATATGGGTTTGTCTGTGATTTTTCTCCCAGAACACAGCCTTCCTATTTATTTTATTTATTGGATGGAGAAAGAAAAGGAGGCAGGGAAGGAAGAGTAATCATCCTATAATTATTCCTCCTGGTTTTGGTTTTTTTTTTTGCTGAAGAGTATTATGCATTTTGCATGTTAAAGAAATGAGAAAGAAATTAAAATCTACTGCCAATACATATATTAACATATCAACAACTGAAACCATTGAAATCAATAAAGGAGGATGATACATTAACCTTTAGAGAACTGGACTTCAAGATGAAGACTGATGGAGTGTTTCTGTGTTTGATCAGCTCATTTAAGCCAGTATGCAATGTAAGTTAATTGGCTGTTACAAAGTAGCGCACAGAGATTTTCATGGTTTAAAAAAAGGCTTCTATTATTATTGCAGCAAACTTAAGATCTCCTTACCTTTTTTCCACATCCTCTTATTATGAATAAACATACAGAAGGTATATTGTGCTGCAACATATGCTTTAATTGACAATAATTTTTTAGGCTCATTTGCCATCTTTTTTTTTTTTTTCTTTCCATGATATTTCCAAAAAGAAAGGATTGAGGAGGAATCATATACACTAAATAGATCACACTATACAACCACATAAACCCCAGCATACATGAACTCTTGATAATTCAAGAAAAAGAAATTTTTTGACAAAATGTTTCCTGAAAATTTGTATTCCACAGCATGGAAGGAAGGCAATTTATATTCAGTGTTAATGACAATAATATGCAAAAATATGATGTCTGCTGAATTGAAAATAGTTTCTCTTAGCTTTTAGCCAAAAGGAGGATATCCCTGGCATATTTTGGAAGAAGTTGGATATATTTAAATTAATTGTGAGAAAGACTGAAGAAGATGGTATGCAGAAAAAAACACCTTTCTTTTTCTTGAGCCTTTCCAAAATATTTCATTTCTTTAAAAACAATTTTGTACTTCAGAAAAAAATTACTAATAGTACTAATGACTCATAACAGAGGAAATACATATAAATACGAAAGTATTACAGCAAATCATATTTCCCATTCATTTTTAAGATTAAATACTGTCACTGAAACAATGTATTTTGGTTAACATTACACTCATTGCTTTCTGAAACAGCTCTTGTTTTCTAAATTATAAGGGTGAAATAACTCATAGAATAGGAATTATTTACACTATACGTGTAACCACAGTTATTTTTAAAGTGAGGGAAGCATTTAAACACATGCATGTACTGAGAACAAAATACAATCCTATCTTTCTGAACTCAGGTTGACCTATATGGGTGTGCTGACACAACGTAATTATGATGAACAACCTCGTTATAGAATAAGGAAAGCTTCCTGTGGCTGTGCTGTTTTAGCAAATATCTGTACAATATCAATTGGACAAATGTCCTCCACAACTAAAAAAATTAATGTTATAATAATCTGTTATTAGAATCGATAACTTTTATTATTCATAATGCATGAAGTGCTAAGATGAACCTGTTGTGCAATAAATTTAGTGGTCTGTCACTTAATACAATATGATTTTATAATATTGCTAATGTGCACAAAACATTCCAATATAGAATATTGGCACACATTAGATTTATGATAAATTTAAGGTAGGGACAAATCTAGGCTAAGTCTTCATGTTGCTCAAGTGAGGTCAGGAAAATCAATATTGTTCATAATGTGACACAGAAGCTTAAGTGAGACACCTTGCAAATTAGAGGATGCACTTCTCTATTTACCCTAAGGGGTTGTTTTTGTTTTTTTAAACAGACATATTCTATGACTTCTAAGGCATCTAATAAAAATTATTGTGACATTTTAAATCCTTCCAATGGATACAGTATGCACATAATTAAGATCAACAAAATGATCTGCAGTAACTATTTGAAAACTATTTCATTTTCAGTTTACTTCAAATTCACCATTTGCCTTTCAGATATAACCATAAAATAACAGAACAGACACAGATCTGAAACAAGTATAGGTTTATAGCCCCAAACCACAACAAGTAGAATGCAAGTACATGGACAGAAGTTGAGAACTCCGCTTTCCTTCATGTTTTCTTCTATGGAACAATCCTACCTTACCTACAGGCTTCAGATGGAGAAAAAAATGGAATGAACGTAGCTAGTGAGATTAACTGCAAGGCTATCTAGCACTAATACAACCTCTATGCTTTATGCCAGGTTTTCAGAGAAATTTCTTTTGTAACACCCTATGACTTTGTACCTCCATTAGGACCTTAGGTTTGTTGCAGTCAATACAATAAACCTGGAGTTTTCCTAATGGTCTGTAAGAGGACAATGAAGTTCTGAAAAACTGGAATATTCCATGAAAACTTCTGATTTAATGTCTTACCTTGGTGTACAAAAGAGGTACAAAAACAAGAGACATAAGGAAAAACTCAGAAATTCTGGGTTTCATTCAGCTCCACAAACTCTACAAAATATGGAAGTTAAATAATATCACCAGTATCTTTGGCATACACTATAACATCAAAAAGAATAAACATCAGTCCCACATCTGTAAGAAATATCAGGAAAAGTAACAACTTAACTGGGAATAACCAGTTTAAAGAGTCTGTCAATATTCTCATGGTTTTATAGGCTGCAAGTCCAACTCATACCACATATTTTTTGAGAGTCTCTGCAAGTTCAAGACTGTTAAACTGATTGTCTTCAAAATGATCCTAAAAATCAAGTCCACATGAAATCCTCCAGATGAATTAGGAAAAAAAAAAAAAAAAGACCACGTAAGTATTTCCCTCATTACCATATCACTCTGGAAGGTCTGTGGTAATTACTCTTAGTTTCCTTCCTATTAGCTTTTTTTTTTAATGTCTGTGCCTTGCTTCCATTTAGAATAGAGTGTCCTTAGGACACAGACTAGATTGCTTTATTTATCTGTGGTGGGGTCATACTGGTTACCATATAGCTTTTTTTTTTTTAATGTTACAACAGTACTTAATTTTACTTAAGTATAATATTAATAAAGTAGGTAGGAACTTACCAGGCAAGGATAACACTATTTCTGTTTCTTGCCCATTCTGGTAAATGCATCAAAATCATATGCCGTGATTAAACTCAGAGGCAATGGGAACTTTTAACTCCAGGTATTGAAAATCTATTTTTCATGCATGCAGTGTATTCCCCTGAGTAGTAATTATAATTTAGGAAGTTCAAGTAGAAGCATGTATATCATTCCTTCTGCCAAAAGCACTCTGGTAAATCTTTGTTCTTTTGACCTGAAACCCTTGACTCAGTCCTGAGAAGTCCACAGTATGTTATTAGGTTGGAAGCATACTGTAAACTCTCATCTGCTTTCATAACAGGATTGTATGCCTTGCTTGAGCTTTCTTACAAATATCTTTAAGTATACTACACAATATAGTATCAAATTTACAGTGCAAGGTCATGCAGTAAAATCATAATAAAGTGGATTCTAACAGCTTTTGCAGTTTCTTCCTCTAAAAAGAAACTCACACTCAAAATATCTTTTTGCAATGTGACTTGGGTTACCATGTTTTGAATTTATGTTGGCCTGACAATGACACTCATAACTTTTTTCACCACTGTTTTCATGTCAGTTCACAACTGGTATAATCTAAGCCCTCTTTTATAACTGCTTTTTTCATATACTTCCTCTTAGGTTTACACTGGGGTGACTCAGACTTGCCATATGGAGTCTGGGGTTTTTTTTGCTTTTCATTTGTGTAAGATTGCATCCATCAGTGAAGAAACAGAAGAATATTGAGTAAGTGGGACAATGTCATTTTTCTGCACATGCAACAAAGAGGTATTGAACATGATGGATGTTTGGAAAAACATCTGTACTACTTCTGTTGTCCCTTGGCTCAGTTGTCAATTCACAGAAAGACACTGCTACCTTCATGAAAGGCACATAATAAAAGTTTGACAGTAAGAAGCTGGATCCTCCCACAGATAGAATCCATGACAAAAAATAGCCATATGTCAATAGCCATTGACAAGTTTCCATGGGATTCCCTGATAAATTTACATCCAAAACTGTATCTTCATTTTTGTAAGAATTATTCTGGTTGGACTCAACTTATGTAGACAATTGACAACTTGTAAGACAGGCAACACCAGAAATTTTGCTGCCTGTGAGCTTTTAATTTAGTCTTCTGGTGTATGATTATGACTAGGAACAGATGAAAACTTGCAGATGAATAAATTCCTGAATATGCAGTGCAGGCCATTGTAAAGTATGCCCAGTTTTCACCTCAGTCTCCTCTGACAAAAAAGAGATGACGACAGAGTGGATGAAAATTGTGAATATTGCATTTTACTTTTTGAAAGAAAAGCGCTGCTTTCAGCCTGAAAGTACAATTAATTCAAAATTTTTTCTCATCTCATTTTGAAATGGGGGAAGTATTTAATTTTATTTAAACAAAACACTCAAATCCAGAATTAACAATACTGCCACAGAAATAAGTTACTTTGGCCAGTGTATTTTTCATTACTGTTATGGGTTAGACTACAGGTAGTTGAAGATGAAAGATTAAGGTGACACTGTAACGTTTTTTTCAGTTTCTGCATAAAAATACTATAGAATTAGCTGAAATGTGAAAAACATAAACTCCAAACACTGTTGTGATAGAATGCTGGAGAAAGAGTTATCTATTCCAAGACAGACTGATCCACCATCATGAAGAAACTGAATTATGCAGGTGTACTACAGGGCCAAAAGACTAAGCAGAGTGTAGAACCTGTATTTTGAGGATGGTTTTGGAGAGAAAGCAGTCTGGGCTGAAGTGCTGAGCAAAACACATTGCCTTATTGATTTCTTCTTTTTTCAAGATACAGGATTTTTACTTTGATTTTTTTTTTCAGTTAAACTTGGCTGCATCTGCAGAATTCCTGACTCTCTCATCACTTTTTCCTCTCAACAAAAATGTCCTGTTTTACTTGAAATTTTGGGTAGTTATTCAAGTCAAATAGTACTTTCAAAGCACATCCAGAGACTGCATGTGATCTGAATTATGTTGTCAAGAACAAAGTTTCTGAGAGCAATGAGCTCAAAGGTCAAGTAACACGAATGCTAGTTTACCCTAAGAAAGGACACAGTGAATTTTTCACCTTACTGTGATTGAAAAGAGGGGAGAGAACAGCTCAATACTTTGACATTTTGCAGAGAAGTTTCTTCTTCTCTGTACCTGTAAAGTTCTTTCTCATAAGATCCCTTTAATAATCCATACTAACACAACTAAAACCTGTTGGCAGACCTGCAGATACACTGTGTTTGTACACTGAAAAAAAAATCATAGTGAAAGTGATAATAAAGGGGATTCCTTTTAAAGCTTTTATTCAACACTACTGATATTAGTGCTACTGTCATGGCACCCATCTCATCATACATGTAAACTTTTATAGTGCTTCTTTCTCCACACACAGCTACCAAGGCAGGACAAGAGAGAGTTAGTGGCACTAACCAAGTTCTTTCCAATATGGGCTAACTCTCTAAAGAGCAACTCTTAGCCAAACCAAGAAAAGAAAAAGACTGGTTATTAGGACATATGAAGAAAAACCTGTTGTTCTGATGCTCTATTTCAGAAAGCAGAAGCAAAGGAAGCAAAATTAATCTAATACCAGTAAACTCTGAATTACTAGATAACCTCTGTCTCCTTGCTTCTAGTATCAAATCATTCTTCAGGCTGGTCTTGAAATAAAGTATCTTCTTTTTTTTTTTTTTTTTTCTTTTCAAAAATGAGATGAAAATTTCTAAATGAACTTGGTTGGAAACACCTTCTCTTTGGTATTCTGGCTCACCCCAGATGTATTTTTAGAAAGAAAAGGAAGTTACTGTGCCCACATAGTATGAAGTTTCGCCCAATGTATAGTCCGATAGCTAGAAGCAAGACCATCTTAACAGTGCATATTGTATTATGATCTGAAAAATATTGTATTTCTTATAATATATTAGACTAGATAGATGCAATTTCTCGCAATTTTCTGAGACTAGCCAAATTTATGATATCAAGTATGCAGCTGTACAACTAATAAGGGCGAAGCAAACTCAGCTATCATTTCCAACTGGTAGTACTGAATGGAAACAAATGTACTGAGACACCTGAGATAGTCACACACAGAAGCAATCTCTGAAAACATTTACAAGTTAAGCAGCTACTGTGGGACATTGAATTTACATCAGAAAGACAAGCACCTGAAATCCCTGTGATGCTTACTGTGTCTGACTAAGTTTTTGTTGAAGCCTAGAAAGCTTCTTGTCCTTTTCTTCAGACTATAAACAAAAAGGGAAGCTCAATAAGGAGGCTGGGATGAGGCACCAAGATACTCTTCAGCATACTAATTCGGTGGAGCATGTAGGTAGCTAAACATTTCATAACAATTTTTTGTCAGTTTCTGAAAACCACATCTTACCTTTAAACTCCAATGAATGGGTTTTGGCTGCTCTTTAAATTCATTTGAGAGGGATTAAATTTATCTACTTAAATAATAAGTCAGCTGAATAATTAAGTTGAAAAGTGATGGGTTTTATTCATATGCCATTGATGGATATGATTCATAAGCATTTGTCACTCATTGTGGGAAAATTCTCAATCAGTAGCATGAATGTGTTGATGAACTAATCAATCAGTCTTTCACACATCTTTAAAACCCACAGCAACAATATCAACAATACTTAATTGTTAAAAGGTAACTCCACTGAAACCTAACAAGTGTGAGAATTTTCTTAAAATAAAGCTAATTTAAAATATGAAGATAAACAGGAAAACACTCAAACTTTCATAGTGAAACTGACAAATTGCGTTGTAACTCAGTTCTGACTGAAAAATAGTAATGAGTTTTTCCTCACCTCTAACTGTTAATCTTACTAACACAGCATATCTATTTTTAAGAAGTAGCAGTACACGTTGGCATTCATACTCTCAACCATTTGATGGTTATATACTTCCTAAACAATACTGTGGAAAGGGAGTAGCAGCCAGCAGCAAGCAGATGGGTGGATTTTAGTCTTTAGCCACCGAAGACTTCTACAGTGAAAACCAATTTACATGTCTAATCAAACTATGATATTACCAGTTATCTTTGTCATGATTTCTCACTTTAAAACTTGTCTTCAAATTTTAGGCTCCTGCTTTTAAAGTTAAAACCTACTCCTACTTCTCAGGAAAGCTGTTTGATGTATTAGTCACATTCTTCAGAAATTTTCAGCCCCCTATCTTTATGGCATAGTCACAAAAGTCAGCCAAGCACAACAAAAGCAGAATGTGCCTGTTAGTATCCCTCCAGTTTTATATTCTCATATAAGCTAGACTGTGAACCTTGGTTCCTAATCCTAGACAACCTATTTTCCTTCACAAAATCAATTTGATGGTTTCAACTGAATCCATCTTTGGTGCTATGCACCGGTCAAGTTCACAAAATTGCTATCATAACTCATTTCATTTGTCAATTTTTAACCAAAGAAATAGCTCAAACAGAGCTAGTGTGATAACTGAACTACCTCTCATCCTGTCCTCTACAAAGCACAGTTATTTTAAGTGAGCATTGACCAAGGTCACCATTAAACCGGTAGAGAAAATCCTTGTATACCAAACACCTTTCTAATCACCTTATGTAAAGAGTGGATAAAACACAGAAAACTGGTTTTCATCTTTTTGTGATTGCATTTGGGTCAACATTAAGATTGGTGAACAAGAGTTTCCACCTGAGGAAATAAAGTGCAAAATGTCTGTCAGACGGGAAGTCTACAGGGGCAAATACTACTAAGGTGCAGGTATTGAACCAGACATGCCACAGTAACAGGAAGAAACAATACAAATCGCATCTGAAAAAAACGTTGAAGTGTGGGTTCTGAAAAAAAGATGAAGTTCATCTGGAAAGATGAACTATGGGTTCTTTTTTTTCCTCCCAGTTTGTATACCAAATTCCAGCATGCTGAATAATGAACACATTTTTATTTTAAATGCAACAGCTGCCAAACATTCTAGCTGCTTGGGAAATGCCAGGAAAAAAATGTTGTTTTACAGAAAGCTTCCTAACAAACGTATTCTTTCAATAATACTGTTGATATAGCTACTAGAAATGTATGGTGAGAAATAAGACAAATTCTCTAAGTTAGTCACTTGTTTTAGCCATAAACAAGTTCCTGATTGACATTACTAAATAGGAACTCAGTTTATGCTGATGTATGTCATACAAGAACTAAAACATCTTCAAATCTGAAATCTCCCAAATATACCTCCAAATGTCCCAGCTTGTCCAACATCAGCAGGCTACATTGTGGGATTACATCTCTTGTATTTCCATGTTTTCACAAGTCACTGTGGCAGTAGAAAAGACAAAGAAAAGGTTATATCTTACAGAGCATTGGAAAAAACTTTTTTCATATTTGTTTTGTCACAGAATTGCTATTCACTTATGCTTATCTAATTGACATCATTGACACAAAGCCTTCCCACAGCACTCCTTAATTTTGTCCCCCCATTGGCCTTAAAAGTAAGGAAGAGTATTTAAATTACTAGTAGAGTTTTGCTGAACCCAGAGACAATTCACTGACTACAGCTCTTCACATCTTCATGTTTCCCTTCTGTGTATTTCCATACCTTTTCTCCTTGTGTGTGTCAGGCCTACAGCAGAAAATACTGAGCAAACAAAGCTTTTTGGCATGAGCCTTTGGGTATGTCATGCAGCACCAAAAATGTCTCAAAGATGTATTGCAGAAAAAGTTTGACTGTGCCATCCTGCCATCAGGGCAGCATATATGGGACACTTCCTCTTACTTCATTCAAGATCTCCTAGCTGTACAGCACTTCGCAAGTTCCCACTCAAATTTTCCAGATCAGTTATCACTCCTAGGATGATTTTTGTCCACCCAGAAGGAAATTTTTGAACCGTTTTTTTCCATTTATGTCCAAGAACATGGCTAAGGGGACTATGACTCTGATTTTCAAATGCAAAATTCTTATAATGACCACATCATTTGACAGAATGTTTTTCTGCTACTTCCTTCTGAACCAAAATTAGCTACTTCCTTTTTTTTTTTTTTAACCAAGATGCTCTCTCAGCCATTTTCTCTAAAGTTGGCCAAATTTGTCTGAATTAGAAGTGTCTGAAAGATTGAAGTCTACCTGTGTTCAGCAGCAACGTATTAGAACTTAGCAGTGAAATTCCCCACTGAACACCACCTTCCTTGTATTTTCCACAGTAAAGATGACAAATACAGACCTAATTTTCTGTGCTGGTCTGTACAAAAGAACCACATAAGCCTTAGCTCAGCTGTCTCCATTTTCTGACTGTTACTTCCTGTCCTCTAATGCCCCTGAGCTCTTAGCATTCATTTAATTAATTCAGTAAATAACTCTTTACTATTATAATTATGTATTTCATATATATAATAAAATTAAGTTAAATTTATAACAGCATTATCTAGATTGCACTTCAGTTATTCAATAAATACAAAAATGGTTAAAATAATCAGATTAACCATTTAAATGAATAAGGAAGGCACATTTTGCACACAGAAAACATTGTAGTCAATGGATCCATTAATACATTAAACTCTGTATCACGATTTATGTATTAATGCTTCTGCATGAGCACATCAAAAATAATGGAATTTAATGAGGAGGTAAGAGTCAACAAAATGATTTTGCATTAATAAGTTATTTGCCAGAGCCATGAACTAATATGAGATTTACATATGTAAGCTTCCCCATTCCAACATGGAACAATAAATTGATGAGAGCAAGAAAGGCAACATACTGCTAGTGCCAGAAGCAAGGTGTAACTAGCTAAACACAGTGGCCTCAAACCCACATGTGCACTTACCAATTTTAAACTATTTGCCCCCATCAGAGAATTAAAGCACAGAAATACAAGAGAGATTCAGAAAGCAGATAAATTAATACAGAGAGGCTGTGGAGGCATGAGAAAAGCCTTCTGGCTAAATAACAACACTAAATCATGTCAGCTTTCTGTGACCAGGAATGTAGAAATCAATGTCAGAATTCAGCTGCAATTTATTCAGGGGCAGGGGACCAAAACAAGTGAACAGGAGTTTGAGGACAGCTTCCAGGGAATAAGAAAATTCTCAAAATGCAGACTGAAAAAAGCCTGAAGAACCCAATTACCTGACAGTACCTGCCCTGGAGAGTGCTCTGTTTGCCTGGAGGCAAGGGAGAAGAGAGGTTGTGAGCTGACCCATTGCACTGGGAATCCTAGAGCAAGCCACTTGCTTAGATGCTCACCCCAAATCATTTTTTGAAATACATTTTTTGAAATGGCAGCACCTTTTGCCCTCTCAGGGAAGCCCTGCTGGAGGAATAGAGCTGATAGCAACTACTTCTCTACCCCAGATGCATCAAGAACAGTGTCTCCGTAAGCAGTGAAGTCATGTGAACCCATTCAGCCTCTTCAGTTTTCTCAGATTGTCAGGTTGAGCCTGGCCCTCAAAGGGTTTCAAAGGAGTATAAAGTACTTCTAGAAGTCTGCTGGTATTAAAGTGGTACTAAGACCTACAGACGTGACATTTTGATTTGGGATGGGGCGGGTGGGGGACCACAGTAGAAGATGTTGGTCAGAGATCCCAAGGAGCTTTGGAAAGAACTGCTGAATAAGCAGTAAGAAATCGCAAAGTTAAAACAGAGTGAAACAGGAGGATGTTTAGTTAAACATAAGTATCTCTTGCTTCATGTCACTGCTGGTGAATATGTACCAATGGATTAGAGAAACAGAGCTTACTGGGAATAAATAGGGGAGATATATATATATATATGTGCATGCATGCAATATGCATATATATATATTACATCACATAATCACAGAATCGCAAGGGTTGGAAGGGACCTCGGGAGATCACCTAGTCCAACCCCCCCGCTAAAGCAGGTTCACCTAGAGCATGTTACACAGGACTTCATCCAGGCGGGCTTTGAATATCTCCAGAGAAGGAGACTCCACAACCTCCCTGGGCAGCCTGTGCCAGTGCTCTGTCACCCTCAGAGTAAAGAAGTTTTTTCTTATGTTCAACTGAAACCTCTTATGTTTCAGTTTATACCCATTGCCCCTTGTCCTGTCGCTGGACACCACTGTAAAGAGACTGGTTCCATCCTCGTGACTTCCGCCCTTAAGATATTTGTATGTGTTGATGAGGTCCCCTCTCAGTCTTCTCTTCTTCAGGCTGAACAAGCCCAACTCTCTCAGCCTTTCCTCATAGGGGAGATGCTCCAGCCCCTTAATCACCCTAGTTGCTCTCCTCTGGACTCTTTCTAGGAGTTCTCATCTTTCTTGAACTGGGGAGCCCAGAACTGGACACAGTA